>NC_048302.1:91925925-92227284 GCF_013100865.1 Trachemys scripta elegans
CGCCGCCCCCTCGCCGAGCGCCGTGCCGCCGGAGCGCCCCCCCCCGCAGAATGCCGCGCCGCGCTCCCCCTGCCGACCCTTACCAGGTGCCGCCCCAAGCATGTGCTTGGGTGCCTGGTGCCTGGAGCCGGCCCTGTAGGCTACATCTTTACTGTCTGTTTATTCAGACCAATTATGTGACCAGCAAGAGCTGTTCAAAAGAAGGAATTTTTCTTTTAATGGGAAGCTGATATTTCACAATTTACTTTCCTTTCCAAATTGAGATGAAAAGTTGAAATATTGAAATTGTTTGTGAAACAAGAAGAATCCTAAGAGTTTGGAATCAGAAAAGTCAAAATGGAAAATTTCACTGTTTCTGAATGAAATTAAATGTTTTGTTTTGAATCAACATTTTGAAACTTTTGTTTTGTTTTGTTTAAATTCACCTGACTGGAGAATTGGGAAAAAAAGCCCATCAAAACCTACATTTTTTCCTGTGGAAAATATCAACAAAACCACATTTGCCAATGGGAAAAGTCTTCAGTTGAAAATTTACAACCAGCTCTACTCAGCATTGTACAATATACAATAATGACAGTCCCTACCTCAAATAGCTATAATCTAGTTAAGTGCATAGAAGATGAGAGACATTTGGAAATCCAAAGTGCAAATACTTTAGTGTTCCTATAGGCATCAGGATATCCTCAAACTCTTACCATATTCTTAGGGTCATTTGGGGATAACATCAGATATTCGCTACTGAGAACAATCTTACTGGGACAAGATAATTTGTCTGCTAAGTGAAAACCAGACTCTTTATGAGACTCTTTACTCCCATACAACAGTGGCAGGGTCAACAGATGTAGAAACCTACTGACCAGTCTGAAAGATTTTATGTATGTTTATGGGTTTTAAAGGAACCAGCTATACAATTTAAAGCCATATTTAAAGCCATTTTTTAATGAATGGAGTGCTTCATAGGAGATGAGCAGCCTCAGAGCTAATGATTTATAGTGGTATAACTTATTTAATAAGTAACTAAACACTTACTATACACCAGTTTTTACTATTGATTTCAATGGGAACAGATTTAGGCCAACACTGAGAGCTTTTGAAAATCCATGATGCCTGATGGCACAGTGTATGTTTACATTAAAGTGGAGGCCATTACAGACTAGCTTTTCAGAGGAAGTTGTAGAATGTTTATTCTGGACAAGGTAAATTGAGAGAAGCTTTAGAAGCAATTCAGACATATTGGTCAGCTAGAAGCCAAAGAAACTTACAGGAAACATGTTCAGAATTTTAAAAGGGAAGAGAATTACAGAAGATTCTTGGCCCAGTCTTGCTTCTAATGAAATCAATCTCAAAATGCTCACTGACTTCAAAGGAAGCTGACGCATACGCTATGGGAATGTCTCTCATAGTGAAACATTATTTTGCGTACATTCCTCTAGGGGCTGATTGACTAGTAGAAGTCTTTTTTGTAACTTCTTTCAGCACATATAAGAAACACTGCATTGTTTTGTAATAATTCAGTGAGTCTGGTTTTCATTTTTTTCAGAATCCACATTTGGCCATTCTGAAGATTTATCAATAGATGTGCATTGGCATCACTTGGTTAACCAAGAGTCACCTAGTGTTTACATAGAGAGCCCAGCTAAGGTGCAGAAAAATTATAATTGCTGTCCACTATAATTTTATTATATATGTTTCCATTCCTGTATTGTCCAAGTTCATATTTTTGTTATATACAATTTGTATTATTTCTGGCTTTACTATGTGAATGTTGCCACAGATCTCTTGACGGCCAACATCCTCAATGCTGCAAACTTCATCCACATAAAGCTTGAATGATCAGACTTTATATGGCTGAACTGAATTTAATCTTAAATGCACAAAGAAAACAGAGTCAAATTTCTGAATTCAGCCGTATCACATGCCCCTAAGCCTTGGCACTCTTGTATCTTAATTACACATATAAAATATACAGATTAACTATGACAATATATAATGAGCGGTAAATAGTGGAAAACATACCCTCTTGCATGGCTTACTAAAAGTGAATGTAAATGTAGAATATTCTGCATCACTGGCAATTTTTAAATCAAGCTAGGAGGTTTTTCTAGAAGATCTGCTCTAGGAATTATTCTGAGGGATTTCTCTGGCTTGTGTCATACAGGAGATCAGACTAGATCATCTGGCCTTGGAATCTATGAGTGCATATTCTACAAACACATCAAACAACAGTGTGGGACCATTTCCTCCCTTTGTATGTTCAAGAACTTACTGTGTTGCTAACCAGTATTGTCATAAGATACAATTAAATATTAGCATTTTGTAAATAAATAGAAAACAAATTGATCACATATTGCAGCAAGCAAAGGAGGGCATGTTCCATTTTTGCACTCTCTGTACATCTGCATTTAGAGCCATCTATGTGGAATATAAGATGGAAAAATAATTAGTAATATATATATATTTTCCTTTGGTGCTCAATATTAATGGGTTACATTTTAAAAGCTAGGCATATACAACTTTAAGTCTACCTTTGCGCACTCCTGACATGCACGTGCAAATTAGAGGATGTCTCCTTGGCTGCTGTAAGTTATCAGTGCCATTGGAGTCAATGGCTTTATGGAAATTTACACCAGCTGAGGATCTGCCTCCAGTTTGTTTGTGGAGGGACTTAGCCATTTGGGCCCCCGACTGGCCATGTATGTGTACAATGTGTGCAAGAGACACAGTACGTTGCAACAAATGAAAGGTGTATCAGCAGGTGAGCTCCCTTTGTACATCAGTAGTTCTCAAGTTCCCACAAAGAGCAGGGCAGCTGTATATTTCCTTTTAGTCTGGGCTGTGTTCAATTTGCCCAGTCTCAGTCAATGGGAGCAGGCCAGGCCCTGGCCCTACGATTAAGATGCTGGTGGTCGTGGGTTCCAGTCCAGCTCAATCTCACTCTGAAAAGTTGCCTCCAATTCCCCCAGCTGCAAAGTGGTACCTGATACATAGGGTTAGAATAGTCAAAGGCGGTTGGCCACATCACTCCCTTGTGTATCATTGGTTATGAAAACTGATGGGCCTTAAACCACGTCAGTCTATGCTCGGTGTAGACTTTTGAAATTTCTATTAGTTGTATTACAAACAGCACCTGAGATTTTTTTCATACCAAATAGGGTCCCACTTCCCAAGATCTCTGAATAGTGAATTTGGACATCCCATCATCTTGCTCTCTGATAATATTCAGGCACAATAAAGAAGTCCTTTGTGGCACTAGTGCTGATTTTTTTTTTCAGTGCAATTGTCTGAAGCTTCTACCCCTCAGTTGTATCTATATAGGTCTGTTTGATAGAACACTGCCTGTTAAGTGTTGAGGATGAAGTACCGTATTTTCCGGCGTATAAGACGACTGGGCGTATAAGACGACCCCCAACTTTTCCAGTTAAAATATAGAGTTTGGGATATACTCGCCGTATAAGACTACCCCTCTTCCAACGCACACCAAAAAAAAATTAAAAAAACATCAGATTTGATTTCAATATGGTAATTTTAATTCAAATGCTTATGACATGCAGGTACTTAGCAGGAAAACTGTCACTTATAAACATAAGGCTGTTTGTCATCAAACATGTAAACATAAAACAGTGCAAGTGGATTAAACTTTTCCTAATTCACTCTAAAGCTGAAAGGAAGGATAAGACAATAAACCCATGGGAGCTGCCATGCTGTTTGTTTTCTAAGCTGTCAACCAAACTGGAACTGATGATGATAGGAGGAAGATAACAAACAAGAGAGAGAGAGCAAGTGCCGGGCAAGTCCCTGGCGAGTTAGCAACGCCCATCATAACTGCAAGCTACGGTATTTTTACAGGTTTTGCTGGCGTGACAGTTTCCCTTTAAAATCCTTCAAAATCCTCCTGTTCGTCATCTGATATCATAAGTACATCAATGACATCTTGTGATACATTTGTAAGGCAGTCATCGTATGGATCGAATTCCGTATCAGATGGTGTGGTCTCAGCTTCGGCTTCCTCTTCATCTTGCCACAAGTAGTTGTCCTCCATACCATCTAATGAATTTGATATGCCACACTTCTTGAAAGACTTGATTACTGTTTCTGCATCAATATCATTCCAGGCTTTTATGACAAACTTGCACAAAACATCCAACTGTGGAGCACGCATGTTTCCTCCTTTTGTGAATGACTTTTCGCCGCTAACCATCCATTCATTCCACTGTTCTTGAATGCGATCTTTAAATGGCTTGTTTAGGCACACATCCAGTGGCTGTACCAACGATGTCAATCCTGCAGGAATAACTGCCGCATCTGTGTTTAGTCTTGCAAGCATTTGCTTGGTGCTGGGAGTTAAATGAGCCCTGAACATATCCCACACCAGTAGACTACATTTTTGAATAAGTCCACCTGGTCGCCTGCTCCATACATTATCAAGCCATAGCTTTACCCCTTCTTCATCCATCCAGCCTTTTTCATTCACATGTACAAAACAACCAACAGGGAACTTGAATTTCGGCATTGTTTTTCTTTTAAAAATAATCATTGGTCTCAGTTTGGCGCCATCAGCTGTGCATCCTAGTACCACTGTAAAACTGGACTTCTCATGTCCTGTTGTTTTAATTAAAATTGTTTTTTCACCTTTTTGATGGACAGTTTTATTTCCAACCATATCAAAATTCATTGGAGTTTCATCCATATTTCCAATACTACTTAACGCATAGCCATGTTTAGTGCGCTGTTGTATTACGTATCGATGGAAACTATTTACTTTGCTATCAAGATCTGCAAGTAATTTTGGGGCAATTTTCATCTTTTGCCTCAGTACCATATTATGCCTTCCCATGAATCTAGTACACCAGGATACAGTGGCCTTAAATCTGTTGCTGTGATCTGGGTTAGATTTGGCCCACTGAAGTGCAAACAAATGTATTTTATTTCGTGTCACTACATAACCGTTTTGGCGATGCTCATTCACCATGTCTGCTACATGTTTTTCGAGTTCTGGCCAATGTGGAGTGCCTCTTCTTAATGCACACTTACCCCTTGGCACACTCTTTAATGCTTTTTCATTTGCTTTCCAGTCCCGAACCATCTTTTCTGTTACTCCATATTGTCTTGCAGCAGCACAGTTATTATGTTCCATGGCAAAGTTTACAACTTTAAGTTTGAAACTGGCTTCATATTTCTTTCTTCTTGCTGGTGGAGCCATGATGGGGTTTTGACTGTTGGACATTTGTATACTGTACTGTATGTACTGGTGCTATACTGTATGAACAGGTACAGATACTGGTGCTGTACTGTATGTGGTACCCAGTATACAACAACCAGCCAATCACGGCAAGCGATGTACCTTACCGGCGATTGGCTGGTTGTTGTATACAAAGCCTGCTTGGATTGGTCAGCTCTCCCTGCCTGCCCAGCCCTCCCTGTCTCCAAGACTATCAGAGCGGTAGCGCAAACACGCCTCTTTCACCCGTCTGGCCCGCCCTTGTATCCTATTACCTCCTTCTCTGCCTCTCAGATCTCGCACATGCGCGCCTGCGCCGCTTCACTGCAGTCCTCAGGAGAGAGATCTGAGAGGCAGAGAAGGAGGTACGGTAATAGGATACAAGGGCGGGCCAAACGGGTGAAAGAGGCGTGTTTTTCTGGGCACAGCGCCGCTCTATCTCTTTTTTCCATACCCCGGGCGTCCCGGACGCCTGCAGCTTGCTCCGCCCTTCACTTACACCTTCCCGGTGAGGCGCCCCCTCACCTCGTCATCGGGCGCGGATGCGGCCGCGGCCGTTTTTGAATTCCCCCCACCATATGCGGCGACCGCAGATTCTCCAGTCCGGCTCGGAAGTTTCAGCACCCGCCCTATAAGACGACCCCCGGCGTATAAGACGACCCCCGACTTTTGAGAAGATTTTCCTGGGTTAAAAAGTAGTCTTATACGCCAGAAAATACAGTAAATCCCATTCCATGTAAGTCTTAAGAACTGAAGCTTGGCGCAAGGGAAATGCACAGGTAAAAAGATGACAAATCATCTCTGAAAGTCAAGGGGTGAGAACAGAGCCACTCTGCAGCCATTTTGGGCTGCAAGTTCCTCAGTGCTTTTTGCACCACCTCCTACAGTGGAGGAATGGCTAGTAAAAACATGTGTTTGTGGGTTCACCAGCTCCACTCCTCCTGCAATCTTGACTCACCCTCAATACTTCCTCTAGAGCAATGTGGAAGAAGCCACATGGAGCTGGCCTCTGTGCCACATAGGACATAAGCTATCAAATCTATCTAGTTACCTACCCGGATATTTATATTGTGTCTTTTACTTCAGTATCTGAGTTTCCACTTCAGGCAAAGACAGGATATCTAGCTTTCCAATTGATCTGTCTAGACAATGATCAATATCTAAGAACCTGACATGCCATAAGGTACATAATTAATGTGTTTTCTCTGACTGTGATGCAGACTGGCGGTGATCTGTCTAAACAGAGACATTCGTGTTTTGTGGGCCCTTACTCTTATTTTTAAGTTGTTCAAGTAACTAGTTTAAACTAAAACACTTAGAATACTGACACTAAAAAGATTTTAAAAATCAAAGGTATTTTGCAATATTCCATCAGCCAGTGACAGGTGCAGCACACTGGGAGGGCAGTCACCATCCAAAGGAAGCAGTAGACAGTGGCCATGTCCTCTTGCCAACTACCGTTATAAATGGATACAGACACTGAAGGGGTAGAGGCAATTAAGAAGGCAGAAACAGCAGAGGCGTAGAGAGGAAGATATAGGTTAGGAGGACGTTTTGGGTTGAAGGCAAAAAGGGTAGGATAGGGCAGAGGGGAGTTTGGGCTTGAGATCTCTGTGAATGTTATTTTCCCTGTACACTCCATTCAGGAAACACAGCTCAGTGAAGTCCAAGTCAGCTTAATTCTGCCTTTGCAGAATGGTGCCCATTTTAAATGATCAAATCAGTGACAACTCCCTTGGCGCACATTGTAGTAACAATTATGATTTCTAATCACTAGATCTTAATGCGGATGGTGCAAGTACTTCCTTAAGAAGTACATTGTTGACATTACTACAGAAGAGAAAAATCCCCAAAGGTCACTTGCAGATTTCCCTCTTTGTGTAAAGTAACCTTTCCAAAGTTGATGTTGTCTATTTTAATTCTACTCAGATGAACATGTTTTACACCCCAAAACAGAAAGAGGGACTTGTCATACTTTACTGATGTGCACAAGGAGGCATGAAATTAGCCACAACACACAAAGCATCTTCAGAAGAAAAGCATTAATTTTCTGTGCTCTTGCTTATCAAGGGAACACTCACTCTTACTCTTGTAAGCACAGATACATGTGTATCCTTTCCTTCTTTTCCAGACAATTACGATGTAACTGAGGAAGGGCTCCAAAAATGCTGTGTACAATATACTCTCTTGGGTCTAAATGTGGGGGAGGGGAGGAAATGGTATGTGTAAAAATTAAAGTTGCAAATTTAGAGACGGAGTTAAAGCCCCTTTAATCATGTGGCTGTGGCAGATGTAGTAGATGTTATGGACACATGAGTTATTCAAAGACTATTGTATCAACTGTGTAAGTGTTATGTGTATCTTTATGGGTTGGCTAGTGATTGTGTTCCTGGCTCAGTTGGTGAGCTAAATGATGCTTCTTATATTTGGGAGTAATTAATGCAAATACCTAATGCAGGTATCAAGTCTGGAGATGTTTCACCTCCTGGGGAAGTAGCATATTGTGGTTTGACCTGGCTCAAGAGGCTGGCAAACAAAGAACTGTAAACTATATATATATATATATATATATACATAGAGAGAGAGAGAGAGAGATCACCCTGATTTGGGAAAAGGTCACAGACTCTCTAAGAACTGAAAGACCTGAGCCTATGATCAAACACAGGCCCTGAGGTACTTAGGAACCTGCCAGGGTCTCCATGCTGTAGATGGTAAGCTGGACATGCCTATACATGGTTTATTTGTTTTCAAGATATGTTTTTTCTATACTGCTTTTGTTCTGAAAAATTAGTACTTTGCTTTATGAAGGCTGGCTGGTCACTGAATAACCCTCTAATTGTTCATGATCTGCTGAGATAATCACAGTGAATTGCAGGAGTCTGCAGCCTGAGGCCCAGGTCTAGAGGGAGGAAGTCGCAGGACTCTGCCCCCAGAAAGGTAACGACTAGAAGCGTGAGACCTAAGTGGGTTATCCTTGGGGAGAACATGAAGGGATCAGAGGTGCAGTTACCTCAGGAACTGTGCCAGTGGTCTGGAATGTTTCCTTATGGTTTAATGAACACATTCACTGTACTTCACAATTACTAGAGCACTGTATTGTTCTGTTTTTTCATTCTTCCATTAAGAATCATTCAACCTGATTTGGGTCTCCCCAACAAACTCACATAGCATGTAGTTATTGCCATGAGATCTTTTAGATCACCAAATGTAATTGCATGATACAATAAGGATTACATCTCATAGCTCCATTGCCATACACACTTTTAAAACAGTCCGTAAGCTCCATAGTAGATCCCTTAGGTTTAATTGTAAATTTTAACCATGGGGAAAAAAGTTCCTAAACTTTTCTCCCTCTATCTTTCTCTCCTATACCAACATTTCCTTTCTTTCTAAATTGCTTTATATTAAAATGTGGTGACTTATATGTTGTCTGTATTTATGCAACACAAATGGAATAGGTCTATTGACTCTAATTACATATGCTTATTCTTCTGGAAAGGACACTGTTAATTTAAAATATCACTTTTGCTTGAAATATCTTTAATTTACAGTGATCTGTACTTGAAACAATAGCAAGTAAAGAGAGTAGAGAAAAAAAGTCAATATTTTTAGTTTGCATAGTTTTATGCATTTGACAGCAACCTGCATCTAATCAGTTTCACTGTTTCCCCCATGTAGTCATTTGGGTTCTGATTCTGCCAGCTGCTCTATATTTGGTAGCACTTCAATGGGGCTTTGGGCAGGGGTCCATCTGCATAGAACAGCGTGCAGGAGTAGGGCCCTAGTCATTTCCCCATCATGTCAGAGTTGGTTTTTCACACAGCAACAGGAAAAAGAACTTTTGTAAAGATAAGAAAATGTGATTGTAAACCCACAGTGATTGGCAGGGGAATGCAGGGCAGTATTTGAAAGTACTTTAAACTCTTCCTTTGAAGCTGAGCATATTTCAAACTGACTGTCCCTCTAAAGACATCCCATTTTAAAGATATGCCAACCCTGTCTTTCCTTCAGCCCTCCTCCCCTCGCCGCTAGTGTTGCTGTAGTTGTCTTTCAGCAATAGACTTCCTGCTGAATGCTGCCCCCCAGCAGGGAGTCTCTCTGCTGAAGGCTCCCTGCAGGAGTGGAGGGCACAATGCGTATGTCTACACTGCAATTAGACACCCGTGACTGACCTGTGCTCTGAGACCCTCCCACCTCACAGGGTCCCAGAGCCCAGGCTCCAGCCCAGGCCCTGAAGTCTACACTCCAATTAAACAGCCCAAGCCCTGTGAGCCTGACTCAGCCTGCGCGGTTTTTAATTGCGGTGTAGACACACCCTCTGGCTCCCAGCCCTGATTGAAGCAGCAACATCAGATGCAAACCCATAGATAAGACGAAGATGAATTTTAAGCCTAGATTAATAGTTTCTTAAATTACCCCCCCCTGCCCACCTCCCCCCCCAAACGGGCATATTGCTTAATTTTTTCCCCAAATGCTCACATTTTCCCCAGGAACTCCCCAAGGGACCATGGCTCACAGTTTGGGAAGCACTGTTCTAGGACTATGTGACAAGTTTACATAGGAGGCTGAATCAGTAGAACACTTGGGTGGGTTCAGGGTTCTCTTGCAACCTCAAACATTATCCCAGTTTCACAAAAATGTAGGGAATATGGGCTGAAAATGTTTGCATGGACCCAGTGACAGATTTTACAGTCAGCAAAGTCAGCAAATGCTGAATGGGCCCCACCTGGTCTGGGCCACCTGTCTCCTTCTCCCATCTGCCAGTGGCAGAGGAACAAAAAGATGGGCCCCCACCTGCCATCACATGTCCCACATTTAAATAAACTCTCACTTCCCTCAGCCTCTCCCACCCTCTTGTCCCTCCCTCTGCACTCCCAGTGCCCCCCCCCCCAACTCCCTGAAGTATCATCTGCTCCCTCTGGCCTGGGCCCTGCATCAGAGCTGCTACCGTAAGAGCCATCGTCATTGCTCCCGCCAAAGCCAGAACTGCTGTCATGGGAGCCAGAGCCATGAGCCGCCACAGCTGCCGCCGGAGCAAGAGTCAGAGTTTTTAGGAAGAGGATTATGCTGGTTCCTGTTGCCTGAATTTGAATTTGCAATGGGAGGGGAGCAAGAGCCTCCAACCCAAATGGAGGCTCTACCATTGGCGGTCCCACTAATCAGAGTTCATGGCAGAGCCACCATTTTGGAGGACCCCTACCTGGGCAAATTCTAATGTGGGCAGTGGGGACCAACATGTTTCTTTTCCTACAGGTTGCAGCAGGCCGCAAGCATTGGCCTCAGCTTGCACTGGGTATATGTTGTATAGCTGAGCAGCTCTAAGCCTCCAGTGCATGGGCCCTTGAGCAGCTGCAACAACTATTGCTGTGCCACTGTCCTCTGCCCCCACTCAATTCTGCTCCCCTTGACAGGGAACTGAGTCAGTCACCATGGCAAAGGGCCCCCTTGCTGCCTCAGGGATGCTGCAACTGTATGGACTGCATGTGTCGAGTGTTGCCCTAGGCCCTCAGCTCCCATTTTTATAGGGGCCCCAGCGGACCCACACTCACCTATCCTAAAATGCCTTGGCAAAATCCCACCGCATTTGAGCATGTCCAGCAGTGGCTGGTAGTAGTAGAAGTTTCCTAACCAACTCTGCAGGGGTCACAGCCAATGGGTATGCTCCAGTGCTGAAGGGGCTATTGTTGGGAAATATAGTTTGTTTTCATACCCTCTATATCCTCCTCTTGCTGTGAGACCCTGAGAGAGTGGTGTCTGCTTGCCCTGGCATCTCCCCACACACAGTACTCTCCCCAGCTTGCCCCACTCTAGTTCTGCCATCTCTACTAGATTCTGCACAGAAAAATCAACATTTTTTTAACGATTACCTCACAACTGAAGGATAAAGTTAGCAGCACAAAAATACACTTTATTTAAGCCTATACTTACAACTTATTCTCATACTGGAAAATATCTGAAAATGAAAGCCATCAGTACAAATCCTGGGTTTAGAAAATGAAAAGAAAAAGAGATTTTGTTATTGCAAACTGCCTCCAAAGATCCTAAGCAGCAAAAACTGTCATTTTGTAAACTTCCTGATCAACTCCTACAGTCACGAACTGCCTCTCAATTCAGCAAGCATGAATCTGTCATTGTGTCAAGGCGTAAGTCAGGAAAACGATTTGTGCAGTACCACCTGTAGTACTGATGATATTTCCAGAGAAACTTTCCTTGAAACAAGCACAATGGAAGAGCCTACAAACCAACAAAGCCAAAGATCCTGTACATGATCTTAAAACCAAAAAACCCCCAAATGCCCTGTAGATGAACTTGAAAGGAGCAAAACTAAAGGCCCTGTAGATGAGCAGGTCAGCAATGAAACAAGTCAAAAGCAGTCGTCCTGCTGAAATAGGTTTGACGTTCCCATTTGATGTCACTTTCAAGATTCAGTTTTATCAGCTGAGCAATTGCATATGTTTGTGCAGAATTGTCCTTGCCAGCCCATTCGCCTACAAATCACCATTTTTTAATCTTGATTTCACAGAATGAAAAATGCACCTCATGAAGGTTTGCTTGTCAAGTGGCTTAGCATATCTTTCAGCTTATGCATACTGCCACATTTGTTGGTTGTTCAGGGATACAGGAACTTGAAAATCAACATGGTTAACAGGGATGGGAAGGATACACTAAAGTCAATGTCTGTTCATGGAAGAAGCAAACAACATGTGCAGTCACATGGGAAAGCTCTCCAATTCATAAAGGGTCACAGGATCAATGCATGTTTTGATAAACAAGCATCTGAAAATAGCAAGAAATGGCAAGATGTACAAAAAATATTTCTTGACACAGTCAAAATTTTAGCTAGTTTAACTAGTCCCCTTCCATGGTCACTATGATGTGTTAGAGAGCAACAATTGTGGTTAGCTACTTGTCAGCCATAACACAACTTTTGCCTATCATGGCAGTGGCACCAAGAGAATCAAATACTTGAGCAAGACAGTTACTGATAAACGTATGTCTTTCAGCACCAGAAACCAGGAGGTGCATAGTTAATAGCTGTCAAGAAGCTAGGTGGTTTTTTTTTTACTATCATTGCAGATGCAACCATGGATATTAGCCATGTTGGTCAAATGGTTAATTTGCTTTGCTTTGTTAATATTCATTGTGTTGAAGGAAAAGTAGATATAAAAGAACATTTTGTAAGCTTTCTGGCAATAAAGTTAACTAATGTTTTATTCTGCAAGTATGTGTTAGACCCCAAATACATGTCTGGACAGAGATAGGATGGGACAGGTGTTATGGCCAGTGTTTGTGAAGGATTGCAAGCTAAAATGAGAGAATGTCTTTTAGGGCAAGGGAGACATGTATGTACCATACATCCATTGCCCAGCACATCAAATTAACTTAGTTTTGGTGCACGCTGCTGAAGATGAGGCCCGTCCAGACCTGAAGGTTTTTTTCGCAGTTTTGCAGGAAATATATAAATATTTTGCACACTCTCACTGTTGAGGGGAAAAACTAATGATTAAGACTAAAAATAATCTTTATCTTCAAACTCTTGTTCAAGAGAGTACAGTTTTGCAAACTTGATGGTAAATTCAGGCCCCTGAAGCAGTTGACCGGGTTGATGCAGCAGATGAAATTGAACAGGCTTCTGAAGAACAAAGGAGACCTTCACATTTAAAGGCACTCTGCAAGGCTAGATGGGCAGCTTGAATGAAAGCCACTGAGGCAATGTTAGTAAATGTTCAGAGTACAATTGAATGCCTAGAAGATAAAACTGTCACTGAACACAGAAAGAGTGGGGACATAGGTTGCTTTTTGCTCAACCATTCTTTGATGGCTTGGATGTTCTATCTCAATCTGTTATGGTGGCATAGGATCTCAGTTATAGCTGCAATCTCTGGAATCTTTCAGTCAAAGACAAATGACCTGTTCCAAGTCCTCTGGACATTTGAGAGCACAGTGAATGAGCTCAGAAAACTCAGATCTGAAGAAAAGTATGGGGGAATAGTAAAAGAATCTCACAACAGGTGCAAAGCAATAGGTTTTGAAAATGCAGACTATCTAAGCTACAGGAGAAGTGTACCCCTCATAGATGATGAATTTGCATACGCTTTTGTTTTAGAAGTAGTGGATAACCACTGAAGGAAATATTTCAAAGTCTTAGACAATATAATCAAAAAACTAACATCTTGATTTGAGGAATTTCAAGAGGTACCTACTCTATTTGGTTTCTTCCATCCCAGGTGACTCCAAAATATAAATTTAGAAGAGTCAAAGGTGGTAGTTCTTAAACTTATGGGAAATACTCATTTTTCTTTAGGCTTGGTTCATGAGACTGTCTTTCAAGATGTACTATTTCACAAAGGACACAGAGGTGTTCATTTTGTCTCTTGGAATCCAGAGCAAACTTGATGATGTTTTAACAGAAATGGAAATGTTGTGTCGACTTTTTCTCGCCATACGAGTTGGTGCTGAATGTACAATGAGCACATTAAGATGTGTCAAAAACTACATGCATTCAATACACTATCACAGCCATAGCTGAGTGACCTGAGAAAAACGAGTTAGCAAGGTTGGAGTTGGGCAGCATCATAGAACAATTTGCCAAGGAAAGTGTCACTGTTGTGTGATGGTCCAGTAACTAGAAATACAGAAGCCAACACAATTTTGGTGAGATTCCACTTTTGGTTAGGCCCATGATTTTTGTTCGGCCCATGATTTTTGTTCTATGTTAAAAAAAACAAAACAAAATCGTTTTATCTTTAAAAAAG
The DNA here is from genome assembly GCF_013100865.1 of Trachemys scripta elegans. Classification (NCBI taxonomy): domain Eukaryota; kingdom Metazoa; phylum Chordata; order Testudines; family Emydidae; genus Trachemys; species Trachemys scripta. The sequence goes on from NC_048302.1 coordinate 91,939,900, forward strand.
CCTCAGTGACATGATCATTGGGCGCCATACTGCATGTTTGCTGACCATGCTCTGACCCTTAAATCTGCCTCTGCACAGAAGAGCATGTTATCCTTTGGAAAAATGTTCCCATTTGTGCTCTAGATGCTGGAGGAGGAGCATTTGAACAGTCAATTTTCCTATGTATTGCACTGCTTTGTGAGCGTCTGCTGAGCAGCACGTGAAAACCTGCCCCCTACAGCTCCTGATTATATTAACAAAGAGAAGCAGGATCAGTAATTAATATGAGGGGAACAGACCAACAGTAGAATTATTAAACTTAGGCAATTGATATTTCTCATGGGTCTTTCTGATAGTCACTAGGCTTGAATTAGCTCTTGGACATGCCAGCTTTTTTTTTCCATTGGTGGCTACACAGGAGGTGAGTCAGTGGAGCATCATACCATTTGTAAGCAGGGTCTGAATGAATGCTTCCCTGACAGCTAGCTGTGAGGGGGAGAGACTCTGGGTGTGGTTATGTAAATATAGTTTGCTCCTGCTTTGCTTAGATTTGTTTAGATATTCAGCAGATGGAGCGGTGTTTTGCTCATTGTAATCAACTTGGCTGGTGTTGGGTCACAAATCACGTTAGTACTGAATGCAGGGGTAGTGAAATGCTTTTACCAATGTTGTGATTATTGTGGGAATGTAGGGAAGCAGGACTGTGCTTAACCTGTTCCAAATGGAGGGGGCACCCTTAGTGCAGAGGACCTCATTGAGCCAGAGGCTCGACTGTCACAGCCCTGTGAAAGTAAGAAGGGTGGGGACAGGAGTCCTGGTCAGGAGGCTGCACAACCCCACTAGGGGTACTCTCTAGACTGGCTTAACTTGTTCTTCCCCACAAAGAATAGAGCTAGATAGGCTTCATTAAGAGCTTCTGTTGTTATTTTAATTGCTCAACCAGAGCTGAAACCAGTTGTGGTAGGACTGTGTTTCTCTCCCCTGGTTGGTAAGAGCTAAAATCACTGAGAAGTGAAATCACTTGAGATGGAGCAGTGTTTCTGCCCAGCCTGCAAAAGAGCTGAAAATCACTGAGAGACTGATGTGCAGAGGTCACAGCAGAAAGGCAGAAGGTGATTGACAGTCAGCTGGTGAATGAGTAGCCAGCAGGGTGGAGGTGGAGAGGCGTGATGAGCAGCCAGCAGGGTGGTGGCGGAGAGGCGTGACAAGAGCGGTGAGCAGGTGGCCTGTGAGTAGCCAGCAGAGCAAGTAAGATGCCTCTTTACCCCACATCCAGGGTGGGAGGTGAACTCCGCAGATGCACCTCTGAACTCGGGTCTGCACTGACCAAGGGCAGTGACTTTTGGGTTTCTGGACTTAAAGACCTGAGGGGGGAAGGACACTGCCAAACCTACTTGGGGGTGGGTCTTTTACTCATGGTTTATGTTTATGAACGCTGTTTGTGGTGTTTTCCCAAATTAACTCTGAGTTACTTCCCTCCTTTTAATAAAAGTTTATTTTCTACATTCAGACTCTGTGCTTGCGAGTGGGGATCTATTGCCTCTCAGAGGCACCCAGGGGTGGTGTGTAATTTTCCCAGGTTACTGAGTGGGGGCTTGTGCCGGTTCTGTGTCATATTGATGGAAAGGAACCTCTAGATATTGAACCCAGCTCTGGTTGCTGCTGGTTCTACCTGGCAGAAGGTTACACATTGATGTGCATGCATAGGGTGACCAGATGTCCCGATTTTATAGGGACAGTCCCGATTTTTGGGTCTTTTTCTTATATAGGCTCCTATTACCACCCACCCCCGTCCCGATTTTTCACATTTGCTATCTGGTCACCCTATGCATGCATGTCTAAGTGAGGGGAGAGATTGTAAAGATTGTAAAGATTGTAACATTGGTGCAAGGCCTCTGGTGGTGGATTGTCCACCAAAGGTGGCTGTGCTGGCAGAAGATGTGTGAAACCCTGACTTCATTGTGGGGTTTGTGGATGGCCATAGCAGGCTCCAAACTAACAGGCACTGGCAAGGGAGGAGATTTTTGCAGGGTAATTGGGGAATGTGCTAATTCAGCTAATCCCAGGCAGATGAAATCTTCCCTGTCCTGGTGGAATCCCTAGGGAGGGGGACAGTGCAAACACCTGCAGAGGGGGAGAGTAAATGAGTCTCAACTTGTGGAGTTTCCTCTGCATTCTTTTGTTTCAACTGTGTGTTCTTGTCCCTCCTTTGGAAAATGCCAGGGTTATAATCCTTATAACATAGATCTTGGGGGATGCCCCTTGTGTCCACTGTGAAGACTTCCCTCCCCTCCACCCACCCCAGGCTCCTGTCTGCCCTTGGATGTAATGGTTTCCACAGCTATGATTCCAGGGTGTGCTAGTGAAGGAATTTACGCAGCACCAGGAGGAAGCAGCACAGATTAATGCAGCCCGGAGGTTTGGGTGGGGAGAAATCAGAGGACCCTAGATCCCTCTCATCTCATGATTTACCTTGCCAATAACCTACATGGAACTAGAGAGGGACCTGAATCAAACCATGAATCTAACACTTCCAACCTTTGGGGAAATTCTACTCTAGGCCTGGATCTAAATTTGCCAATCTTTATTTGGGATTGCATGAAAGTTTTGTAGTTTAATCCAGGAACACTTCCTGACATACATTGTTATCCAAATATGGCCAACAATTCATTGCAAAAAATAAACAATTCTTGCTCTTTAGCCTGAACTATGAGAAAATATTTTGGGCCTGATTCTCTACTGCCTGTCCCCTTGTGTAGTTATTTACGCTTGCACAAAATATGGGGAAAAGGCTACCTCTCTTACATCCCCTTGATACAGGTGCAAATGACTAGACAAAGTGAAAGGCAGGGGAAAATTAGGACCTTACTTTGTGTGCATGACTCTGTGTGACAAAAATCATACAAGCTTATAACATTGGAAGGAGAATTAGCTTTTGGGGCCAGGCTCCCTTCTTCATCCACACTCCTCAATGGGACGTCCCACCCAGCAGCACCATGACGTAGGGAATTAAAGTATGGTTGGGAGGTTTTCCACAAGGGCATAACCACCCTCATTGACATAGATTTTTAAGACAGATGCAAGTTTACAGCAGAACTTGCTTTACTACACCTATAAATCTGAGTACTTGGACATAGTAAACAGTATAATTCCATAATTATCCTAACTGGAATATGACTGTAAATACCGGTGTTCTTAGCTAGTTTCAGATTTCCAACAATGAGTACTTACTGTTTGTAATTTCCCCCCTTAAAAATCTGACTATTCTTCCACTCACTCAATTCTTAATTCACCGTTCCCTTGGACTGAATATATATATTTATAACAATGCAAAGTGGATGCAAAATACTACCATTCTGATTTGGTGCAAATGACTCAACAGAATGCAAGGAGTGGAGACCCGGGCTCTAAATTTAGTCTGTTTAGAATGAGATGCTGTAGAATATTTGCATCTATTTTCAAAGATGCAATAAACAGCATGGCTGCACTAGTAAGTGTCATTAACTGTTTGAATTAGTAGAATTACTGCTGGCAGGCTTTGGTAATAGATTAGAGCAATTCTAATCTATTCCATAGAGTAATTCTTGGCAGTGTGAATATACTGAAGAGTCTGATGGGTTTACAACACAGCTATTCAACCGAAGGAAATTTGGAATATGAATCCTCAGCCCATAATCGCCTTTTCTTTTCTTTTCTTTTCTTTTCTTTTCTTTTTTTTTCTTTTCTTTTCTTTTCTGTCAAGTCTGTATGATTATTTTTAATTAGAAAGCCATAAAATTGCTGTTCAGCTGTTCAGGTTTTTTTTGCTGGTTTTCAATATTGCAGTTGCTTGGTTCATATGTTATTTTAAAATCACATAGGAGTTTGGTCATTGACTTCCAACAAGAGCAAAACAGGGTCCCAAATTTGAAAAACTCTACTTTATTCAGTACTGCACTGCAGACTCTATAAAAATATAGTATCACTGCAGAATTTGCTGGCCAATGTATAGCACAAATCAAAATGCTCTAAGGAAGCCAATATTATGCCAATATAGTTATTGCATAAGATTCTGATTTAATTTACTCTGGTTTAACTCCAATGACTTCAGTGGAGTTACTCCTGATATACACAGAAGAATTAGGTCCTATTGGTCTGTTCACCCTGGGCTAGATTCTCTCTCTTGCACAAGATACACCTCTACCCCGATATAACGTTGTCCTCAGGAGCCAAAAAAATTGTACTGTGTTATAGGTGAAACCGCGTTATATCGAACTTGCTTTGATCCTCTGGGCACGCAGCCCCGCCCCGCCGGAGTGCTGCTTTACTGTGTTATATCCGAATTTGTGTTATATCGAGTCACATTATAGGGTAGAGGTGTATACTCAGTGTAGGAGAGTGGGGGGCTTTCAGGATGATCTAAAACCCAACAGAATCTAAAATAGTATATAGTCCCAGGAAAAACTAAATAGTAGCATCTACTCAAAAATCTTGTTTTTGGATACAGCATTTCATGCATCTGGCATGAAAAAAAAACACAGTAATCTCACCTTCTCAACAGACATTCCCTGGGAAACATTGAGTATATCGGATAAATAAGAGGAACCCAAACAGATCCCTCTTATTTCTCCAAATATGTCTCAGCAATAAAAAGGAGATCTGATACTTCACCTTGCTGGAATCTCCAAATGAGTGCAATTGAAGAACTGAATTTGCCATAGATTGGTATTCATGCAGCTGCAGTCATGGTTGTGCATAATATGTTCCTTCTATTTCCTTCCCAACAACTAACATCACAGTCTCACCAACACAGACAAACTCCGCTTCCTGGTAGACTCTGCACAAGTTGTAGAGGCACCTTCGTCATTCTGACTGATTACAAGGGAAGATAGAGAAGAGAGGGCCACTGCGGTGCCGAAGAGGATCAAGGGATCTTACCTTGAAAGCCTGAACAAAGCTAATTGAACTGTAGGGAGCCCTAGTTACGCAGCTCACGCCACCAGTTCCTTCACAGAAACAACCAAAAAGTGAACTATGTACAGTGTCAGGAGAGATGATCTAATAGAAAAAATCTAGAGGATACAACACAGTGCCCAAAACCTAGTTACCATATCAATGGATTGTGCTCCTCATCTGCCACATTAAGGATGAAATGCTGGTCCCGTTCAAGTCCACGGCAAGACCTCCATTGATCAAAGGGGGCAGAATTTCACCCTAGTTCACCAGGGCAGTAGGTATCTAGTGAGACCCATACTGAATAAAAGCTTAGCATGAAAAGTGAAGTGAGCAAGAATCTTCTGGCATACAGAGTCCAAACACAGAAACAACTGACAAGCTGTTTTGTAGCAGAGTTGGGGAAAGCACCTGGTGAAGCAAAAATCTCATTTTTCCATGATGTCCTTTCATGAATTTCCTGGCCGCACTAATAAATGATGAACACAACACTTCTTCCCTTCTTTCTCTATCCTCCCACAACCTCAGGGGCATAGGGAATCCACCAGTTTTTGTCATTCATTTAGTCTTCTGTTGGTCTGCTCAGACTTCTGAGTGTCATGTTGATGGATTTGATTTCTTTCTCTATAGTTCTGCAAAATGTTTCTCTAGGTCGCCCTCTTTTTCTCCTTTCAGGTGGTGTCTGTGTTATCACTTGCTATGGAAGTTGTTTTGATGGCATCCTTTAAGGTGGTCCAACATATGTCCATCATCTTACCACATTTGATGCTTTTGATTCGTTTGCTCTACTTAGAATTTTTGATGTTGCAAGAAATTCTTTCCATTGGACTCTGAAGATCTTCTGCAGGCATTTACTTTAGAATGAGTTGATCTGCTTATCAATTTCCATGACTCTACTGGTGTTAAAAAAATTATTTTTGTGTCAGTGGCAATCAAGTTACTTTTCCAGATCTTTTAAAGTTTATGAAAGTAGTGTGCTGCTCTTGATATTTGTTGTTTGACATCTAGCATGCTGTCACCATCATTGTACATCTCTCTCCCTAGATAGGTAAAATGATGTACTTCTTCTAGTGTTTCTTCATCTAATGGTTACTTTTGGGACACTAATAGTCATATATTTCTGTCTGCCCCATGTTGATGAATAGAACAACTTGTTTTGCTGTCTCTGCTAAATACTGGGGAGGGATAGCTCAGTGGTTTGAGCAGTGGCCTGCTAAACCCAGGGTTGTGAGTTCAATCGTTGAGGGGGCCATTTAGAGATATGGGGCAAAAATCTGTTGGCTGATTTAATTGAGGGTTGGTCCTGCTTTGAGCAGGGGGTTGGACTAGATGATCTCCTGAGGTCCCTTCTAACCCGGTGATATTCCATGATTAAGCAATATATGAAGTAAGCAGAACAATGTAATGAGATCAGCCAATTGTGCTTTATCATTTGTCTATAATATTCCTTGGTTGCCTTCTGCAGTTACTTTCCTCATGTCCTATTCAATATCAGTGCAAACACTAGTGAGGAATCAATATACTCTTTCCTTTCTCCAGCTGTCACAGCAAAGTATTGGCTGATGATGTCACACTCATGTCACCAGATGCTAGCAAGGAGATAACCTTACAATCTTATATAAGACAATGAAATAATTAACAGGAAACTTTATTAGTACTGGTGGCCATATTAAAGATGGCACTGCAAAGACTCTTAGTATAGAAGAAGAGCAAAGAAAAAGTTGGGCAGAGCATTTTCTGGCTCTTTTAAATAGACCAAGTATAAGTCAACTACTAGAAATACATGATGAGACCTATACTAGAACTTGATATTAATTTAGGAGATATTACAATGGAACACAGCACATGGAGAAATTGAAAAAAAAACTAATTTTCTGCAAACATTTGAACAAAAATTATTTTTTTTCAGAAATTAGTGACTTGAATTAAGTGTCTCAGAAGGAGCATTGAAAGAAGCTCTCCAGAGATTTGAAAAAGTTGGAAGTAAGTGTTCCTTTTGCCTGACAGCACACATGCATGTGCACACACATTACACAGAGCACTAAATCACACTACATGATTTGCCTGTACCAATTTTGTTAGGCTAGCCTAGTTTTAAAAATAAATCATTGGTGCTTCCTATATAATTACATCACTAAATTGTAGTTTTGTGTTTTAGCAATAAATCCATTGGATATTGTCGTAGCTGCTAAAACAGATAAGCTCAGAGAACACAAAGCAGATAAAGAAACTGAATGTGCTTCAGCAAACAGAGATGTTAGAGCCAGACAAAAATAATTGTAATGTTGTGTTCTTCCCCAGATTAGTTTTCTCTAGTGCATTTGCTGTAACTAAATATCTTTAAAACAGTCTAATTAAAAGTGGAGCTATTGAGACGATCCATGTATTTTAAGTTTAGTACATGATTTAAACTAATTTACTGAATAGACTTTTTATCTATTTACTCCATTCCGCTATTACTGTACTTCATTGCTACAATGGCACGTTAACACATTTTGTTTGTATTAGCACCTGGAAGCCCACCAAGACAGGGACTCCATTGTGGTAGGCACCAAACACTTAAAGCGAAACAGACCCGGGCCTGCTGAGCTTACAAACTACATAGACATGACAGACAGAAGATGCTAGAGAGGAATTATTATTATCCCCATTTTAGTGATGAGAATCAAGAGAGAGTGAGAGGAAGCCTGTGGCACAACTGTGAATTGAAACCAGATCTCCATTGCCTTAGCCACAAAGCCATCCTTCCTTTCTAATAGATGGTAATGAAAGGGACCCATAATCTGTGGCAGCTTTTCTTAACCAACTCAACTGCAAATTAAATTCCATGAACTCGCACACACTATTTTCTTGTGATGCTGTTTTATTCTATCTGTGTATCTATGTACCTCCCAAATTTAAACAGAAATAACAATCTCTCCCTTTCTTCCTTTCCCTATCTGTAGGAGAAATAGCTTGATTAGCTTATAAGGTGGGTGAGTGAAGAACACATATAAGGCAATGAATTTTGCATTTAGTTCTGAACATGGTTAAGTCTATGGTAATTCTTGTCTCTGGTTGGAGTCAGTTCTGTAGTATAGGTTCTGCTACCGTAAGAGTTCTGTCTACCACACTCGTGAGCCTTCATCTATTAGTCAATAGTTCCATTGTTCTACTGGAATATAGCTGTCATGGAAGGTCAGGAACAGAATCAGCAGTTGCTGGAGCTTGTCCTGGAGCTTCCCCCAACTTGAGGTGGTCATCCCTGGACAACAAGGGAGGGAATGCCAATCAGAGAAGGTAACAGGAGAGTCTTGAAACAGCAGAAAACATATTTTCCAATCAAGATGCTTTCTTTGTGAGCAGAGCTGGTTGAAAATTTTCCAGTGGAACATTGTTCCATCAGAAAATGTCGAAACTGCATAGAATGAACTGCAACTGACACATTTCCTGGAGTCGTGTGAATTTTGACAAAATTTAATTTATTAAGAGTTGGGGGAGGGAAAGCATTTTGGTAATATCAAAACGTTCTGTTTCAACATTTTCAGAATGGAAAAATTTGATTTTTCATTTCAAAATACTCTGTTTAGAAAAATTATTTTATGTTATAAAAATATGTCAGAATTGCAATGACATGTATCCATTAACGCTAAACATTTTTTTAAAATTTTGTTTCATAGAAAATTTCAAAGTTCTTTGCTTTTGTTCTGATTCTGAACAAAATTTTATAACTGTGGAAATGTTAAAACGGAAATTCCGGTTCCTGCACAGCTGGTGAGCACAGTGCTGTTTGTATTAATTATACTGTGGAACTTTTACTTTGCAGCATAGCATGAACAAAAGCAATCACATCTGGTAACAAATTAATTTTCTGGGACAGGAACCGCAAAGATGACATGTCAGGGAACAGCTTTAGTGTTATCATCCGACAAAATGAATCAACAAATCCCTGTTACCAAAGGAGGTGATGCTTGTAAAGAGATAATACACTGTGAACCTAAATTTTGCTTTAAGATACCCTGTTCACATAAATCTTATGTTTACATCTGCATTTCAATGGCTCTTGCAAACAGAGTAAACTTGAATTTCCTTATTTCTTTTCCTGACCATCAACACATATTGCTTACCCCTGCCCCAAGTTATACACATGGAGCTATGATTACCCAGCAAACTTTGGAATCAGCTCCTAGATAAGATCGGTTTGGTTCAGGATTTCAGCTCAGACATCAACATTAAAAAGACAGATTGGTTTTACAAAAAGTACAAGTGCATGACTTTAACCTACTGAGAACAGGTCCACTGTATAACCTTGCCCTTAAGTATTCATGGCATTAAATGCTATTCCACTATTATCAAAGGGCCTAATCTCTCAGCGGAAAGACTGAACCCAAGCTATACTTATTTGGCTCTTTTGTTAAGATAATTTGCCGGTTTTGTTTTGATCATGTAGTGACATATTGACAGACAGATTCCATGCAAACTGTTATATGAGATAGCTATACTTTAGGGATAATGATGAGACAAAAATATTTTTTGTTCTGTGACTAAATGTAACAGGACATTTAAATTAAATCTGTCTTTCATTATGATTCCCAGTGATAAACATTGTCTCATGGTTCAAATATGAAATATTGAAACAGGGAAAATACTCGCATATACTAATGTATTCATGATTTATTAATTCTGATAAAGGCAGATAAGGAAAGGAAGAGAAATGTAAACATCAAGGCTTAAAAGGCTATCCTCCATTAACTATTAAACCAAAGGGCTATTGCTAAGAAAAAAACCTATTGTTAAGTGAACCAAACCCATAGCAAGCATTACAAATAATTTACCATAATAATAATAAGTGGTGTAACATGTATTGAGTGGAAAATTTAGTTTAGTGAGAGTGGAAAGTTTAGTTGCTTAATGGTTATAATATTCTATCTATCAGAACACAAGTGTTTTTAATAGTAAATGTACTAACCACTTTAGTATGGCAGTCTGGATATTACAAAATATACGTGGATTTTTGCAATGTGTACCAGACAAAGGAAATATGTATAACTGTCATGTGGGAAAGGGTGGGGAGAAAAGAAAGTTATGGCTTGTCAACAGCCTATCTATAAAAGATTGCAAGTTTGGGTTATTGGTCGAAGTTTTGGTTGAACCAAACTGACTAGTTCAGAACTGGGATCAGACGATCATTGGTTGCAAGTTTTGGTTCCATAAGGATTGGGTATTGTATATCTATTTTTATTATGTGCTATTCTTAAATAGGTTCATTTCTGTGAAAGAAAAGGATTGGGTATTGTATATCTATTTTTATTATGTGCTATTCTTAAATAGGTTCATTTCTGTGAAAGAAAATGTCTGTGGAAGATGCATTTTTCAATAAAAACTTTCACCTACACCCCTTGTTAGAGGTCTGACATCAGAAACTGAACAGTACTTACTGACCTTGTGTGCACTAGCGCTACAGTTTCATGAAAGCTCAAAGTTCTCAAGTTATAAAACAAGTACCATGAGTAAGAATGGCATAGGAAATGAATGCAAGATTAACTTGCCAGTGATGTCAAACCAAGATGGATTCCTCAGGGATGTTCTGTCCCCATTGTGCATATATGTTAAAGTCCATAATCTAGTTACCCACCTCCAGAGCATCAAATGAATGAACAAAGAAAATTGTCTGCCCTCGTCATTTTTATTTATATATAGAAGGAAAGGTGGTGCTCTTACAATACAATGCTCATCACCAGCAACAAGACTATGCCTTAACTGTTGCATAAGCCTTATGCTGATCCTCTGCACAAGGCTAAATGAAATCCTAAGTGAATACGTGTTACCATAGGCACCGACTCCATGGGTAAGCCACAGGGAAAAAAATAGTGGATGCTCAGCACCCACCAGCCACCTGCTGATCAACTGTCAGTCAGACTCCACTGATCAGCTCCTCTCCCTCTACTTCCCGCCCCCAGTGCTTCCTGCCAGCCGCCAATTAGCTGTTCGGCGACAGGCAGGGGAAGGAGCAGGGGTGGGAAGAGGCAGAGCAAGAGCAGGGTGCGCTTGGAGGAGGGGATGGAGCGGGGGTGAGAAAAGGCAGGACGAGGGTGGGGTCTCAGGGGTGGGGCAGAGTGGGGGCAGGGCCTCAAGGCGGAGCAGGGGTGGAGCACCACCAACACCTGTGTGTGTTAGCGTTTTGTTAGACTAGAGCAGAATATTTTCCATGTCATATTTCTGTGTATGGAAGATCCCTCACATTCTTGCCTAAATTCTAACTTTAGGGTAAGTTGTAGGCTGTGATATTTCATAAGCAGAACATGTATAAGAGAACACTGGAGATGCCAGCACTGATATGAGTCTCCAATTCCAGTCTCTAACTTGCAGGGTTTGCAAGGACTGGGAGATAGCATAAAGACTCCAAGCTCAGCCTTTGTGGAAGGTACACTGATTTGAACAGCAGCTCCTTGGGCTAGGCAAGGAGTGGCATTGATAAAATTCTCTTGGAAGGACTACCTTCTCCATTTTCATAAGCATATGGACCACAATTCAACTTCCTGTGCAGCTGGTGGGCTATATAAAGTATGAACAAACAAAAAGGAGGGAAGCTCAATGCTTTAATGAAGGATGTGGAGGATCTCTTAAAATTCTTTTATTCGTGTGCAACAAACACACCTTTACCAAGCAAGCCCAACTCCTGCCTCCACCATTTAGTGCAGGCACACCTAATATACACTGACTGCACCTGGAGCATATGCAAATGATTCCCATTGGCCAGCTCCAGGGGAACAGAGATAAGGTGGTGGGGGCTACTTCCCAAACCCCTGTTTGTCCTTTAATAGTGTGAGATGGGATTTCTTGGGTGAAAGTGAATGGGTTGTAAAAGGAGATGAAGAGCTTGTACATTTCAGCAACTGTGGGGTTGACAGTGTAAAGGTAGGTGTATTAATGGGGCATAGTGGGGCATTGCTAAAAGAGAGAGCAGGGTTAAGGTTTCCTGGGCAATGTTAACTGTGCATTTTTCCTGGTTTTCAGAAGTATGAGTTTTCCTCAACTCAGCATTCTGCAAGGGGACAATGTACCACCAAGCAACCTTCACTCTGCATTAATGGAGTTTTTTGCCATTTAATTGTGTTACGGTAATGCCTGTAGGCACTAGCCCCATTGTGTTATGCACTATACGAACATGTAACAAAAAGACAGTCCCTGCCCCAAGGAAATCACAGTCTAATTATAAGAAGATAAGACGACTTATCGTGGATGAGGGGAGCAAGAGGTAACAAATATAGGACTTTGAATTAAGTGTATGGGGTTAACATGGCTATTTCCAAAACTTAACATCAATTAATTGTTTGGAAGGGGTTTTTTTTAGCATTCTCTCCAGAGGCTATACTATCCAGTGTTCATTGTGTTCTGTTCTGGGGTGTTCAGATATTTAATGGACGCCTTATTATTTCTTGCAGCTGTACATTCTTGGTGAAATATTTTGCATTCACTGTCCCACATTCTGTAATAATGTCACTTTACGAATTGAGCTCTCACTATGACGGGTTTTCTAAAGGCTGCAAAAGAGCTGAGAAATTGCCTAAGTCCCATACCAAGACAGTAGATCAACCCCTGCTAAAGCGGGAAGCATATGCTTGTTTGATATAGATGATTCGCCTGTATAGGATTCCCTCCTCCCATAACTCTGAGACATGCTGGAGATGAGAGAGTGCTTTTTATTTATTAGTTGGGGGCTGTATTATGCTCTGCTGATTAGGCTTAAAGCTTATTCCCCGTTTGTCTTCTCTGCATCCACTGCCATTTTAAAATGTCATAATTTTCTCCCTAGGGCTAGATAAAACCCTTGAATGTCATCCAAAATGTCTCACTGAGTGCAAGCCAACTTTAGCAAACCCATAACTAACATCCAGCTGGATCTCTTCTTATACCCTGCCAGAGTTCTTCCTTCTCATTTGCCATGCAGGTGTTCCATTCTCCCTCCTGTGCTAATGAATCAGCCACCTGGAGAACCCCTGCCTCCCAGCCCCCTATCCCATCATGCATATCTGATCTGTAGGAAGAAGAAGATATTGAATTATATGTTCAATGATCTGAAAAACAAATTTCATTTGATGACTGCCTGCTGCTATAAACACAGTGCAAAATCCTACGCCAAGAAAAGGAACTGAATTGCTCACTTTATAAAGTGTGAGATTCCTTAACTTTTTATTACATACTTTGCACTCATGTTTGCTTGAAAACTAAAAGAATATGCATCAGGCTATGTTTTCAACATAAACAGCAATACAGAGAATGCCATCTACCTTAAGGTATATACTGTAAAAAGTATTGCATCTTCAAGGAGAACATATTTCATTTACATCAGCAATAAAGTGTAGACTGAGTGGCTAAAGAATTTAATCCCTTTTCTTATCTCAAAGACATTGGTTCAAATATTGCCTTAATAAGAGTGACTGGAAATCTCACAGGAATGATTTATGCCTGTAGAACATCTTATGTGATATGACCCTGGCTGATCTTAGCTCTGTTCTTTGAGGAATTTTGTATAAATTACTTACTGTCCTGGCCTTGGCCCATTGTGGTTCAGCTGCTGTTTATGGACACTATCCCGCAAGATACTGAATTCCCTCACTGACTTCAGGGGGAGCTGGAGGCATGCAGCATCTGGCTGGACATGTTCAGCATAGCGTAGGATTGGAGGATGTGTTATGTGGGATTTCTCAGGGTTAGACCAGGACTAGTCAATATATTAATTAATGACCTAAGTGAAGGTTACTTCAACACTGACCAATCTATAGGATGACACCAATGCTTGAGTCATGCCAGAACAGTCCAGAATGTCATTCCAGTACTTTTTCTTGGAGCCAGAATGGCTTCTTTTGGTATTTCCTATACTTGTGTTCCAGCACTTCCCAAGCACTGCACTCACCCACTGGATGAAACACAGCTAGGAGGTTTAGTGAATGCAGCAAGTTACACATTAAAAACAGATGTTGCCTGATGACTTAAGTGACTGCTTGGACTCAAGTGAGAGTGCTTTGGTATAAGGAAATGCATGATAATACAGCTGGGGAAATAGAACCCACAGCATAAGTGTAAATTAGAGATGTGTTGTATAAGAAGTAGTCATGGGGAAACAGAGAGAGATTTGGGGATGATAATATGAATTCATGTCACATCCAAAGAATGTGAAAGAGCTCTGTTCTGGGATGTGTATCTATAGAACACACAGTGGGCCTTGCAAGACATAGTGGGCCTAATTCTTCTCTCACTTACACTGGTTTCACCTGGGCATTGACTTCAGTGGAATGACTCCTGACATATAGTAGTGTAAATGAGAGGAGAATCAGACCCAATGTGTCAAAGTGCTTTGTAGAATGCATTGGTAAGTCTGCATACAGCAGCTTATAGTATCTCTTTACATTGGCTGACATCTGGAATAATATGCAGAATTCTGCTTCACTCACTTTAAAATAGATATAAAGATAGAAAAGTTTCAAGGATAGGCAACCAAAATGGCACACAGGTTTAAGAATGTGATTTATGACAAAGTTTGAGTAAACTGAATTTCTTTTGTCTAAAATGGTACCAAATGGAGGGACATAACAATCACCTATATTTATCTGAAAGGTGTAAATACTGGGGAATTAATTATTTTAGAATGGTATATACGGGTATAATGAGGGGTAATACTTTTCCTAATTTTAACCTTTAGGTTAAATGTCAAGGAGGGAGGAAACATCCTGACAGTGAGATGTATTAGGGTGTGCAGTAGTCTCCCAATCCTATCTCTTGGGACATTTTAAACTAGCCTGGAGCAAATAGTAAAAAATGTACAGTAGGGAAAGTCCTGCACTGGACTCCGGGGGAATGGCTAGATGATTTAAAGGAGTGACTAGTTTGAATATTTCTATACTTCTCTGTTTATGGATATAACAATTCTTCTCCGGTTATGATAATTTTTTTATACATCATGGGACAGATTCTCATCCTTACTGAGGCTGCTTAGTACTGGTCCTTCTCTGTAAGGCAGCTACAGACCCCAATGTAATCAGCTACCCAAGGATTCCCTCAGTGTGGGAAAATTCCCAGATGGCATAGGGCTGGCATAATATCTCCTATTGCTCCAAGGCAGGGGATATGGTCAAGAAAAAGGAAGTTTGGCTGAAGAGCCACTACATCCAGTCAATCCCCAGCTATCAGCTATGCAACATAGAGCAGCCCTTAGAGCAACCTAAGTTGTATTCTGGAACTGCTCTGGTAACTGTAGGTTTGGGGGCACCTCTATACCAATATAGCTGAGCTGCACTGGGCAAATAAAGTGAAGTGCTTTGTATTTAAAAGGTAATATGTGAAGCAAGGCAGATTCTACTCACACAGGACAATAGGCCCAGATCTTCAGAAGCTGCCTAACTCCCAGTGAATTCCGTTGAGGATCTGGGCCTACATGCCCAATTCTGCTGAAAGTCAATAGGAGTTGAGGGTACTCAGCACCTGCCCAGCTGTACAACTGAAATTACTGAAGATCCAGCTCCCTTGGGGCTAGACTTCAACACTGTTTCTCAGAGTAAGATATAACTCAGCTGAGTAGCATGGCAGGTCAGGACACAGACCACTGTATTTATGAAGATCCATTTTCTTAAAAGCCCCACATCGGGGAGGAGAAAGGACATAGTGTGACGCTATGCACTAAAGCGCTTAAAATAAATAAATAATAAAAATCCTTCTCACACACAAAGTCAAGCTCCTCTTCCCTTCAGCAAGGGAAGAAGGAAAACAACTTTTGCTCCAGTCTTTTATTCTTTTTAATATTTTGCAGCTGTACATAACCATGGTGATAGGAACTGTCTGGAAGCCAAAGACAGAGAGACCATGGAGGGATACAAATCAGTCCAAATGTTAATTATTAGCAACACTTTCTGTCCTTGCTGCTACCAGTATAATGTTCTATAAATTGTGCAAATATGACCTGATCTTTGATGAAATGTTTTAGCCCTTCTACAGAATAGTAGAACATATCATATTTGTTCCCTTGCTTGTTCAGGTACTCACCAGAAATACTCTCTGCATTTAATGGCATCAGAAATTTTAGATTTAAAGAACAAATAGAAAGAAATAACATGTTTTATACTATGGCATATTTGAATCATATCTCAAATGCATATCATTACTGCATTCGCCTGTGAATCTGTTCTGAAAACAGTATGGCCTTAAATATTAAAACCAATATATAAACTAAATAAATTATGAATACACAAGTTTCTCAAGAGAAAAGAGTGAAAGAGCAAGTATGCTTGTTCTAAAGGCTAATACCAACAGAGCATGCATGATACTGTGAACTATCTAGCAACTTCCTTTTATCTCCACATTCATACTGTGTTTTAGATGTAAACATAATGCAGTGGACAAAGAGACAAGTGTGGTGATTCAAGTTAACGTCACAGTTGCCTCTTGATATATCACAACAACATGTCACTCAGTAATCCCACTGAGTAAAGTGTAATTACCACGGAACATCTTGTGCTGTCTTGGGATTTCTCACACGGTAAGTCAGAAATGAATTCCTGTCCGTGCTGTAGGAATACTGTGGTACAGCTGCAGGAACAGACTGGCTGGGTCACAGGTCAGGGTGTTCCACCACGAGTACAGGCCATTCGGGACATGCTTTCTTCAAGTGCAGGCAGACAACCACACTACAACACAATGCAGGCAAACATGTGCCCACTGTATATTTAGGAATTTATGTGGCCCCATCACTGTAATAGCTGAGTGTATAAAAATGATAATGAATTTATCCCCTGGATAGCCCTATGAGGTAGGGAAATAATAATATCCACTTTTAACAGATGAAGAATTGAGGCACAGAGAAAATCTGTAGAAGTCCTGGAAATTGAACCCAGGTCTCCAAACAGTGCCTCAACCACGAGCACGTCCTTTATCCCTCCCCAATCTGCCCTCCTTTCAAAATACCATCATATACAACCACTTTGATTGGTGGCTTGAGTTCTGATGGGTGGTGCTTCCCACTGAATGCAAAGTTAAATCTCAAGTCTGTGTTGCTTTTCAAGCCCTTCATGAGACTGGCCCAAGGTGTCTGAAATACCGCCTCTCCCTTTGTGACCGGGACCTCCCATGTAAGTTTTGTTCCACTGTGACAATAAAAGTGTTGACCACTGAGGGTGGCGTGATCACAGGAGACTAAAAAACCAACTCACCTGAGAGAGAAGAGTTACCACCCACAGATCTCACCATGTTCAGAACTACATGCAAAACTCATATTGTGAGCTTATCCATATTTTTTATTTAAAAATGAAAATACTAATATAATGAAATCCAGCCAATGACTCATACCTTTGGAGCAAGGATTACTTGATGATTACCTCCTCTTTTCATTCCCTCTGAAGCACCTGGCACTGTCGGAAGACAGGATACTGGGATAGATGGACCTTTGGTCTGACCCAGTATGGCTGTTCTTATGTTCTTAAGCAATAGGGAGAGAGATTGTTACCTTGTCTTTTAAAGCTTATAGGGCACTCTGATACCACAGTCGTGGACATGATATAAAAATGATGGCTAGGTAGATGGCCTGGTTATCTGGGCTTCAGTGGGAGTTGCTTATATGGATAGCAGAGAGAATGAGGTGTCAGATTACTGTCAGGAGGAGTGATAGCCTCTTAAATCAACATTTAAATGGTATCTTGGGATGGATGGATAGATGTAGTAGCAGGGAAATATAAAATAGCTGTAAGAAAAACCAAGCTGTCTGCAACCCATATGGATGTAATGGAGGAGAGTGTATGTTTGAGAGAACAAGGAAGGAGTTCTTTGTTTTTCCTACAAACCCATGTTTCTTTATCTGCATTTGAATTCTCATTGAACTGTTCACAGAAGATCTGACTTTGAAATCAACCATTAAAGATTCTCCTTAATATCCAAATACCATTCAGAGCAGGTCAGCTTGTTTTGAGTTTCTATGTGTTGAAAATCATCAATTATTGCAATAAAATATAATCAATCAGTTTAAATACAATTGGCCAGATTCATCCCTAGCATAATTCCATTGATTTCATCCCAGCATTGCTAGTTTCAAATAATCAAGAAGAGCATCTGGGGATTGATATTTTCAGTGAAACAATAGTGAGAACTGAAAACGACATATTTTCCCATCTAGACATCAAGCATAACTCTTTTTCTTGAGATGGGGTTTATAAAAATAAATGACTCAAGTGCACATGGATAAATCTAAATATTAATATATTCAAAAATAGTTCAATACCTTGATTCTAAATGTGCACCACTCTGCAGTTGTCTAATATTTCTGTGGCTTGATGTTACTAAATTCTTGGATGTTACAATGTGTTATCATGCTAATTTATATACCTGGAAAGCATTTGAAACTCTGACTCAATTTGTCTGAGTATAAGTAGGGCAAAATTAAGCATCCCACTGAGCGTGGTTGAGTCACTGTATTTTCAGTTCAGTATGTAACGCTCAATTTTTTCATCCCTTCCAATAAAATCATGCTGAACTATCCATTATTTTAAACATTTGAATAGAAAGAAAAGTAACCAATAGCGCTGCAGATCCCCTGCCTTGCTTTAGCACAAACACCCATCTACACCTTTAAGCCTCCCTCCCACCCCCAGCAAAACAACCCATAAGCCTGATCAGAAAGATCAGATTGCATGTCCTGCGTATATTTGCAGGTAAATGGCTCTATGTGGTCCCACTTACACTCATGTATATCTAGAGATGCCACACGGAGTCAAAACTGAGAGGAGAATTTGGCTCCATATGTTCTTTTGTTTTAAATATGGTGAGAAGAGGTAGGTCCTGATCCTGCCAACTGCTCTGCATGGGCTGCCTGTGCAGAACCCCACTGATGTCGATGGGTTTCCATGTGGGCACTGGGTTCCAACCACACACAGCAGTTTGTAGGACTGGGGCTTCACACTACTTCCCATATGACAGGAGCATCATTTCAGAAAAATTCTGGTTGGGGAGGGGGCAAAAATGGTGTCAGTATATAGAACATTATATGTATTATATTATATCCCGCAAAGCCAGGTGGGCGGGGGGCAAAGCAAAAAAGAGACTGACCCTCAGGCCCCATAAAAAATGATGTTCCTGCTTATCTTGTACTTGGTGGTTGGTCCTTCCGGCCTCCATCATCTCTAGCTACCCTCCTGGTAGGATTTCAGAATACAAACTGTGGGAATCACTGGACCAAGTGAAGTGAAGGCATTGCCTATGGAATAAACTTGTCTAAATAATTCACGTTTGCATCATCTTCAGATGAATAGTTGATCATTTTTTTAAAATAAATACTTGTTTCAAATAAATCAGTGGCTTAATAGACGGCATTTTGTGGGAAGAGGCTGGTTATAGACAGGAAAGTGGCTGTAGGAAGGAAAATGTTTACTGAGGAAATTAAATATATTTATTATTTTTTGTTGTTTGTTTTCACTTCATGATTTTGAGGAAAATTTCTGCCTCCGTGCTTTACACAGTGCTGGGTGAACCTGGATTTGGGTGTGATGTGAAAATTAAACTTTCCTAAGTCTGACAACTTCATAGCAGAGATAGTATCAGGATCCCCATCTTACTTGGTGTTATCTTCTGGGGAGAGGCTGCTGTCCATGTTTTGACCTGACATTTTGAAGACTGATTGCAAGTTAGCACCTGGTACTGGGAAGACAGCTGGCTGTGCAGCTGCTCTTTACCAGCGCTGTGCGTGCTGTTTTCACCATCTGGTGGACCGAGGACTGATGCTGATGTCCTTGGCAATGGGAACCATCTTTAACAGGAGGCCAGGAGTTTTCCTTATCTTGTGAACATACCTCACAAAAATGCTGGCTTGTAAAAGAATTAATATTAATACTTTGTAAAACCCTTTTCCCTTTCTGATGTCTATTGAAGACCTGCATCTCCCCCCCCCAAGTACAATATCTGGGGAAAGAATGGGTACCTAGGGAATTGTTGAGATACATCGCTCTGTAGTATCTTGCATTGGCAGTAGCAAGCCCTGCAGTATGAAGCAGAAGTTTTAGCTTCATATTTTGAACTGACCTGATATTAAAATTGGCCCTGTGTGTTAAAGCTTCCTCACAGTGCAAATCTCACATGGTGAAATGATAGGCTGACTCTCTGAGCCATAAGAACTAGGCCAAATGTGTTACAAATATCATATATATGGGTGGTATTTTAGCTAGAGTTGTCTTCGCATTATATTTCCTAACTTACTATGCTAGAGTCATTTTAATCATCTGCTTTGAAATTCTAATACACATTCTTTCTTTTAATGATTATATCTAGAAACAAGCCTGACTCTTAACACATACTGCTGTGCTTATTGAAAACAGAACCATTTCTCTGGAAACTGGAAAGTTCCTATATTTTTTAGCCTTCACGTGCAACTGAGGCAAAAGTAAAGAGAGCTCAATTTGGACCCCGTATTTGAAACTTTGTTTAAGAAAAGTATTTAATAAAGTATAAAGAAAGTAGATGATATATTCAGAAGACCCACTTATGATATGGAAATGTGGGAAAGGCATTTGAAGTAGGAATTTCTTCCTTTGTATTATACCAGATCCACACTACAGCTAAAATAATTAACCAGGAGTGCATGTATAATGATCAACAATGTAAGGTATCTCCTGCAGCCTGAGTCAAACCACGGGTAACATTCCCATTGACTTCAAGATACAGTGGCAGAGGGGGATATAAAAACCTATAGAACTGTGAGACCAGAATTTGATCCTATGCTCATGGAAAGGAGCCAGGGAGTTTCCTGCTTAAAAGAACTCATAAACACTCTGATATTTAAAAGAAAGCAATTAATGACAAGCAAACAAACAGGAGAATATAATAATTAAAAGTGAGACAACATAAATCTACTTAAAGCACGTTGAGATCCTGAAACTGGCAGTGCCTTAGAAGTGCAAAGGGTTATTACTATTAAAAGAAAACAAACTAACTAATGTGGATCATGTACAAATTATACTGGAGAAATATTTGCTTAGGGTTACAGATAGAATGTGAGCACTAATTTGATATTGCAAGTAGGTCAATTGAATAAAACTCTTCTCAAGGCCAGATGATGACCGAATCTGGGCAAGTGGTAAAACCAGTGACTTCTCTTGATCTAGAATTTGTTCAATGTTATTTTTTGTTTAATATTTGTGCATAATGGTCAGAAGATGCAGGGTCAGTGTGAGGGGAAGCTGTGAGGATCTGAGTACTGTGTCTTTAAATCTCTGGCCGGATTCCAGGCAGGCTCTAGGTGAAAGCTGTATGGTGAAGTAGAAAGAGACAATGTAGCTTTAGGGACTACATGGTTTTGCTTAGTCTAATAAAATTCCTTGCTCAGCATTTGAAGAAAGTGACTCTTTCGGTGAGTCTTTACCATTGTGATATGACAACAGTTCAATGTCAGTTTGAGATCTGCCTATACATGAAGTAATTTGATTGCTCATCCATGCTGTATGTCTCTGCCATGCTGTAGACATCTGCCATATGTCTCTGTCACTACTGGGAGTGACAGTTTGTACTGAAGTTAGCCTTTATAGATTACTGCAGAAAAGGATAAATTGATAACCTCTCACATAAGGCTCACTGTGTATAAGGCTGTGTCTGATAAAAGACCACTGCATTGTGAGTGCCTGGTTCCCCGCTTTTCTAGAAGCCTGTTGGACATTTAACAAGCGAAGGAGTGACAAGCTGAAACCTTCTACTTCAGATGAGATCCCAGCATGTTATTGATCAATTGCAGCTTGCTCTTTTTTTTTCTGCTCAATACTGACACAGTGGATAAAATAACCAGAGAATTTACAGATGTCTGCTAATATGTTTTCAGTGTTAAAGTTCCCTCAGAGGAACCTAGGATGTTGCTACATTGCCTGTGAAGCATGGCGTATGTGTGAAGTAAAGCAGCTTGGAAAATTTTTGTCAAAACGGTTTTCCATTCAAAATGCTGCTTTGACAAACTTGAATTTTTTCATGAAATCACATAGATTTTGTTGCAATTTTCCATAAAAATATTGAAATGGAAAATGATTCCAGGCTAACACAAAGAAATTAAAAAAAGCTGCTCAACTAATTAGTACACTGAGTGCTTTATCTTATTTTCTAGCTCAAAGGGTCAAACTATTTAATAACAACACAAACAGGAGACATTTTGATCTAGAAATTAAGATAAGGCATTTCAATTAGTACTATACACAGCTGCCCTTAATGTTTTTAAAAACAGAATAATAGAATACTTATCTTGACGTCATATTATGCACTACTGGTGACATGCCATAGCAATGTAAAAGTAATATAAAAATGAAAAAAAATGAAATTTCAATTTAAAAAAAATTCAATATTGAATGTTTTTAGATTTTTCATTTCATGGAAAGTTTCAAAAATATTTGTTTTGTTTCATACTGGAATGAAAATGTCTAAATTCCCCAGCTGTCTAATATGAAGTCACCAGCTCTGAAATGCATGTTTGCACCACTGTGCTAAAGATATTCAGAGTAAATTGTTTGTAAAAGTGTGGAAAAAGAAACTCCTCCTCTTTTAGGGTGTAAAAAGTGGCTATGTTCTAGCTGGTGATCCCATAGATGAGCAGGGGGAGGGATGGTGGGTAGCAGAGCCAGCTCCAGGCACCAGCTGAGCAAGCTCGTGCTTGGGGCGGCAGATTGTAGGAGGCGGCATTCCACCCAATCCTCGGGCAGCACGGCCGCTTCTTTTTTTGTTTTTGTTTGTTCCGCTCCAGCCGCCCTGTAGGGGGTGGCGGCGTGGAGGAGGGGAGCAGCAAGCCCGGCAGGGCAGCCCGCGTCCTTCCCTCCCAGCCAACTGCAGCGCGGATCCCTCCCGGCAGGCGGCGCGGCAGTTGGGGCTGCGTGGTTGCGCCCTGCTGAAGTCCTGGCCACCCCCTTCTCTCTCTCCCCCCCGCTCCCTCCCCCGCCCTCCCACTAGCCGGGGCACCAGCGCAGGGAGTCCCCCTGCACCCTGGCTCCAGCCACGCCGCAGGTATTTTGTTTTGTTTTTTTGTCTTGGGGCGGCAAAAAAGCCAGAGCCGGCTCTTGTGGGTAGGGTCCCATATTATCCTCTCACACTAATGTAAATCAGGAGTAACTCCACTGATATCAGTTGTGTTACAGAATTGTAAAACTGATGTAAGGCAGAGGGGCTTATCCTGCAAGTTGCTGAGCACTCTGGCCCTGATCCAGCAAAACAACAGAGGTTGAGGAGTGCAGGTGAAATTCACACGCTTAGTGTTAAACACATATTTAAGTGCTTTCCTGGATTTGGGCCAGAGAGTTCAGCATCTTGCAGGAGCAAGTTAATAAGACCCCAATTCAGTTCCATTGTATACATCTGTGATCATATGTCTGTGACTAGACTTCACTTTTCTACTGATGCTATTAAGAGTCTCATCAAGTTGAAATCCAGGAAAAACAAATCGCTCTATTACTTTAATATGATTAAGATGCTGAACAATATTTAGACTCTGTGTATCTATTTCAATGATCTCAACTTTGTTGCCACTTGAGTGATTTCTATTCTAACAGAGACAATTAAAAAAGACACTACCGAGAGCCTTCAATCTCAGCCCAACGGATTGCTGCATTTTAATGGAGAACATTTATTCCAACCTGTAATTACATTTGGCAGTCTGAAATCATTCATCCTTTGTTTTGAAGCCAGGCTCTCTCTCTTTCTCTCAAACATTTTATTTTAAAAAACCTTTCCAGTCATCGCCCTGCCCTGTTACAAGATGAATATACATATGCTATTGGATGTTTATGCAGAATCACAGCACTGTATTTCTAGAAGCTGCATTTGTGTCTTCACCTTTCCTTTGTTCATGACACAACACAAGCCGTCAAAGCTTTGCTAAAACAGAGATGGAGAAAACTGACATTACTTAGGCCAAACAATCTTTTAAACTTAAAAGGACCCTTTCAAGGTTGAGGGGATGAAATTTGACCTATCTTTCTACCAAGTCCATGTAATTCTTTACACGGGGCTACTGCTTGAAAAATTGTGGAAACAAACTGCATTAGTTGGCCATATGCCACCATAACATACAGTAGCTGACATTACGGAATTCCTTGTGGCTATATTTTAAGCTTTAAAAGCTTTGGGGTGAAGAGGGTTTTGTTTAAAATGCCTTTTTGAGCACAGTCCACATAAGAGGAGGAATTTAAAATGAGAGACATTTTACCAGCTTGAAAGTGCCTATGTGAGCTCCAGAAGTCTTTTTTTATAAAAAGAAAAATGGGTGTCTCTCTATTGGCTGCCATCTTGAACTCTTTCAGCCGGTAAGAGCTACATTTCATACTTTGCTGTCACTGTGCAGCATACATTGAGGGGTCCTATAAGATTTAACATCCTGGGAACCAAGAAATCTTAGAAAACAGTTCTCAGCAGCAATTGTCTCTAGCGCCCACATTAGCAGCATACCTCAGCGGGGGCCTCTTGAAAATCTTTGGTTTTGATTTAACAAAGTGTACTCAGTGTACACTGAGGAGAGTGCATCTGAGAAGGGTGTGTGTGTGTTGGGGGAACTTCTTGGGTTCTATAGTGTTAAGCAGAGCTTGTCAAAACATGGTCAGTATGTTTCACAAAAAAAATGAGATGTTTAAAGTCTTCTGATATTATTGGTATTGGAATTTTAGTTTTAATTTTCCTTCTTTCTCTTGCTTGTTAAGTGACAAAATGGAAAGAGATTGGGGCAGGTGGGAGGAAAAGGCCAGAGAAAGTAGAAAAAAAATTGACCCCACCCCCCCACATTTTTGTGCTTGACAATGAGAACATTGGAAAAAACTGAAAAATATTTTAGAAAAAGGACAATTTTTGTTGAAAATTTTTTTGAATGACAAATTTTGACCAGCTCTAATATTAAGGGATCTGGAAGTGTCTTGATATTAAGGGTCCTGGATAGTCTCAAAGGGATCACTAAATCAGTCAGTTATATGTGCAGTAACAGAGGACAAGCACTGTTTGAACCAGCAGACGTTTTTCAGAGGGCATGCCCAGGGGTACAAATTCTGAAGGAGGTGGGCAGGATGGGGAATGCCAGGGACAAGTTGTTACTACTCTGGAGATGATCATCTAACTGTAATTGCAAATCAAACACATTCTCACTGCTCTTCCACCCCCCTGCTGCCAAAGTCAATGGCAAAATTCCCGTTAACATTAAGAGGGCCAGGATTTCACGCAACATTTTATATGCACTTGAATCTCTGGTCACATCTGTGGTGGAAGTAGCTGTAGCCACCAAGAATTACACCTGGATGAAGAATTGTGCTAGGAGCATGACCTAGAAATTGTGCCTGAATTGGCACATTTCTTAGGGTTGCCAGACACCGACAGATGGTCCCTTGGCATCAGATTTTTGCCTCTGTGGCACAGCAATGGCAACAAGATTCCTGTTCTATTTGTCCAATTTTAGGCTCAAGGGGGAAAAAAGAGGGTGGGGTGAACAATGAGGAGGAGGTGGCCCACAGGACAAAAAACCTACCCACTCGTCATTTTCTTTTCCATTCTCATTATCACAAGGATTTGTGTATCTTATACTATTTGGCAGCATTCTCAGCACATTATTTATACAAAAGGGAGACTTTACCATTTTATATACTTCCTTCAGCAATGTACTCTGTGATGGGTTATTATATTTGGCTGAAGCCCAAGAGTGTCAGGAAGCTCTGGGACTAGGGTTAATGTAAGGGGACTAGAAGCAGCTGGAAGCCAAAAGTCTAAATTGAAACCAAACCGGAAATCAAGGGTAGGTTGGTGGTGTGGCTGGAGAGCCAAACAGTTACCTCAGGGCTCCCACCCTGAGCCTCAGAGTAACTGAGAGTTTTATTTGCTTCACACCTTATTGAAAGGGTGTTTGTGACTTTTATTTGCTTGGAACCCTGAAGCCAGGGAATTTGCACCTGTTTGTGTGGCTCAGAATTTGGAATACTGTTTGCTTTAACCCTGAAGCCAGAAACCTTTGGGACAAAGTGTTTGTCTACATGGGGAAGCTTACTGACCTAGCCATTCTAGTGTAATTATATCAGCATAGCTATATCGGTAAATTTCCCTGCGTAGACAAGCCTTCCATTTATTCAAGCTCTGGAAAAAAAAATGGATTAAGTCCCCTTTTAGGGGCATACAGAAGGACCTTTGCTTGAGTATTGGTTTATTCATTTTGCCTGGGTCCGTTTCATTGAAGGATCATTTACCCATTTAGACAAATGAAAAATAAGCTGAAAAGCTTTCCTGTAACAGTGACTCAGTGGTTTAACCTCAAGCTGCCTACTTAAGAATGCATTCTGTGACTCACTTTTAATATAATTCTCCATTTTTGAATGGACAGTGATAAAAGGATTTGACCTTTATGTATTATTGCTTGATTTCTTTTTCTGTATTTGCTGGAAAAAATTAAAATCAGGTGCTGAACAGTCTCATTAGTATTCATTTCAAATATTCTTGCATGTCCTTCATCCCTTTCAACAGAGTTGCTATATAATAAAAATGTGCCTCTGTCTACATCTTCTGCACTAGAGCTTGGGGAACTCTTCATTGTGAATGGTTTATTGATGAATTTTGCCTCCTTTTCAGTTCCAAATAATTTTTGATCTTTATGAATTTGTTCATGCAAGCATATTTCAACCTGTGACATGCTCATAAGCAGTTTGCTACCTGCAATTACTATTATTACCATTCTGTGTCTGCTCACGGTATTGCTTCTGTTCCTTCTTTGGATGATTAATAGATTAGGGAATTTTTAGATGACATTAAGCCTCTCTCTTTCTGGGAACTTTGCATTATGCTGAGTCAGCACTCCTATAAAAATTAGGCTATTGTAGTATTATAGGCCGAGTTAGCGCTGAGATTAAACTTTCTTTGGTTGCATTCACCCATAGAAATTGTGTGTTTATTCTGAACACAAAAGGCATGGTCAGATTGTTGTTTGTGTTATTTCCTTGTAGGGCAGAGTCCTGGCTAAAGTCTTTTGCATGACCCTTGCTGAGTAAGTTTCAGTCATTTAGAATATGTTTACACAACAATGTAACAGCCTTGGCGGGCCTGGGTCAGCTGATTCAGGCTTGTGGGGCTGTAAAATTGCTGTGTAGACGTTCAAGCTCGGGCTGGAGCCTGAACTCTGGGACCCTGTGAAGGGGGCGGGTCCCAGAGCCCAGACTCCAGCCCAAGCCCGAATGTCTACACAGCAATTTTTAGCTCCACAAGCCCAAGTCAGCTGACCTGGGCCAGCCACCATGCCATGGGTCTCTTCTTCCAGTGTAGTTGTACCCACGGGGTATGTCTTCACTGCAGCATTTGCAACCTCACTGCTAGAGAAACATGGGCCAAGCACAGTCAGATCAGCCACTCTGAGACCTGGCAAACTTACACCAGCAACAGGCTGTTTAGGGCATTTCTTTTAGCCTCTCTGGGCATGGGCTCACAGCAGTGTTGCAAAAGATGCAATCTAGGACAGCTAAGTCACATTCTTATTAAACAGAAGCAAAAAGAAAGAAATAGGAAAGAGAAAAAATAAAATGGGGAAGGAAAATGACAGCAGAAACCAAAGTCTCTCATCCCAGAGGTGGTCAGGATTTAGCTGGCGCCCGTGGAGGTGGCAATACCATTTGGTCCCTCTCTCTGGCCTGATCTGGTCTGGCTCTCTCTCAGGATCAGGGTGATGAAGGCCCAGTGGTATCATGGTGGCACCTGGGGTTGCTAGAGATGGCTGAGGTGGCAGCCATGAGGGTAAAGCTTGCTCCTTTCAGTCCACCTGGTTCCCAGCCAGCAGCTAATTTGATCCTCCTACTTAAATATTTTTTTAAGGACTCCAAAAGGGAATGATAGGTGGAATAGCCCATTCTCCTATTTTTCTGCTCATCAATTAGGCCTCATTTCTGACATACCAAGTCTGGTCCATTGATTTTCAGTCTCACACTCCTCTAATTTACTAGACACGAGCTCAACACAGTCCTTGGGTTGTATCAGTAGGCCTTTTTGTTTGGATTAACCCAGTCTTTTGTCTCCTTTTTGTACCTCTCCCATAAGTATTTATTAGTATAGGCGATTGGATCATTTTATTAATTTTTATCAGTTTTCCCTCAGTTGAGCGCACAATTGGGGTAGGCCTTCTAGACGACAATTATTACAACAGGCTCCATGCAATTCTGGAGCAGCTATAACCGGGGGGCGAGAATAGAGCAGTATCCTTTCCCATCCCAGGAACCCTGCACCCAGCATGTGGCACCAACAGCACATTCCCCTCCCATTCAGGGACAACACATGGGCCAGCCTTTCTCTTCACCCCCCATCCCCCAACCACAGACAAACAGCCTTCTTTTGCTGCCTCTAAGGTATTGGTCCTCTAGCTCAAGTTGTAGCTGTCTGTGTTATTGTGTTGAAGATTTGACTTCAAAACAGGATTTGTGAGGGGAGAGGGTTTGTTACAGTTGCACTGCATAGAGTTTATTTTTAACTTTTTCTTTAAAAACCAGTCCAAAGGAAATTACTCCCCAAAATCCCTACATTAAAAGCGTTATTTAAGTTGTCAAGCCAAGCACTTGAAAGTTAAGAAAAATCAGATATATAGTTCTCCATGCAACCTTAATTCAGCCCCCTTATGAGTCTGCAGTATGATGCAATCTTTAATTACATGATCACATACTATTTCTCTTTCTGCAGAACTCCTGCCCTCATTTAGTATGCAAGTTGGATACATAGACTGAAGGCAGAGTCAAGTTGCATGGGCAGCCATAAATCTGGCATGTCCTAACTTTCTAGTGCTTGACTTTGCTTTTTACATAACTAATTTAATAGGTGTTTTGTGTATAATAAAAGTACAAAGGATTTCTGTTTAATACATTTTTATACAATTCTCCCAGCTGTTCTGCAGAAGATCATTTGTTATCTCACACATTAGTCCAGCGATTCTCAAACTGTGGGTTGGGACCACAAAGTGGCTCGTGGTCCTGTTTTAATGGGATCACCAGGGCTGGTGTTGGACTTGCTAGGGTCTGGGGCTGAGGCCCAAGCCCAAGCCCCACTGTCCTTCGGATTCGGCTTTGGCACCCTGCCCAGGGTGGCGAGGTTTGGGCTTCAGTTTTAGACCCCCACATGGGGAAGAGAGCCTTGGGCTGGCTCAGGTTTCAGTCCCCCAAACTGGGGTCGTGTAGTAATTTTTGTTCTCAGAACGGGGCCGCGATGCAATGAAGTTTGAGAATCGCTGTATTAGTCTGTCTCTCTCCATTTTTCAGGCTGTTCCTGGATGCTACCAAATACTCTCACCCCATACCACTTCCTTGGTTTTGATGCATTTGGTCCCACATTCCTCCCCAATGGTGATTCCATCTAGTTACTCAATTTTCTATTCCCTCTTTCCATCCTTTGCCTAATATGAAACTCAATTTCAAATCTGAATTTTCTTAATCTTTATAGGTGTGTATCAGAATTTCTCCATTCACGAAGGGCTTTGTGACCCAACCCTATGGGGCTGCAGGGGCGATTAGTAGAGACTAAAATCCATACACAGCTATTTTGCCATTTGAGCTGGGCAATTTTTTTTAGGCAAATACTAAATTGCGTTTTTCAGGGTGTCAAGGCTGAATCCCCACTCTGTCACTCTGAGTGCAGAAGGTGGAGACCTGCAAGGATTCTACAAATTAATACTTGCCACTCCAGGCATGTATTACACTCCCGAGGTCACAGCTTTTCTCTGACCTTGGCTTGGTAAACGCTGACACCACCCAAATGCAAAAAACCCAAAACAAACAAGAAAACCCCCCAAAACAACCCAACCCTTTGAACCGAGGAAGGAGCACTTGGGAATTCCTCCCTGTGCGGTACCCTCGAGCCCTTTCACCCTCCCCCCATCCCCTCCCGGGGGAAGAACTGAGAAAGAAAACAAAGGAAATTAGCTGTGGCTTCCAGTTAATCAAACAACATGCACAAACCTCTTAGGACACCAAAAATATAATCCTGTTCTTAAAAAAGGTAAAATTTATTAAAAACAAAAAGAAAGGAAATACATTTGTTACTTAGGCTTTTTACTAGATCTTAAAAGAAACAGTTCAAAAATTAAGCATCAAGATAACTTTCTTGAGGTTCAGTTTAAAGGTTACAAGCAAAACAAAAACATCTGGGCTTAGCACAGAGGAGATCCACAAACCAAAATAAACCTAATCACATCTATTTAAACATGCCCTGTCCAATAATTTCTACTAGGTATGGAAGATGAATTTTCATAGCTGGTTCCAGACTTACACAGCATTCGTGCTTATAGCATTGCTGCTCCTTCTCTCCGGAGAACAAACAACAAAGGGAAAGTTTCTTTCCCATTTTAAGAAGTTTTAGCCCTCCCATTGGCTCTTTTGGTCAGGTGCCCACTTCCTTCTTCTTTTTTTTTTTTTTAACCTGTGGGCTTGTTAACCCTTTACAGGTAAAGCAAGTAGAGAACAGCTACTAAGAGGAATTTTATAGCTAACTGGCTGGCTGGGTGTCCATAAACAGGAGCTACCCACCACTTTATTTATCACACAGGGTGTCAGAACTATTTGTGGATTTGGGTCAAATTTGCCTCCCCCCCCCCCAAAAAAAAAAAAACCCTGGATTTTTTTTTAAATTTGCGAAGTGTTTTGATGTTTTGATTTGAAATGATGTTTGATTTAGAAATATAGTACTGTTTTTTTAGAAAATGGTGAAAAACACCTCAAATCAAAACACACACAAAATAATAAAATTGGAAGGGGTTCAACTAAATGTTTCATTTGACTCCAAACCAAAATGTTGTGTTTTGGCTTTTGCGTCAATGAGCAAAAACTTAAACAAATCAGTTTTGGTTTGACTTGAACTGATTCATTTTCTTGAGGACTTTTTCGTTCTGCTCCGAACCAAAAAATCCATCTGCTCAGCTCTGGTTGCCACTTCCCTCATTATAGCTGCAAGCCTGGGACTTCTATAAGCAGCCTGTTTTGTTAACTTGGGTCAAGGTATTGCAGTAAATCAGACAAATCATGTCACAGAAACATAATAGATTTTGTCATGGCACGGTTCCTAATGAACTCATTTCATATTCATGTAAAGATCTAATATACTTTCATAAGAATTCTGTCATGGCGGAAAATTAGTCAAACATCATTAACTGAGACAAAGCAAAAGGGTCACCTTGCAGTTTTGAAAGGAAACACTTTGTAAATTTCAATTACTATAACAAAGATGCAAAAATAAACCTATTAACCGTGTCTCATGGTACATTAGGGAAGGAGGGAGTGTGTACAGTGACTAGAACAGGGGAATGGGGCCAGTACTACTGGTCCCACTTTGGCCTCTGCCATTGATTTGCTGATTAATATAAGGCAAGTCATATATTCTCCCAGTGCCGGAGTCTACCCACCTGTAAAATGAGTATAACACAACAAACCTAAATCCCAAACAGGGAGGTCATGAGAATGAATTAATAAATGATTAATCCTTTATGTGAAAGTCACTGAAAAAGCTCAGTGCAGTAGCAGTAGAAGTAAACTACTAAACACAATAACTATAAAACAATGCAGTCCAAAGAAGCTGAGTAGATATAAAATAAATAATTTGGGGAAAATACCAGCAGGGTTGATTACAAGACTGGGTGAGTTTCAATACCCAAATGGGTGAGATGTTTCACATTAAAAGGGTATATTTTCAAAAGGCTCCATCATTGGGCAAGCTGCACAGTCTATTATTCCTGATGTATTCATAGAGTTCACAGTAGTCCTTTTCTAGAATCTAAGCTAAAGTTGCAGCAAGTCTGGGGACAGATTTCACGCAGATACAGAAACCAGGCTGTTAGCCCCACAGTGATAGTAAGTCCATCAGGGGCAAATTCAGAGCAGTGCCAGCTACCCAAACATGGCTCCACTAAGGGTCAGATTGTCAAAGGAACTCCATTTTGATTTAAGTGCCAAAATAAGCATCTAGGTTGAAAATCTGACCTCATTGGTGGGTGCTGAGTGCTTCAAAATCTGGCCCTCTGGTTTTGAAAATATGGCTCCATGTGGAGAAAGTCAGCCAGATGACATGCTGCTTCAGTGCATTTCCTGGGGAGACTCCTTCAACAGGGAACATATGGAGTCCAGACAAATAAAAAGCCTCTTGCACTGGCAGAGTGCTTTCACCTGGGGAGGAGGGGGGCTGGCAGTGCTGCCACCTGAATGAATGGCTCCAGCAGCACAGGTGCCCAGTAGGCAGCAGAAGGTGTAACTTGCATCATCTTGTGCCTTTTGTGATACTGGCCCAGAAACGCTAAGAGAGCAGTGGCATCTCCTTTTAAATAAAACTAAACTAAAACACACACACACAACACTAATGTGTTTAATAGAAAATGAATGGTGCCTAGTAAAACAAAAGGAGAGGTTCAGTTCAAGAGCCAGGGTGAGGTAATAGCTGGCCTATCATGGCTGTGATTCACAGACCCACGATCACATTCTTCCACGGGGCAGGCCACATTTCACTTAAGCAGAGCTATAGACTCCTTAATTAGTGTAATAACAATGGTGGACCAAATTCATTCCTTTTGTCCCAGTAGGAGCTCTGTAGCGGATTCTGTAGTCCATGGTACACATTAAGGGCCCAGTCCAGCAATCCTTACACATGCAAACTAGTCCCATTGAAGTCAATCAGTGAGGACTACTCACGTGAGTAAGGGTTGCAGGCCTTACTTTCATATTCTTCATGTGATACTGTCTGAGCCACATTACCCTAAATGAGGGAGAGTTAATGTGCCTTGAGGGATGTGGTGATTGTGTTATGATAAGCTGTTAATAGCATCATTAACAAAACATAATTGTCCTGTACATCTTACTTCACACTTTATAGTCTCATCTCAGTGTCCTGTGTTCAAAATGATTGTTGTCTTTCAGCAATGGAGCAATTTCCCCATCATAAAGATCTCTTGGAATATAATGGAGACCAAAGTTTGCAAATAAGTTTTCATTGTTTTCATAGCATGATGATTGCAAGCATGTTTAAGCAGATGGCAAGAAAATTAACAAGCAGCAACATTTTTCATTCTGAACAAATAAAGGAGCTGAATTTCACAGATACTGAGTATTTGCAGATCCCACTGAAACCAATGGGAGTGGTGGGTGCTCGGGACCAGATGATGGGAGTTAAGTGCCTAAATACTTTTGAAGATCTGGACCTCATCACCTTTAAAAACCAGGGTGAAACTATTTACATTTTACTCTCAGTATTTAAGGACATTTTCAAAATAGTTTTGACTGTTCTGCTTGTGGTCCAGATTGTGACAGGCCTGTACTTGGGCACACAGAGAGGGAGGAGGCTGTGTGTTTTTAATTGCTTTGGCAACATTTGTATAACTTGTCATGCCAATAACATCTCATGGAGCTTGGAAAAAAAAAAACTGCAGGGCCAGACACAGTTGAAGACTTGCACTGGAAAGAGCGTAGGGACTGCTGTCTCTGCCAGCGCTAGAAAGGAAGTAAGGCAAGAAGGAGGTGGGTCCAGGGCCCTGCAGTATAAGCAGAGGAGACTGCACCAATCTAAAGCACAGTGTAGTCTCCACAGTGACACCAGAGGCATAACCCCTCCCTGAACACCTTCTGGGGCAGTGAGGGTGGTGGCTAAATGTCAACATTTGGCTCCATTTAGTTTGGAAATGTGTATTACAAAGTCATATATTGATATATATTACATGGGCTTTCCTCCACTTCAGTGGCCTTTGGATCAGGGCTGTAGCATAGGTTTAGATTCAAGCAGTAATACTATTCTTAGGCTAAAATTAAATTCCCCGGTGAAAAAGCTACCTGAGGTGTACCTGAGGCGTAACAATTCCTAACAGGGAAACTTCATTGCTGCTGCTTTGTAAACAGATAAACCAACAACAACAACAAAATGCTGGTTCTTATTATGCTAGAAATGTTTTTAAATAGCTTTTAAAGTAGGTGTATATAAATAAGTAATTTAGCAAGGGGAAGCAGCAGCAGAGGGAATGGAAAGGGGGCATGAGGTCAGAAGTTAGCTAATGAGGCTCAAGCATTTTGAAAATGTGAAGAGGGCCACCTTGTTGGCCTTGGAAATGTAATGAAAATGAAAGGATAACTGTCTGGTTTGAAGCATTTGTCAGTATATCAGTTAGTATTTCCTAAGCATAAAGAGGAAGTGAAGGTTTGGATCAGGTTGTAAAAACTTGGTACCTAAAGCAAGGTATCTAAGTGGCTTGATTTGCAGAAGTGCTGAGTCCCAGGCTAGCGCTGTAACCATTGGACCATCTGTACATGAATTTAAGTTTATTTCACTATAGTAAACAAGATTGCAAAGTACATCTCTGTGATGGTAAAGCAAGACAGAAACAGGAAAGTAGGAAAGCCAACACTTGAGTGAAGGGTCTCTAGTCTTGTCAGTTTTTTCATAGATTATGAATCTATGATCCAGAGATTCCAAGGCCAGAAGGGACAATTGTGATCATCTAGTCTGACCTCCTGTATAACACAGGCCATAGAACTTCCCCATATCTTTTAGAAAAACATCCAGTCTTGATTTAAAAATTGTCAGTGATGGAAAATCCACCAGGACATGTGGTAAATTGTTCCAATGGGTAATTACCCTCACTGTTAAGAAATTACACCTTATTTCCAGTCTGAATTTGTCTAGCTTCAGCTTTCAGTCATTGGATCATATTATACCTTTCTCTGCTAGCTTAAAGAGACCATTATCAGAATGGTTGTGTCAGTGCAACTCCCCCCAATTTTTTTATCTGCAAACTTTGTTGTGCTGGTGTGGGAAGGGAGAGGAGCTGGGGGAGGGCAGACACATTATGGGGATTATGCTCTATGCAACCCCAAGTGGAAATACTGCTGGAAAATACAACATAATTAACCCTGCACAGCACTGTATGCCTCCTGTGGCATGCCCCCGTAAACTCCTATTTGAGGATCCAGCATGCTCTGCACCTCGCAGAATAAGGCCTTTAGTACCATTAGTGTTAGCATTAATTTCACTTTGTTCCTGCCCCCCCTGAAAAGGATGTCAGCGTAAAGTCATGGCAGGGGTAGACACACCATCTAAGGCAGCAATTATGTTAGAAGGGATGATTTGCTCAGTGACTAGTTTGGGGAGTCTGACCCTGCTCCCAGGGAATGATTTGGAGGTGAGGATAGGGTTTGTCCTCCTTGCTTATCCTTGACATATGCAAGTTTTATGTGCTCTTTCCTCCACCCCATCTGCACAGTCACTAACATTTTCTCTTTGAAAGGAAAGTTCAGCAGGAACTCTGCAAGTTAGAATTTGCAAAGTCTGTCCATTGTGTTTTCCCTTCTCCCACCTACTGTTTATTATTACTTAACATTTGAATTAAGATACAACTTTTATGTCCCATTCATGGCCCTATTGTGCTGGGCACAACACATATAGTGAAAACAGTCCCGGCCCCAAAAAACTTACAACATAACCGTGACACTAAAATAAATATAACTATATTTATTCAACAACAGAAAATTAAGATATACAGTTGAGTAGTAAAAATAAATCTGAAGAGAAAAATGCTGTCTTTTTAAGCATTCCAGTGATAAATATTAGACTGTAGGAATATTAGGAAAAGGGAAATTATTTTGAGACTGATGTCTTAATACTTTGTGAAATTTCAATAAACTGACAGCTAGTATCAAAACAAAGCACAACTATCCAGTTCCTCTTAGCTGCATAGATGTTCCTCTTCAGATGGGACAAAAGTACCTTAGGCCTTGGCTACACTTACCCGCTAGTTCGACGGCTGGAAATCGAACTTCTGGGTTCGACTTATCGCGCCTAGTCTGGACGTGATAAGTCGAACCCGGAAGTGCTCGCCGTCGACTGCGGTACTCCAGCTCGCCGAGAGGAGTACCGCGGAGTCGACGGGGGAGCCTGCCTGCCGAGTGTGGACCAAGGTAAGTTCGAACTAATTCGAACTAAGGTACTTCGAACTTCAGCTACGTTATTCACGTAGCTGAAGTTGCGTACCTTAGTTCGAATTAGGGGGGTAGTGTAGACCAAGCCTTAGATTTTCATTTGAGACTGCCCCCCCCCCACCAAAATGCCCTTTAAGTGTATTAATCAGAAATGATTTTGATGGGATTAAAAGTTCTAACTGATTTTCATTGTCTGTAGTATAGGAAGAGAATGTGAAACCAGACCAGCACTAGATATTTTGTGCTTTACTTTTGCATTCATAACTATTATCATTGTCATCTCAGCAATGAAATTAACATAATCAAGTACAATGTAGCACACATCTTTGTCTGAAGTTACATTTTTTTGACCCGGAACCAGTTTTCATTTTTCTAATTTTGCTAATTAGCTGTGGAGTTTCCCTCATCTATATACACTTTTTTCTTTTTCCCAATGAAAAAAAAAGCACTTTCCAGCATTAGTTTTCTTTTTCTTTGCTTTTATGTTGAGAAGTTTTTAGTTTGTGAAGGTGATGTTCTTTCTTTATAATAGCCTTTATCTCTACCATCTAAATCAATTGACAGAGAAATTCAGTCTGTCCATCTGTCAAAAATATGTACCAGGAATCTTTAATATTTCTGAATATTTCTAGTATTTCAAATATATATAGTTGACTTGGGGTAAAAACATCAAGAGTAAAACAAAAACCTTATATATTACATATATTTAAATGCAATGAGCAATTTCAAAATTCTGATTTAAGTATATCCAAATTATAGAAATATTCTAAATGACTTTTCTTCTGAGCAGCCCTGAATTGCTTTATACAGACATTTGCTATTAATCCTGCTACTCCAAAGTATGTGATCCAATCTGCAATATCAAACTGTTTGCTTTTAGCAGGCAATTTATGAGAGATTGGATACCGAACTAAAACGAGATGGAAGCCGTTCCACCTCCTCCCCCTCTCCCCCCCATTGCTGTTAAAATCCTCAACGACATATTTGCGTGTGGAGTGATAAAGTACTTCACATTACAGCTAAAATTTGTCAGTCATTCAGCAATTACAATCCACCCGTCCCACGCAAGAGAACTCTGGAATACTAGAGGGAAATCAACAGGCTTCTGCCCTCCTCAAGCAGTACCAATTCTGCCAGCCCTGAGTCTCGGCAGCATTGTTACTTACGCAGACAGCCTAGCAGCAGCTACTGTTGCTTTGACTATTTCCTCCACACCAAATCGCAAGAGGAGATTAAAATATAAACAGACTACACTTTGCCCTCTAACTTCCTAATACAACGATCTCGCCCCGCCCCACAGGTGCCTTTGGGTTCCAAAAGCAAATGGGAGGTTCAGCCAGAGCAAATTTCTGCTCCTGCAGTCTGAATAGGTAGCTACAAGTTGCATACAGAGACACGCAAAATCTACCATCCCTTTTCCCACCTGGAACACTGTTAGCAACCCGTGCCAAGGCAAAGGATCTCTGTCTCCTGACCAGTCGACAGTCAGCTTGCCTTAGCTGTAGCTATTTCTTCAGAGGGAAGCATGGTTGCCCCTAGATCCCGCCCCCCAGACTCCACAAATGCAGCGTTGTCATTGTGTCAAATATGCCTTTTATTATTATTATTATTTTTTATTTATTTATTTATTATTTATTCCTGACTCCCGGCTCCAGCCGCCCAGGCTCTGGAGGCGGAGAGAGCGAGGAAGCGTGGAGCTGTCCTTGGTGCTGAAAGGCAGTAAGGCGCAATGATCGGCAGATGGCGCCGTGCAGTATTTTGAAAGGACATGAAAGGAGGAGAAGGTACAGTCCTGTGCAAATGCGTCCCAAACAGGTTTCCCCAGCGCAGCTATCAACAGCTCGTCTCCACAGAGCACTCAGCGTGTTTAACTCTCCGCTCATCGTCCCTTGTTCTGGCATGAAAGAAAAAAGCTGCACAGATGCGAGTCTGAGACACCCCCCCCCAACTGAACTCTAAGGGGCAGACACAACATGTGCCAATTTCAGAGCTCTGGTTTAATTCAGAGCGTGTACTCACCATGTTGACCTCTGAGACCATGTCTATATTGGCAATGTCTATCCTCATCCCGACATCAACAGGAGCACCTTCAATAGGAAACGGGGTTTTGTTATGCACATCATAGACATTTAAAAGCATCATCCCTGTGCCTGGCTGTGGAGTGGCATATATAAATGTGTGTGTGTTTGCATGTGTGAGTTGGGTACATCAGGAGGTGTGTGCACGCATGTGAGTATGTGTGTTTGTGTGTGTACTTGGTCATAAATTGGCCCACAACCATTTACAAAGACTAATTTGCATTTGAACTGACGTTTCCCTCTGATACAGGGAATGCAACACGGTTGTGCTACACGTTGAAAAAGACTGACAAATTACCTCCAAAGTCTGGCCTCAAGCGAATGTCGTATCCATGGAGCAATCTGTCCACTGTCTCTTTCACGTAAGACATGTTGCTAGGCTCATTAACGCTGAAGGGAAGAAGGACGGATTGTATTGAAAATCAACGCTAAAACTGCAGGCAGACAGAAAAACAAATGCACGTACACCTCCAAAAATAATTAGATCAACAATTCGCACAGGCACCAACACAACCGGGAGAGAGCACACCAGAGAATAACGCTCACCTTTGCGCACAGCAGACCATGGCTAACATCACGGGGAACGAGAGAATCCCAAAATACTCTCGACTGTGAACTGTCCACATTCCTAACTCTGTCTGCAGAATTGGCTTTTCTGCGAAGATCCAAGGAATGCAACTTAGTCCAAGGCAGAGCAATAATTCCCAACAGACCAACGCATGCGCGGAGCTCGCTTGATCTCCAAAGACACCTTTTGCCTTGAAAACAATTTGTGTAAAAGAGTCAGCAGATCCAAACCTCTCAAAGTTCCCGATCTCTTCAGCCAGGCTTCTCAGAGCAGATCAGGAAAGCACCTGCTGTGGCAGCAAGGTTTTCTCCCCCACACAAGCTGAGCCCAGCGTGGTGGGCTCAGACAGAACCAGGCGCTGCTTTGGCATCTAGTGTGGACAGTCCCCGATTGCACATTGCAACTGAAGGCTGTTGATCTGGACGGAGCTTAGAGCACAGGAAATGGTTCGGGACATAACCGGCCGTGGAAAGTGTTCTGGGACAGACCTGGTTACCGTTTCTCTGTTGTGGGGGGTAGGGTGGAATAAGAGAAGCAGCAAGCCAACGAGCTGTTCTCCGATTATGTTTGTGGCTGGAGCAAAAGCCTCTATTGTAACTGACATGGGCAACAGCAGCTCCACAAACGTGAGAGCCACTCGGCTCCGCACACCTACAGCCATCACATAAGTGGCAAGTACCCGCCCCCCTCTTCCCCCCTGTCTCGGCAGGCATCAGCAAAAACGTGTGCAACACCTGATCGCTATTACCTCTCTTCCTCGCAGCCCTCCGCATACAATGGAAGCCTACACCCTGCCTTGGTTTTGTTCCTTTGTTGTATTTTAGCACAATGGATAGCTTATGCGGCTCCCGAGTGGTGGCAGACACACCTGGGAAGGAATCCTATGTGTGCAACATGGAGAGACACAACACTGCAACAGGCATGCTGCTGTGGCACAGCTGGACACAATGCGTGCACGTATTGACTGCATAGATATCACACCACCAACTCTCACCTCTCTAAGCGGGTTTGACGTGAGAACGCTGAGGGGAAGGGAGGGGGGGGGTGGAAGAGGCACTTCAAAGCATCAGTCTGTTATTTTCCTTCCAGACATTTCCTGAATGTTGATGAAGAGGAATGTGACGGCTACAGTCCGCCCCCTTTCACCACAGCACAAAGGTGCTTGAGGGATCCGTGATCCCAGTCTGCGTACACCTAGATGTTTGTTTATTTCCCCATCCGAATGTGAAATGCAGAAATCATTGTAATAGGGCAACAAATAAGCCTCGGAGTTTCCCAAGGGGGTTTCACGCAGGTAAAACATAACGTGCACCCTCTGCTGATTCCGGTGTTTGATACCCAAGGCAGAAACTTCAAGGATCCTGAGCACCAGAGCACATGACTATGCATACTTAAGTCGGGACGGCTTGTTCCTCAAATAGACAGTGAGAGCGCTGAGGAGTTCTGGGCAGTTCAAGCGCTAGGCAAAACGTCCCTCCAAGGGGGCCTGTCACAGTGGATGGGGAGTCAAAGGACAAGGACGGCATTATACTAAACCACTGCAAACCCATACAAGAATGGGAGGAAGACACCTTTGCCAAAACCAGGTACTGCGGGGAGGTCCTCTAAAAATTTCAGCTAAACTAGGGGTGGTTTTTTTTGCTCCATCCTAAAAGATAAAACTATTTTTTCAAGTAATAACAGTCCCAGATCAAGCTCCCTTCACCTGAGCATTCCTAAACTTTGGAGCAGTTCAGATCACAATCCAAACCAAACAAATGCCCCCTATTCCTGTAATAGGTTGAACCAAAATCCTGGATCCAAACATTATGTACTAGGGGACAATTGGCACATGATTTCAATTTAGGGTTACAGACCCATCTCTGCCTAAAAGTAGTAGTAGTTTTTGTTTGATCTGCTGTGGCTCAGTTACTTCATAATTGATGTGGATGATGGATTGTCTGAGTCAGCCGATGGTTTTCATGGCCATCCAGGGGTGCTGGAACACTTTTTATAGTGGGGGTACTGATGATAGAAACCATGTATTTGGTGTTTGTTATTCAAGCCAGAGGGTGTGGTAGCACACTCCCTCCCCCCACCCCCACACACCTAGTTCCAGCAGCACTGTGGCCTTCATGACATCCACAGCACTATTGTATATGGTGGTTGGCTCAATCTATAAAACTGGGTATACTCATGATCTGATGTGGGCTGTGGTTGGAGCTGTCATGGATTGATCATTACAGCCTGCAGTTTGTGGGAGGGACACACTTTTCCTGTTTTGGTAAGGAACATGCTTTGTTGATCTTTCAGGCTAATGGCACCTGATAGGCTTCCAGAGGCTTCTGAAGAAGCATGCTGTCCTTTCAACAAATCCCTCTATTGAAGGGTTAGCAGACATCATAATGATCTTTTGTTCACAATAATCTAAAGGGTGGAGAAGTGCTAAGGGGAGAAGAATTTTATTTAAGGAGAATCCGTGCTCCAGCTAGATTTTCACATATTTCTTCACATTAATTGAAATTTTTTAACTTCTTCAATATCTGATTACTAAGTTGTTTTAGTGCTAAGTGGAACCTGTACTGTGGGAAACAGGTAACTCATCTCTCCCAGAGACTGCACTGAATCCATCCCTTGTACTTGGTACCACTGATCATGAAGTATTGTTGACTCACCTATAAACCCTACCATGAGTGAATGGACTTGACCTCTGGTGATTCCATTCCCTTCTTGCAGAGTGTTCCAAAGGGGGTGATTTTGGTGATGGATGTGCATCCTCATGTGGGGATCCACCTTGTCACTCCTCTTGTGTAGTGTGTATTATTGGCCTGTGACAATTTGAGGTATCTCTCTATGTACACATATGAATTCTGGCTGATTTAATGAAATTGCTGTATCATTGAATGCCTCAGTGTATGTGGAATACACCATCTTCCACCTGAGGAGCATTAAATTTTGATAGCTCCCATTGAAATGGGAGCACCTTAGGACAAGGGGATGGCCATATCCTAGGTGAAACCACTTTTTTTTTCAACTTCTCTATGGGAGGCTGGGATTTGGAAAGTAGAATAGCCCCAAACAAAAGAACAGAGCTATTAGGTGTTAATGCTGGGTCTTACAAACCACAGAGCCGGAGACATGGGGGTGGGTGGTAGTGGGGGACTCACA
Organism: Trachemys scripta elegans; assembly: GCF_013100865.1. Taxonomy (NCBI): domain Eukaryota; kingdom Metazoa; phylum Chordata; order Testudines; family Emydidae; genus Trachemys; species Trachemys scripta. Next base: position 91,981,512 of record NC_048302.1, read on the forward strand.
ACAAAGAAAGTTTGGACAAGAGAGAGGAACAGAAATGCATGGTATTTTTTTTAGCAAAGGGGTCCTTTTTAACTGCTGGACCAGTCAAGAAGAAGAAGAAGAAAACTGGCTGCAGAGGAGAGGGAGGGAGAGAGAGCAAGTGTGAGAAAGAGAGAGACCATGATTTGGAGAAACCATTTGCTAGACTTTTTAGATGACTCTGACCTAAGCCCCAAAATGCTCAATAGTGGAGAGGAAACTGAAGCAGGGAAATGTGCAGAGATGCTATTTTTAGCTGGTCTAAGTCAGTATATTTCTTTTGCTAGCTAAAGTAAAGAGTGATTGGTTATGGAACCCTTTGCAAAGTCTGTGTGTTTATTTGCTTTCACTGTTCATGAAGAACTACAAACCCAGAGTGCCCACAGGGTTGGAGCTCTGCTAAAGGGTGTGCTTAAGCTACTGGAGAGTCAGGGGTTGGGGGATCAGCACTGTTCTGGGGCCCTAGGACAGATGGGCCATGGGGTCCCATTTCTGTGAAGGGATAGCACACTGCCTGTGCCTAGGAAGAAGAAGCCAAGGAAAGAGACAGAGCTGCAGCCTACTCAGGCCAAAAGAAGCCTAACACAGGGGTTCAGTGATTGAGGTCCAAACACAGCAGCCTGGTGAGCATCCAGCCGGAGGCAGCTTCACCAGGGATGTGCTTGGGCCACTGGAAGGATTAATAAGGAAACAATATGATTATATTTATGTCTCTCAGTTCAATGTCTATTTCTTCTGACCCTGCTAAAGTATCTGAATGACTTATTCAGTATACCGCAAAGTCTGGGACGTGAATGAAGGCTGACTATTTGAGGCTCACTCTTGACAAAATGGAAGTAATGCTGGTGGGTTGAGAAAAGCAACTGGAAGATATGGACATCTCTGCCCCTTTGATAGAAGGTATGTGCCATTTGTCTCAGAGTATTGTTAGATTCCCAGCTGCCATTATATGATCAAGTAATAAAGAGTGGCTTTTACCATCTTCTTTTGGCCAGAGCTTGTGAGACAGGGGCTTTGCTATATTGACTCTCACACTATTGCCACCAGAGCTGACTGAAAAATTAAAACTGAAATGTCACAAAAATGTTGAAGATTTTGAAGTTTCCATTTCAAAGGGTTCAAAAGAGACCCATGTTACCTTTCTGCTATACTTACAAAATCAACATTTTTCATCAACAATGTTATTGAAGTTCTTAGTGATTTACATTTACCAAAACATGCAGGTTTTAGGAAATAAAAAATGTCAGTAGTGGTGTTGGTAACTTTTTTAAATTTGAAAAAAAAATGATTAACTGTTCTGAAGACTTTTGGGTTTGTGACAAAAGATTTTTGTGATTTATTTTTTACTTTTGAGTAAAAGGTTGTTTTTGCTCAATCCTCTCCCCTTTTTCATTTGAAAAACCACAACCAGCTCTAATGGCAACCTTAAGACTAGACTGCTGCATTGCACATGAACCACACCCTGAGTCCATTTGGAAATTGAAGCTGGAGCAGAATGCAGCAGAGCACTTGCTAAATGAAGTTTCTCACTGTGAACATGGTATACCAGTATTTTGTGATCTACACTGATGCCTCCAGTTTGTGTGTGGAGTTTAAATTGATTTTATTTTAACCGATGAAGTCTGCATCTGTGCTGATAATTTGAAGGAATGCTAGTTTAAACCAGGTACAGAGGGGATTAGTACCATGTTAGATAACCCTACTTAGAGTTGGACTAGATGACATGGGGTAGATTTACCTAAATTGCAAGTGTAGACACGGTCTAGGTGGCTTTATCTTTTCTTGTCTGAGGGACCATCTCTCTCCCTGTGCCATATAATCACTGCTTCAATCAGAAGAGATACTTGAGCAGGAGCTCCCTTGATGTAAGAGAGGAGAGCTGCTGGCAGGATGTTCTCTGTGAGGAGCTGTGGAGAACTGGCAAGTATTTGTTAATATTTTTTATAAATATCATATGTGCCTCAGTCTGTCTGTGTGATATTATCCTGGAGTTAAATCAATGTGTGTGTGTGGGCGTGGGGAGCAAAGAGGAAATTAAACAGTGGTAAAGATAATGCTCCTAGAGGAAACAATGCAGCGAGCTCTCAGTTGGAGAATATGCTCTCTCCAGTTCCATCCAGGCTGGTCAGGTTTCCATTTCCCAGGCTGAACCTAGGATCAAAGGCTATATTAAAACCTTTAGCGTGCCAGCCTAGGGAGGAGGAAGGTTGGGTATGGGCTGTCAACACGCTGAGAGAGAGACTCAAAAGGAGCATCCCAGAAAGTGTGGGCAGGACAGTCTGCTTCTTCCTGCCAGCGGTGAAGTTAGCTGGGTTGAGGGATACTTCCAAAAGCTGGCAAGCACAGCTTAAGGTGTAAGACCCACTCATATAGGCAGTTTATTGTTTAATCCTTTGCTCTGTGTGCTTTGTACTTTTGGGGGATAAATAAATAATGCTTTGTTTTAAAGACTGGTTTTGGGACTATCACATTTTGTGTGTACTATAGAAAGCTTAGTGCTTTCACAGTATCTGATGTGTACCCCATGTCTAGAATGAATGAGATACTGGACAAGCTGGGGGGATGCACAGTTTACTTTACAAAAGGTTATTGGCAAGTACCTTTGGACTCTGATGATAGACCTAAATCTGCATTTATCACCTCTTGACTTTGTGGTTTTACTCTTTGTGCTCAAGTGGGCTCCAGTTACCTTTCAGAATCTGGTGGATGAGCTACTGAAAGTGACGGAGAGGCTGTCTTTGCATATATTGATGATATTTCTATTTTAGTCAGTCCTGGGAGGAGCTTGTGACTCAGGCTGGAAAAGTGCTCAAATGCATTCAAGATGTAGGATTGACTGTAAAGGAGGAGAAGCATAAAGGGGAATAGCTTAGGTGACTTATCTGGGCCAATGAAGTGGAAAGTGGCCAGATTATGCCAGAACTGGCAAAGATGGAGGCTATAAAAGATTGGGCTGTCCCCTGGACCCCAAAACAGGCCCAATCCTTTATCAGGATGGCTGGTATTACAGGAGCTTTGTACCACACTTTAGCTCTCTAGATTTACTCATCCCTGAACTGTAAAAAAAAGGTAAACCAGATAAAGCGGTCTGGGCAGAACAGTATCAAAAGGCCTTCTGAAGGAAGCCATGAGTGAAGACCTGGTTCTGGTAAACCCAGACTTTGACAATTCTTTTATGGTTTTCACAGATTCCTCAGACAGAGGGTTAAGTGCTGTGCTAATGCAGATTGATGCTAATATGGGAGAGAGTCACCATGTTGTGTATCTGAACAAGACATTTCTGGACCAGGAATAAAACCATGCCACTATTGAAAAGGAATGCCTTACTATAGTGTGGGGACTTAAAAAGTCAAAACCATATCTGTTCAGGAGAAATTTTACCGTGTACACTGACCAGGTGTCTCTCAGCTGGCTGCATCAATTGAAAGTATCTAAAGCAGGGGTCGGCAACGTTCGGCACGCGGCTTGCCAGGCTAAGCACCCTGGCGGGCCGGGCCAGTTTTATTTACCTGCTGACGCGGCAGGTTTGGCCGATGGCGGCCCCCACTGGCCGCGGTTCGCCATCCCGGGCCAATGGGGGCGGCGAGAAGCCGCGGCCAGCACATCGCTCGCCCGCGCCGCTTCCTGCCGCCCCCATTGGCCTGGGACGGCAAACTGCAGCCAGTGGGGGCCGCCATCGGCCGAACCTGCCGCGTCAGCAGGTAAATAAAACTGGCCCGGCCCACCAGGGTGCTTACCCTGGCGAGCCGCGTGCTGAACGTTGCCGACCCCTGATCTAAAGCCAAGCTGTTAAGATGCAGTTCACCCTGACTTCATGACATGAGGCTTTAGTTTTGAAATTCACTCCCTCTTGGTCTAAAATAGCCTAAATCTTTGACCTTATTGATATCTGTTGACAATGAAACATATGTATTGACAGAATCCCACATCATGCAGTTAGGTCAATGATTTTTCATCACCAGGAGATGGTACTGAGGTTCTGTGAACTGTAATTGAATCTATCCTTATGGCCATGCGTCATCATCATTTCCAGGGATGGAGCCATGTACCATTTCTAATATTAAGTATGTCAAATGACTTCTACAACTACAAGGCCTTGTAGCGTTCTGCTTCTAGAGTCAACTCCCTGTAGCAGCCAGAGGATTAATGCTGCTGCTGCTGCTGCTATGGAAAGCATTACTAGTGACAGAGGATATTGCGAATCTGACCTTGTAAATTCATTTACTTTGATAAAATGAAATGTAAATGAAGGAAATGAGCAAATAATTCTCAATAAATTGTTTACTCAGGGCTAGCTGCACCTCTGACCCTTGTCGTGTCTTTGAGCCCACACCTTCAGGTGTCAGACCTTGTGCCTTTATCTATCTTGGGGTAGAATTTCACAATTCCAGCACTACTAGAGCAGGCTGTGAGCTATAGTCTACTATGTCTCAACCAGTCTAACTCAGCAGGTCTCAGTTTGGACACCTGTGGTTCTTCCCTTCAGGAGGCTGTGACCAGTGGTGAACATAGTTACCAGACAAACTTCTAGAAACAAAAGTATTATTTGTTTAGCAGTAGGAACACAGCATTGTTAGATTATATATATGTATACCACATTAATAGGTATTATATACATGGTATTAGTATAATATACATTGTGTATATATAAGTATTGGGAAATTATGTTAACTGACTATATTATGCTGTCCCCATAATTCTGTTCACTCATGTCAACTATCCCACAACACTTTGCAAAGCTGAAGTCAGCTTAGGTATTTGAAAATAGTAGGGCTGTCAAGTGAGTAAAAAAATAATCATGATTAATTGTGCTGTTAATACAGTACCATTTATTTAAATATTTTTGGATGTTTTCTATATTTTCAAATATATTGATTTCAGTTACAACACAGAATACAAAGTGTATAGTGCTCACTGTATATTTATTTTTGCTTACAAATATTTGCACTGTAAAACAGAAACAAAATAAATAGTATTTTCAATTCCCCTAATACAAGTACTGTAGTGTAATCTCTTTGTTATGAAAGTTAAATTTACAAATGTAGAATTATGTACAAAAAATGTACAAAAAATAACTGCACTTGTAAGTTGCACTTTCATGATAAAGAGATTGCACAACAGTACTTGTATGAGGTGAATTGAAAAATTCTATGTCTTTTCAGAGGGGTAGCTGTGTTAGTCTGTATCGGCAAAAACAACGAGGAGTCCTTGTGGCACTTTAGAGACTAACAAATTTATTTGGGCATAAACTTTTGTGGGCTAAAACCCATTTCATCAGATGCATGGAGTAGAAAATACAGTAGGGAGGTATAAATACACAGCATATGAAAAGATGGGAGTTGCCTTACCAAGTGGGGAGTCAGTGCTAACGAGCCAATTCAATTAAGGTGGAAGTGGGCTATTCTCAACAGTTGACAAGAAGAGAGGAAAAATCACTTTTGTAGTGCTAATGAGTTCAATGTAATAAAGGTGGCCCATTTCAAATGGTTGACAAGAAGGTGTGAGTATCAGCAGGGGGAAATTAGTTTTTGTAGTGACCCAGCCACTCCCAGTCTTTATTCAGGCCTAATTTGATAGTGTCCAATTTGCAAAATAATTCCAGTTCTGCAGTTTCTCGTTGGAGTCTGTTTTTGAAGTTTTTTTTTTGGTTGAAGAATTGCCACTTTTAAGTCTGTTATTGAGTGTCCAGGGAGATTAAAGTGTTCTCCTACTGGTTTTTGACTGTTATCATTCTTGATGTCATAATTCTTTTCAAAACTAATGGAAAAACGGATCTGAGCATAGTTGAAGCAAATTAATTAAAAACATTGAAAGAATATTTGCTGGAAATGTATTGCGTTATTTACCAGCTGTAGGAATCTGAGCTTTGATGATAAATTTGTGTAATGCTCTGCTTCTTTGAGTAATTTGTCACCAGAGCTATCTGTCACTCAAAAATACTAATTATTTGTTTTTAGCATATTAACTAGGCATTAATATGCAAAACATATCAACATATTTTGAGTTACTATTGCTCAGGAAAAGTAACTGATCTTCCATTCAGGATTGCATTTTTAACCTTATATGGGTTTATGCTATTAATTACCCTGACCTACTCCAAGAAATTTTACACTGACTAATCAGGGCTCGTAGAACAATCTGTTATTTCACTGATGCCTTTCTAAATATTTCCCTGCTCAGTAACTCAGCAGAGGTAACATTTATCCTTCTCAAATTCAACCCCCTCATTTTTGCTCTATATAGTGCTGTGTGCAGTGACCTCAGAATGTGTAATTGATGTTTCTGAGGCTCCAACAGTGTTGTATGAACTTATTTAGCAGAAAAGCCAGATTTATTTATTTATATACTTTGTGGAAGTAGGCCACAGTGTTTGAAAAATACAGCTATATTGAAATGTATAGTACATCATATAAACTCTAATGCCAATTTCAGCGACCTTAGCTGTTTCACTAATGAAATTTGTTACTCTTGGAGAAATAGGAGAGCATCAGTATTACAGAGGTTAGAACAGGATCCTTGCATTGTCATGACTACCTCTAACATCCAGAGCACTGGTAGTTTATGAGAATGAATGACAATCTGGGAGAATATTAAAACAAATTACTCCTATCTGATTTCTGTAATAGCTATAATAACTATCTATCCCAGGGGTCGGCGACGTTCGGCACGTGGCTCGCCAGGGTAAGCACCCTGGTGAGCCGCGTGCTGAACATTGCCGACCCCTGATCTATCCTCTTGCTGTCTCTGTTCCAGGAAAATTCTATTTTAAATACACTTTTTGGACTTTTACATTGAACTCTTCTTTCTTTTGCTCAAGTTTCTTTTCCTTTATTACTTTCTGTAATATTTCATCTTGTGGTAATTAATTTTTTTAATCTGACAGTCCTTCTGCTGTTTTGAAAGAGTTTTGAAAATACACTAATCAAGTTGAGCGTATTTCAACACTATTCAAGTGACTTTTGGGAATGTATGTAATTTGTGCTGATTGAGTATAACACTTTTTGAAAAATCCTTCCTACCGAGGGCTAATAGAGTGTTTATACTCATTGCTGTGTCATAGAGTGACATTGCTCCTCTGAAGGGTTTAAAAAGGGATCTTGCTTGGAGTGGTTATAAGGTCTGCTGCACGGTAGGCTCTTGACAGACTCCTTATTTACGAGGCTGCTTTGGAGGACTGTGTCTTGCTTGATAATCATTTCAAATTTGTCAAAGAGCACTTTGAAATCACCCTAGGTTACAGGTGACAGAGAGATGGTCAACCTGCTTAGCCCACCAGAATGTATCTCCTCACAAACAACTTCAGTGATTATTCTTATTCCTCAGGGTCCAGTGTTATAATTCCCTGCATATGGAACTGTCTTCAGAGTAGCTATCAAATCAGGCTGTTAGAATGCTAAGTAAGAACTGAATCAAATATTTGCTAGAAAGGAATTTATTTAACATATAGTCCAGTATTTGGGAGGAGAGGGCTGTGCCCTTTCGGTAGCCACTGTGGTTGAAGAATGATGCAAAAAGTTGAGGATATGGATGCCCAGCAGTGGAATCAAATGCAGGGTCCTGTATCCTTCAAGACTCTTGTGGTGGACAAGTGGAAATTAGGTAGGAAGAATACATGACCACATAGCAAACTGTCCATTCCCTTCCACACTGACCTCTGTTGGCTGTACGAAAATGAAAGCTATAATAGTGACCATCAGGAAAGGCACGTGCTAAGTCTACTACCTTACATCTCATCTTCAGCCATTACCAAATCCTCAGTTAAACGAATGCAGTTCTGGAAAGGAATGACAATGACACCCTTCATCACAAGCCTTTCCCTACAATGCCCTCACCTAACTGAGTTGCCTTGTTCCTAAGAATAATACCCTGATACCCTCACTGAATGTACCACAGGCCATCAGTTAATTGAGTATTTCCCACAAACAGAAGACAACTTTCATTACTGGAAATATGGAGAGATGTAATGTGGAAACATCCTCTCCTGACTCTTAATCAGGACTATGGAACAACCAAAGGAGACTTCCTCCAGCGAATGCATCCCAGGTTCTACACTTATCCCAGTGCATCCTAAGACAGGACTTTGGCAGCTTAGTCAGTAGTGTGTGATTATTCAGTGAGTGCAGACATGTCTGATAAAGCTCCTTATTTGTTACTTCACTATCAAGGATCTCCATAGTAACCTGGGAATGATGGAACTGCTTGTCTGTGCAAATTTAGTAGCATCACCCTCTCCACACCACTAACCCCTACTGTTCAAAACCCCTGACCTAAGGATATGTCCAGTGCATGCTGGGACTTGGGGTCTCCAATGACACAAATATAGGGGGAGATTTTCAAAGACACAAAAGGTAGTTAGGTGCTCAACTCCCATTTATACTTTAGAAAATCTCTCCATTGGTTTCCTGTAAAGCTGTGTCCATTGGTTTACAGGCAGGTTTGTGTTTTGTGTAATTTGAGGCTTTGTCTCTATAAGTACATTCACCACTGCTCCATTGCACAGTATCTACTTGTCCATCCTATTTGTGGGCATGAATTGTTTGTATTTGCTAGGGCCTGGGTTCTCCAGCTGCACGTACTCAGTGCATCTTGATAATTAATTGTCCAACTGAGCACCTTGCATTTGGTATACACAGGAAAAACCATTCAGTAATTGGAAGTTTGGGATTTGTATGGTGCTTTGAACAGTTGTCCCACAGTAGAAGCAGGGTGGAACCATGCTGACTAAGCAAAAGTACTAGGAGGGATCTTGTTCCATCCCAGTGTGAATACTGAGGGCAGGATCTGATTCCACAGCGTAAACTTCCATCCTTTCTGGAGGCCTGGAAAGGCAAACCAATAACAGCAGGACTCAGTTTTGTCTATGCTGTTAACTAGTGAAATGCTCAACTGCTTTATGACAAATTTTGAGAACAATTTAAATGTTGTTTTCTTTACAGCAAATTGTTTTCTCCAGAGATCTAACATATAGTAACACTTTCCAAGCCATTACTGTAGTAGAATCTGCGTTCTTCCATTTCAACAATAACTATTCTTTTGCCAGTCATCAGTGTTACTGTTAGCAGCTATTTGTTAACTAGACCTATTTGTGGGCACAAGGGTCCCCTAAAATGTCTGAACTTGGTACAGGCTAAGTTTTATAGCAAGTATATTATTATCCAGGCAGTATTATCCACCCTTTGCCTCCCAGTGACCAGACATCTCTAATATATATATACTAAACTCCTAGAACTGATGTAGCATCCCCAGCATTTGTCTGAGCTAGTGATTTTTTTGGCCAAGATATTCAAAATAGCAGTAGACTCCTAACTCACATTTGGCACCTGAATAAGTAGTCTGATTTGCAAAAGTATTGAGCCCTGCAGTTCCCATTGGAGTCAATAAGTCTGATCCAAAGCCCCCTAAGGTTAATGGGAGTCTTTCCCCGTTAATTTAAATTAGCTTTGGATTAGGCTTAATGAAAACTGCTGAGTACTTAGTGCTTTTAAAAAACAGACCATTTATTTAGGTGCCTAAATTTGTTTTTAGGACCGTAACTTTAGGCTTCCAAGTTCTAAAATCATTGCCTTTTGTTTTCAAAATCTGTAAAAGGAAATCTAATTTCTGTTGCTGCTTTGATTTTGAATTGCATAGGTCTTTGCCTTGTACTAGAGATAGCTTTTATTACATTCCTATCAATCTTTTTCCATTGGACCAGCACCATTGTTAATTTTTAATTACCTTTTCAGCCTTCTGTTCCACTCTGGTCAACCTATATAGGGTCTATTAGCTTTCTGGATTTTTTTTTAAATATATGTATGGTTTTGTTTTTAAATGAGTGTCATAAATTAGTCTACCACAAAATTGAAGCACAGAATGATGTAAGAAAATTAATGAACTGTGAATTTTAAAAAATGATATGTCACTGAGGTACTGGGATAAGCCAAAATAGGGACACGTATTATTAAACAAGTTTGATGAGTCAGTGGCACCTGGAATTAGTATTTCCCAGATCAAAATGTTCCTCTCTCTGTCCAAGAGATATTAATTTTCAATTTTACATCAATATTTTATTTCTCTATCACCTTTTAGGTATCATGCAAGGTTCCCTTTTAAATATTAGGGACCATATTCACTACCTCAGGCCTCTCAGTGGAACCCAAAGTGCATGATCCCTGTTACAGGAAGTCCACCAGGAGCACCGATGCAGCACTACAAACTGCTTTCATCCCCTCTTCCGCTGGAAGGCATACCCTGGGCTGGCCACCATAGCCCATAAAATCAATGGAGCTAGGCAGGGAGGAGGCAGGGTCAGGACACCTCAGAGACTGGCTATTTCAGATGGCTCCCAAACAGATTCAACCCATGTCCACCTAGACAGCTTCTGCTATCAGGGCTTAAGATGGGGGAGATCTGCCCCTTAAGGATAGTGGAGTCAGCTCATCTCTGTCACATAGTGTGGCTCATTGAAGATTTTGGGTGGTCTTATGTACAGAGATGGAGGAGCTATTGAGAGAGGGGAAATAGTCCCAGGAATAAGAAGTGTTTGGGATGAATGATGTTACTGACTCTTTAAGGGCCGGTGAGGGACCACAAGCCTTGCAGAGTGGGCGGGGCAAGGTACCCCACCCTTCCAGCCATTTGGGATGAGCTCCAGGAAGGGGACCAGCATATATACCCCCTCCTCCCACCTAACAAGGCAGGTACCAGGAGGAGAAGACTGACCTGCTGAACCTTTTGAAGTGGAGAGCTAATTGGGGAAAAGGGTCCAGCTGAAGGAGAAGCTGATTAGACTTTACAGCTGGACTCAGCCCCATCTCAGAGGGGGAAAGTTGAGGGAACTACTGTTTGAAGGAGGGAGATCCTGACAGCCACAAGGCAAGAGTCAGAGAGACTGCCTGAAACACAACCCCAGCCCCTGAAGGAGGGCAGGGGGAGACTTCTGACTGAAGGATTGAGATACCGACTGCCTTAAGGTGAGATACAGGGGGACTGTTAGAAATACATCCCAGCTGCTGGCAGAGGGGCTGGAAATGGTTTTGAGGAAGCACCTCCATAACTGGCTAAGAAGAAGCCATGAGGAACCACAACTCCAAGATGGGGACAGTGCATTCAGCAGGCCTGGTAAAGACACTGACAAGCAGGGCAAAGGTAGGAGTGGCAAAAGGACCAAAGGAACAGTTTGTAGCTGCCTGAAACAAGGGCCCTGGGATGGATCCCAGAGGAGAGGGTGGGCCTGGGTTACCTTAACTCTTCCCTAGACCAAGAGGGGAAGTACAGGTGTCAGGAGTGAAAGAAGCTGATACCTATGAGTCCCAGATGGAGGCTGAGGGCCGGGTTTAGAAGCCACTAGACTTTGTGTGGTTTTTTTGTTAGCCCTGGAAAGGGAGTGGACTGAGAGGTTACCTGGCTGCAGGGCTAGGCTACAGAAGGGACAGACCGTTGTGGAACCAGCAAGAGTGAACCCCTGCAACCTGTGTCCTGACATAAGGGGGGCTCTGGTGGTGACTGCATGCTGTAATAGGGCTCATATGGAATCCTGAGTTTAGTTTTGGCCCAAGAGGAGTCTGATTTCACTTGCAACCTGTGAATAACCAGAAAAATATTGGACTTCACCGCATCACCTAGATATATTTTTTAAAATCAAGATTGCCAAGTATCTTGAATTTTCTTTCAGCCATGAACATATGAACTCCATGTAAGTTGAGGAAGCTTGTGTCACATAGAAGGACTGCTCCTGATTTTAAGCAGCTAACTGAGTAACTGAACTTCCCGAGCAGGGGTCGGCAACGTTCGGCACGCGGCTTGCCAGGGTAAGCAATGTGCCGGCCGCGGCTTCTCGCCATCCCCATTGGCCCGGGACGGCAAACCGTGGCCAGTGGGGGCTGCCATCGGCCGAACCTGCCGCATCAGCAGGTAAATAAAACTGGCCCGGCCCGCCAGGGTGCTTACCCTGGCGAGCCGCGTGCCAAACATTGCCGACCCCTGTTCTAGAGGACAGTGATCAGATGCAGGAGGGAGGAGGAAGAATTGTCCAATATATACATTTCCAAATTTCTATTTGGGTGCAAAAAATTCTCTTGCTAATTTTCTTAATGAAAATGAACTTTGCAGATAATTTTGGTAAAATTCAGTTTGCCCAGATCAGAATTGTATTAGGTGCTCTTGAGTTTCCACTGTCTGCTATATTATTGCCAATTACGGGGGAAAAGAGTAATATCATCATTCAGTCAAACCCCAGAGAAAACTAAATTTATCAAAATAAAAGATCAAGAGGTGACTTGATTATAATGTGTAAGTATCTTCACAAGAGAGAGGGTGCCAGGTACTCAAGGGCTCTCTAATTTAGCAGAGCAAGACACAACAAGAACCAAATGGAAGTTAGACAGACCAATTCAAATTAGAAATTAGGGTGCACACAGTTTTAACAGTGAGGGTGATTAACATTGGAACAAACTGTCAAGGGAAGCAGTAGATTTTTCCATCTCTTGCTGTCTTCAAATCAAGACTGGATGCCTTTCTGGAAATATGCTTTAGTCAAACACAAGATATTGGGCTCAGTACAGAGATGCTGCATGAAATTCTATGGCCTGTACTTGACAGGAAGTCAGACCTAGATAGTCTAATGATCCCTTCTGGCTTTAACAATCTATGTAAATCCCAGGAAACGCACAGCTAAGGGGAAAGTAAAAAAAGGCTTTAAAACAATTTCTGCATATTATGTTATATGTAGATACTAGTGAAGAGCATAGTGAGTGACGGAGGAACTGCAGGATTGGGAGTGAAAATCTTCAGCATAAGTCAAGCAATTAAAGCACTCTTGTTCTAAAGTTTTTGTGTCCATATTTGGAGGCGTATTGTATATGTACCAGATGCAACAAAAATTATAAAAACTAACAGCTTGATTCATAAAATTGTCCTAGGCCAATTATGTATTCATTTTTCATCTTCATTATGCATAACTTTCTGGGAAACCTTTTTTAGCAGAGGCTGTTTTCCAGTTTATTAAAGATCTTTTCCCCAGTGCACATTTTCAGTTCTAAATCAAGAGCTTGCATAACTCAAAATAAAAAGGATAATATTCTGCTCAAACAGCACCTGCTCTTTAAAAGAAGTGCGGAGTCCTCTAGACAGTGTTAAAATGCTCCCACTTCCTGCTAGCTGATGTGTGCAGTATGGAGAACTACAAATGTTAGTCCCTTACAATACAGGGGAAAGTTATTGTGGAGGTGATCATTACAGACGGTGAAGACAATGGTTTTGCATTTGGGAGAGTATAGCCTCAGTTAGGGCTGGTTGACATCTTTCTTTTTTTCTCTCTCAACAGAGAAAATGTGCATGACAAATCCTTGTCATTGTTGCCATTTTTCTGGTTTTCACAACACATTTTGTGTGCCTCTTATTCCCCCAAACTTGTGTCAAAAATGGTATTGAAGTGGTTATTGACATTTGATCCCCTAGTTTTTGGACAAAGAATTTCAGTAACTATTTTGATAGTGTAGTCAGTAATGTTTTTTTTTTCTTTTTTAAACGTAATGGGTTTATTTTGAATACTTTGGAATGAAAATAACACACACCTTTCCAAAAAATTTCAATCAGGTGTATCCAGAATAAAGAGGTGGGCAACAGATTAAGCCAGCACATGAGTCGGGGAGCCGCCTAAGATAGCACAAACCCCCATCATCGGCCACTCCCTGGCTAAGCCCTACCCCATCTCAGTATAGACAACTGAGACTGGGCTGCAGGGAGGCATCTATCTCTACTTGGAAGTCTGAGCTTCAAACCCTCTCTTGGCACTAGGCATCTACACCACTTTAGCAAGAAGCCAGGGGTAATATGAGTGCCCTCCCTCATAACTTTTAGCCCAGTGCTTGGGGCTCTCCTCTTGGATGTGGGAGGTCAAGTCCCTCCTCTGCCTGATGGGGAGAAGGGATTTAGAGAGTGGCCTTCCACCTCTTAGGTGAGTGTTCTAACCATTCGACTACAGGATGTTCTGGTGCAGGGCTCCTTCAGTCCCTCCGTCTCTGCTGTTGAAGCTGTTGCACTCTGGATGAATAATGAATCATTGGAGCAGGGGAACTAGCTCCTGGGTTTCCCATGTGAGTGCTCTAACCACTAGGCTAGAGCCATTCACATGCTTGCATGTTCTCTCTTTAAGAGTTATTTGCCCTCTTCATCTCTTCTCCCCCAAGCTGTTTTGTGTGAACTCATCTGAGAGGCCTGATGTGGTAGATGGTCTCTGAGCGTGCCTAACAGAGAAGGCCCTGCACCTGACTTAGGTGGCTGAACACTTATCTTCCCCTAACTTGCGAATTGCTCTGGGTCTTAGGCATTCAGATGCCTAGAGTAAAGGAGAAGTTCAGATGCCCAGAGGCAGAAATATAGGCACCTAGAGAACATTCACGGTAAAACCTTAGGTACTGAGAGCATGTCAACACAGCAAAGAAAAGCCCATGCCTGGCCCATGCCATCTGACTCAGGATTGTCGCTCCATATCATTGCTGCGTAGACTTCCCAGCTAGACCCTGAGCGCTGAGACCCTCCCACCCCACGGGGTCCTAGAACCTGGGCTCCAGCCCAAGGCCAAAAGTCTACACAGCAATGGAACAGCCCTGCAGCCTGAGTCCCTTGAGCCTGAGTTGTCTGGTGCAGGCTAGCCATGGGTTTTCCTTTGCTGTGTAAACAGACCCCAGGTGAGTTTAGGCATTTACAGGATTCAGTGGGAGTTTTTGTGCATTGCAGTGGTTCCAACAGTGGGACTTAGGCCTAAATGTACAAAAGGAATTAGGTGCCTAAATGACTTGTCTAGGGTCATACAGGAAGTCTGTAGTAGGGACTCATACAGGGACTCAAACTCAAGACTTCCATGCCCTAGCTAGTGCCCTAGTCACTGGACCATTTTTCCTCTTGCTGTACCGCTGCTGAAGAGCTAGATGCTGGTGGGAACTTAAGTAGTAGCAGGTTCTGTTGACATGACGGTAAAAATGATGGAAACAGCTGGAACCTTGTCTGCACTAGGGTTCTGGCTGAGGATGCCACCAGTGAGTTATTGGTAGCACAGTGGTGGTAGCATTGGTTGGAAACTTTAGGTAAAATTCCCTTGTGAAGCCAAGGCCATAGAGGTTTTGCCATGGGCAGCAGGGCTATGTGTATATTCTCTCAAATCTCAGTGAGTGGCATTTGTCTTGGAAAGGCAATGTGACTTTCTCAACATATCCCAGCACAATGTCCCAACATAGTTCAAGCTTTTTCTTGTAAGTGCTTGGCTCCAGCTTTCATAGATCAGATCTGGAATATCTGAGGCTTCTTCCCTGCCCCTTCTCTAAGTAGCTTGAACAGCTCTCCCATTACGCTGGGGTCCCAGAAATGCACTAGGCGTATCACTATCTTGCTCATTTTGCTCTACCCAAGCTGCTTGCCTCATGAACTCCTTTGTCGCCATTTGATTCTGTTTTTTGAGTGGGATTCCTATGCCTAGAACCATCTTCCCCAGCCCAGTCCTCTTTCACGCTCCTCCTATGCATCCTAGCTCTCCTCTCAGGAAAGAAAAAGTGTCATTCTTAACTGCTCATTCATGTTTCTTTTTGTGCCCTCCCTCCCTCCCTCTATTTGTATGCTGTGAAATTAAACTGTAAGCTTTGTGGTACAGGTGCTGTGTAAACCTGTAAAACACCCAGTATAGTGTTGAGTGTATACAAAGGAATAATAATAAATACATCTGAACACTGAAGTTGGGGTGCTGTTTGATCCTTAAAGTGAGATGAGAATATGAAATAGACTACATAATCCTTCTTTTCTGTCCTCCAATTTCCACTACCAGAATGATTTAGTGTTCCTTTAATAATTCCATGTAGAGAGAGAACTAGTCTTTCTAAACCACCCGTTAGATCTTCTGACATTTTGTATACACCACACATCCCACAGCTATTCACTTCAGTACAAAGTTTGCTTTGCCTCCAGACACGAGTCCAAGGCTGAATGCATAATGGCCCAAAACTCTCTCACTTCCTATACTCCACTTTTCCTAGACACACTGGAGGAATGTGGCTTTTGTTGCCTCCAGTAGGTGATACTTTATTTCATTCCAAGTGTGGAAGGATCATGAGTTCCTTCTGCCCTGTGGTGATATGTCAAAATAGACAGACAGAGGAGAAAATTATTATGTAATTAGTAAAATGTATATTGCTGTAGAGTCTGATGGGCCCCAACCAAAGATTCGGTGTTCTTTGCTGTACACTGTACAAATGATTAAACAGGACAGTCCTCTGGTTCAGAAAGCTAACAATGTAGGATGGATGATGAGGGGATTCGACAGTTATATAAACAGGCAAATGGGGTAACAAGTTTATGCACATTGGCATGATTTATTAGCCTCATGGTTGTCACAGGTGTCAACCAGTCTAAGCTAGTGTCCCTTAGTAATGCTTTTTAGGCATGATAGCAGAAGTTGGCTGTAAGGAGGGATTTAAAAGATGAAAACATATAGTAAATGTTCAAGTTGTTCTGCTGTTATTCCGATGAAATGGTACTACTTTTACCACAGTTCTACATAGCTGATATTTTCTACAGCATGGAAGATGTTTCAATCAGAATGGGAAAACAGTGTGATGGAGTGTACCATCCCCCACACTAGGCCAGACGGGTTAATTGTGCCTCTGGGCTCAATTAGCCTCACTCTGTTATATCTGCAGGAGGTGTCAAGCCTGGAGGAAGAAGTTAAAAGGGTTGAACCAGGGTCAGGTGGAGCTGGTTCTTACTTACTGAGATATCTGGCTGGAGCCAGGGAGCTAGGTTAGCCTGTGGCCAGACAGCCTCCCAGAAGGAAAGTGGGCTCGCAACAAGGAACACAAACTAGTTGTGAAGGAAAGATGGGGGAAGGGAATCTGCCCAGAATTCTCAGTCCTGCAGGGAGAAGAAACATTTTGACAGGATCAAGGACTCTCCTGTGAGGAAAAAACACTCCTGAAGCAGAACCAGCCAGACAGTGAAAGTGTTAAGAAGCTCTGCAGTCAGCCTAGAGAAGAGGTCTAGAAAGAGTGATGCAGATGCACAGTCAGCCTGGGAAGAGGCTGTGGGAAAGATCTGAGACAGGTTGTGGTAGGAAGTGATCCAGGGATGCAGCAAGGGGTCTGCATAGTCAGTCCATGGCTGCTTATTAAAGGATCTCCGGACCAGAACCCAAAGGTGAGGTGGGGCCTGGGTTCCCCTGCTGGCCAACTGAGGAAGGTGTGTCGGAAACTTCTAGAGACAAAGGGTATGAAATGTTGAAACCCCCAACACAAGGAGTTAGGACTAGTGAGTATGGAGCTGGACCAAATGGCCAACATGAAATTGTTGGACTATTGTTTGTGGAGCTATTGGGTTATTCTGGAAGGGGTAGGCTCAGATGTGATGCAGCATAGGGGCTGAGTCTCAAAAAGAAGCAGACCACTGCAGGGCGGGAGCCGTTGTCGGAAGTGAGTGCGAATGGAGGAAAGCCTGCTACACTGTGTTCAGGCACAAAGGGACGAACCAATTAACGAGTCAAACTCTTACATAGAGTTAATTGATATCGGGGGGCAAACTATAATGTGTTAAGGGGTTTATGGTCCTGATCCTGCAATCACTTATGCACATATGTAAATTTAACCTGTGTGCAGTCTCATTGGGTGGTATTTTTTTTTTTTTAATGGGGCAATTCATGTGAGCAAAACTATGCCTGAGTTTGTAGGATAAGACCTTTCATTTGTAAGATTTTTGGGTCCGGGGCTCTTTTGCATTTTGTATTTTGCATAGAGTGAGGCACGTTATTGTCACTAATATGGTTCTGGGGAAAAAAAAATGGGTACATTTTGTTCTCACTTTCCAAATGTGCTATAGCATCATATCCTGAACCAGTTCATTGACAAAAATCCTACTTCATCAACCATTTGTTTGAAGAAGTGTCACTTCTATGTAAAAGCAGCAAAGAGTCCTGTGGCACCTTATAGACTAACAGATGTATTGGAGCATGAGCTTTCGTGGGTGAATCCGATGAAGTGACAGGTTTCAGAGTAGCAGCCGTGTTAGTCTGTATCCGCAAAAAGAACAGGAGTACTTGTGGCACCTTAGAGACTAACAAATTTATTAGAGCATAAGCTTTCGTGACTACAGCCCACTTCTTCGGATGCATATCCGACGAAGTGGGTATTCACCCACAAAAGCTCATGCTCCAATATGTCTGTTAGTCTATAAGGTACCACAGGACTCTTTGCTGCTTTTACAGATCCAGACTAATATGGCTATCCCTCTGATTCTTCAATGTAGTGAATAAAGAAACTTATTTCCTTCTTAGAAGAAAACGTATGATAAAACACATGTAGTGTTTTCAGCTATTTGCAAAAAAACTAAAACGGAACCTAATAAAAACAGGAACACACTCACTTCCCACCCCATTTTGCTAAGGGGCTGCAGAGTCCCCCTTATCTGCCCTACAGTTTATAGGACTGAGTCACTATGAGGCATGCAGCCCCATCACTTTCTCTCTCTCTCACACACAGACGGCACAGAAGTTTAGCACCTCTCACAAGGGGACAACTGGGGTAAGAGTAGACAGATGACAAGTGAGGGGCTATTGGTATCTTTCTGTTCATCTACCCCAGAAACCAGACTGAGCTGCTATGGGGACAATGGCTTCATTGGCAACCCTTGTCCCAGTCACCAAGAGCAAAACCCCCCCAGCACCTCTCCAAGGGAGGGCTCTAGGAGAAGTGACTCACCAGGGAGCGAAGCTGCAGCCAAAGCAGCTGCAGTGGGACAGATGGTGAATAAAGGGCTGCAGCATGCCCCTTTGATTCCCCCTGGAGGAGAAGGAGCAGCTGGAACATTCACAAGACTGGGAGACCTCTGTTATCAGCAATACTAGTTTTCTGAAACTTTCCAGCAACATTCCAGATGACCAACAAGAGAGGTCCATATAATGGGATGAATGAGAAATAAAAGGAGAGGTAGGGGTTGCTTCATGGAGAGAATAGCCTTTAGGTAGGAGGAGTAAATGACTTCATAGTTCAGGCTGAAATCTTCCCTCCTGCTCCCAGAAAAGCTGTTTGCAGGATCACTAAGCTAAGGTGTAACCTTGTACTTGTAAGCATTATTCCCTTATACCTCTACCTTCTCTCTCAGTTGTGTCTTCCCTTTTCTTGCCAAACATCTACTTGGATTGTTCTGTCCTTAATCTAGGGACTGTCATTTGCTATGTGTTTTGTACATCACCTATCACAATGTGGCCTAGGTCCTGTTTTGTTCCCTGGGTACCACCCCAAAGAAACTAAAGCAATCTTAATACTGAGCAATCACATGGACAGAATACTGAAAAATGTACTTGTATAGTGCCTTCAGGTGAAGGTTTGCATGTGCCTTGCAAACATCAACAAGGTAAAACTCCGATCACCCTTTGGTGTAGGTAAGTGACATTTTTCTGTCTCTCAGATGAAGAACAGAACAGGTACGAGACTTGCATGATCGATTTGTACAAAAAAGGGCCCTAATAAAACAAATAGCCATAAAACCAAACAGTGGCATAAAATCAGTAACTGAAGCACTCAACATACAAGCTACATTATGGTTCTGATACATAGCCTATTGAAGCAAATGGAAGTCTTTCCATTCACTTTATTGGGCTTTACATATTAGGCCCCAGAAGACCCCTGTATCCAAGTCATACTTTAATTCAGATTTACAAACAGTTCATCTCTTTGGCTCGGTGTTGAACACCACAGCAGGAAAAAGAATAGGAAAGCCCTGAAGCAGTAGGTAGGAGTGGTGGGGGGAGAGGATTTTCCAAGAGATGCAGTGAGCTGTATCTTTGCTGGTAGTGTGCATGAGTGCAGGCCTGAATTATGCTGTTGAAAATCCTTCTGTTCAAAGCCTTCATGCAGGAGTTGTACATTTATTTTTGTGAAAAGGTTGATTTTAATTTATTTACCTTGTATCTACCACCTTCTCATTTTGTCTCATTAAAAAAAAAAACATCAAAACCCTCATGTCTGCCAACTGATCAGTGAAGTGACAATGAGTTTTCTGCTCACGTAGACAGTATATTGGCTAAGATTTTTAGACGCTGGAGTTTCAGCCCAAAATAGCTTATTTCTCAGTGTTAGGCCATCATAGTAAATGAGATTATGTCCAGTGAAGAAATATTTAGAAAGCCGATTATGGATTAAACATGCAGAATGTGGTACAAAGTAGACAAAATGCATAAACTGAGTCCCACAAAGGGACATGAGTATGGGTTAAATATTGACCTATTTTGTAGTAATACTTATTAATATACTGCTTTACTCTTTCAAAATACTGTGCAAATATAAGCTAATCCTCACACTATCCTTATGAAATAGATAAGTACATATCATCATCCCTTTTTTACAGAATGGGAAATTCAGGCTCACGGTGGTTAGAATCACTAGGGAGACAAGGTGGGTACAATATCTTTTGTTGGACCAACTTCTTTTGTTGAGCAAGACAAGCTTTCGAGCCACACAGAGCTCTTCTTCCGGTCTGGGAAAGATATTTTGAGCATCACAGTTAAATGCAAGGCAGAACAGATTTAGCATAAGTAACAAGAACATATTTTAAAGGACCATTCAAGGCAGACTGGTCCACTAACACCTCCGTAGTCATAGGACAAAAAAAGGAAGTTAGTGTGTTACAGATTTTTGTAATAAGCCATAAATCCAGTGTCTTTGTTCAGTTCATGATTTTTAGTGTCTAGCAAAGTTATGAGTTTAAGCTCCTAGGCTCATCTTCTGAAAGTGTTTGAAGTAGGAAGTGGGACTGAAACATAAAGCCCTTGTATCAGAAGCCTGGTATTAGGCCTGAACTAAAGTAGTGGTCAAAGCTTTGCTCCTATAAAGCAAAGTTAAGTTGTAAGCAAGAGGCAGGCCCTGCTCACAGAATCTGGCAAGAACAGGGCTGATATTGTAGAAACACAAATTCCTAAGTAGTGCTAGGTATAAGAATATATACACAAACACATTCCAGAAGAGTGGTACCAGAACACCCCAATACCAGCACCCCCAAAAGATAACAGGAACACGCTGACCCATCCTAGAGATAAGGTCAGGATGACAGCATGATGGGTAGAGACGTTTTGATTAAACCAACAAGTATAAGGCAGAAGGTGGCACCCAGATATGTCAGAGGGTGGAACTTAGCTATGTCAGAGTGCAAAACGTAACTTGTTTGTATCGGTGTATAAAGAGGTATCTCAGAGGAAATGTCTCTGTCTGGTCTAAGGAGGAACAAAAAGTCCCTCTGTTCACTGAGTTGGTCTGTTGTTATGGGGATATATGTATTAGTCGTCTGGTAGAGTCTGCAGGATAACAATACTATTCTTTGTTGACAATAAACCTGGCTGGGTGCTTTCGTACCTTCACGGATCTTGTGGTCATTGGGCGGTTCACTTGAGGTCTGCTGGGCCAGTTACCTGCGCAGAGCTGGGATGGCATACAGAGGGAATACAAGAAGCCAAACATCTAAAACACTATTGTGCAGGTTTCCTTTGAGGATGAGGACTGAAAGGTCAGATGTAGAATGATCACTATGTGAAAAGTGTTCACCCACAGGTCATCGGGTGTTTTTGTCTTTTATCATTTTCCTGTGCAAGTTAATTTGAGAGCATCATGATCGTCTAGTTTCACCCACTTAAGTTATTTGGGCATTTATTGCACTGGAGGAGGTATACCACTTTGTGATAGTCATATGAAGGAGACATGGATCTTGTGTGCGGGGTGTTGATCATTGTAGCAGTGGAGATATGTCTGCAGGTTTTGTATCAGTTGTTCTGGCAGGGTCTGGTGCTACTTTGAGTTGGTGTGTCCTGATCTGTGGGGAGCTTGCTTCTGATGAGGTTGCGGGGCTCTTTGAAGGCCAGAAGTGGGGGTTCTTGAAAGATTTATTTCAAGTATGAGTTGAGTATGGGTTGTAATTGTTGAATAATACCCCATATTCATTCCAGTGTGGGGTGACTGGTCACAAATAGGGGTGTATGGTTAGAGGAGTTTTTATTTCTGTATTTAAGCAGGTTCTCCTGGGGGATTTTGGTGGTCTCTTCCATGATACAATCTACTTCTGTGGTGGAGTGTCCTTATTTGGTGAAGGTGGTTTTAAGTGTGTTTAAGATGTATATCTCAGACTTTCTCCTTGGGGCATATTCTGTGATATCCCAGTGTCTGGCTGTAGATATCAGATTTCTTGGCGTGTTTGGTGTGGTTACTGGATCTATGAAGGTAGGTGTGGTGATCCATGGGTTGCTTGTATATATGGTTGTCTGTAGGGTTCCATTGTTGAAGCTGATTGTGGTGCCCAGCAAGTTGATGCTAGTGTGGGAGTGTTCTAAAAAGCACTTAATGGACGGATAGTGGTTGTTGAAGTTGTGGTAGAAATCTATGAGGGAGTTTAAGCTGTCTGTCCGGACGATGAAAATATCATTGATGCATTCAGGTATACCATTGGTTTTGTGGTGCATTTGTCCAGAGATTCTTCCTCAAGGTGGCCAATAAAGAGGTTGGCATACTGGGGAGCCATCTTAGTACCAATGGCTGTCCTGTGGTTTGGACAATGGGGTACTGAATGTAAAATTGTTATGGGTGAGAATGAAATGGATGAGTTTGGCAATGTTTGGGATGGATATCTGAGGGTTGTCCACTGTCTTGCAAATATCTGCGGCAGGCAGCTATGCTGTCATTATGATGCATCTTAGTGTATAGGGAATCGACATCCATTGAAGCAAGGATGGTGTTCTGAGGGAGGTTGTTAATGTTGTGAAGTTTATGGAGGAAGTCAGTTATGTCTTGCAGGAAGCTGGCCCTTTGTATGGTGAGTGGTTTGAGGATGGTTTCTATGAGTCTTGCTGTTAGGATCAACATTTTAAAATTGGTGAGTCCATACTCTCCACTCCATTATCCAAGTTATTAATGACTTGGATAAGGAAGTAGAGAGTATGCTTATAAAATTTGTGGATTACACCAAGATGGGAATGTTTGTAAATGCTTTGGAGGCCAGCATTAAAATTCAAAACTACCTTAACAAATTGGAGAACATAAGAATGGCCATATTGCATCAGACTAATGGTCCATCTGGCCTAGTATCCTGTCTTCAAACAGTGGCCAATGCCAGGTGCCTCAGAGGGAATGAACAGAACAGGCAGTCATTGAGTGATCCATCCCCTGTTGTCCACTCCCAGCTTCTAGCAACAGAGGCTACGGACACTCAGAGCATGGAGTGCATCCCTGACCATTCTAGCTAATAGTCATCGATGGACCTATCCTCCATGAACATATCTAGTCCTTTTCTGAACCCTCTTATAGTTTTGGCCTTCACAACATCTCCTGGCAATGAGTTTCACAGGTTGACTGTGCATTGTGTAAAGAAACACTTCATTTTGTTTGCTTTAAACCTGCTGCCTATTAATTGATTTGGGTGATTCCTGGTTCTTGTGTTTATGTAAAGGGGTCAGTAACATTTCCCTATTCACCTTCCCCACACCATTCTTGATTTTATAGACTTCTATCATATCACCTCTTAGTCATCTCTTTTCCAAGCTGAAAAGTCCCGGTCGTTTTAATTTCTCCTCATATATGGAAGCTATTCCATACCCCAATCATTTTTGTTGCCCTTCTCTGTACCTTTTCCAATTCTAATAGATCTTTCTTGAGACAAGGCATCCAGATCTGCATGCAATATTCAAGATGCATACCATGGATTTATATAGAGGCATTACTATATTATCTCCCTTTCCTAATGGTTCCTAACATTCTGTTAGCTTTTTTGACTGCTGCTGCATATTGAGAGGATGTTTTCAGAGAACTATCCATGATGACTCCAAGATCTTTCTTGAGTGGTATCAGCTAATTTAGACCCCATCATTTTGTATGTGTAGTTGGGATTGTTTTCCAATGTGCATTACTTTTCATTTATCAACACTGAATTTCATCAGCCATTTTGTTGCCCAGTCACCCAGTTTAGTGTGATTCCTTTGTAACTCTTCACAGTCTGCTTTGGCCTTAGCTATCTTGAGTAACTTTGTATCATCTGCAAACTTTTCCACTTCACTGTTTACCCCTTTTTCTGGATCATTTATGAATATGTTGAAAAACACTGGTCCTAGTACAGCTCTGGGGGTACCACTCTCCACTGTGAAAATTGACCATTTGTTCCTACCCCTTTGTTTCCTATCTTTTAACCAGTTACTGTTCCTTGAGAGGACCTTCCCTCTTATCCCACATTCTTACTTAGCTTAAGAACTTTGGTGAGGGACCTTGTCAAAGACTTTCAGAAAATCTAAATATACTATATCTACTGGATCACCATTGTCTGCATGCTTGTTGGCCCTCTCAATGAATTCTAATACATTGGTGAGACATGATTTCCCTTTACAAAAGCAGTGTTGACTCTTCCCCAACAAATCGTGTTCATCTATGTGTCTGATAATTCTGTTCTTTACTATAGTTTCAACCAATTTGCCTAGTACTGAAGTTAGACTTACTGACCTATAAATGCCAGGATTGCCTCTGGAGCCTTTTTTTAAAAATTGGTGTCACATTAGCTATCCTCCAGGCATCTGGCACAGAAACTGATGTAAATGATAGGTTAAATAGCACAGTTAGTAATTCTGCAATATCATATCTGAGCTCCTTCAGACTCTTGGGTGAATACTGTCTGGTTCTGGTGACTAATTATTATTGTTTAATTTATCCATTGGTTCCAAAACCTCCTCTAATGACACCTCAATCTGGGACAGTTCCTCAGATTAGTCACCTAAAAAGAATGGCTCAGGTTGGGGAAATCTCTCTCACATCCTCTGTAGTGAAGACTGATGCAAATATTCATTTTGTTTCTCTGCAATGGGCTTGAGTTATCCTTTAGCACTTCTACTGTCCAGTGGCCCCACTGATTGTTTAGCAGGCTTCCTGCTTCTGATTATTGAAATGTGTGTGTGGGGGGGGGGGGGGGAAAGAGGGTGGTTTTGGTTTTTTTTTGCTGTTAGTATTTGAATCTTTGGCTAGTTATTCTTCAAATTCTTTTTTGGACTGCCTAATTATACTTGAATTGTCTGGAAATCAACAAGATGAAATTCAGTGAAGACAAGTGAAGAGTACTTCAGTTGGGAAGGAAAAATAGGAGAATAACTGGCTAGGTGGTAGTAATGCTGAAAAGGATCTGGGGGTTATAATGGATCACAAATTGAATATAAGTCAACAATGTGATGCAGTTGTGAAATAGGCTAATATCATTCTTGGGTGTATTAACAGGAGTGTTGTATGTAAGATACAGGAGGTAATTGTCTTGTTCTACTTGGCACTGGTGAGGCCTCAACTAGAGTACTGTGCCCAATTCTGGGTGCCATACTTTATGAAAGATGTGCTCTATTGGAGAGAGTCCAGAAAAATGATGAAAAGTTTAGAAAACCTGACCTATAATGAAAGGTTAAAAAAGATGGGTATGTTTATCTTGAGAGAAGAAGACTAGGGGGAGGAAGAACCTGATAAGTCTTCAAATATGTTAAGGGCTGTTATAAAGAGGACTCTGATCAATTGTTCTCCGTGTCCACTGAAGGTTGGACAAGAAGTAATGGGTTTAATCTGCAAGGGAGATTTAAATTAGATATTGGGGGGGGGGGGAACATTCTAACTATAAGCATAGTTAAATTCTGGAATAGGCTTCCATGGTAGATTGTGGAATCCCCATCATTGGAGACTTTCTAAGAACAGGTTGGACAAACACCTGTCGGGGATGGTCTAGGTTTACTTGGCCTGCCTTAGTGCATGGAGATGGACTTGATGACTTCTCGAGGACCCTGCATTTCTATGATTCTATAGCCAGTGGAAGATGTCGTTATTCAGCACTCCTGAAATTGAGGCGCCTTGAGTTTGGCCTAAGTGATCAGCACAATACCACACAATTCAGTTTCAGAGCTGGGAATGGAACTCAACAGTTCCCAACCCCCATTCAGTCCTTAACTTTATCCACACTGCCTCTCAAATCTTGCCAACCACCAGATTCACTCATATAGATTTGCCCTAACAGAAGACTACAGTATTTTGTGTTTACATGGTGGAAGATCATACCTGTCTGAGTTATTTACTTTCCTTAAATAAAGACTATAATTGATTCCAGTTGTGAGACGATAATGAAAATTATTTCTGTTTGTAAGGTGTCACAGGCTTGGTAAATGTTATGGTTACAATCCTGGGGTTATCTTATTTTGTTTCATACTGGCTTTGCAAATTAATACATGGGAATTGCCATAGTGGATCAGACCAGTAGTCCACCAGGGCCAGTCTCCTGTCTGATAGTAGCCAAAACCAGATGTTTCAGATGTTGTAATATATCCCATAATGGAAAATTATGGAATAAACTGTCTATATGAGGAAGTTTCATCTGAACCTCCGTCAGTTAGAAGTCGACATGCTCCAATGTACAAGCAATAAGATATTACAATGCTTTAGGGAGACTTGTAATTCATTCCTCCTAGCCTAGGAACAGATTACCCCTGCCCACCAAAAAGCCAGTGATGATGGCCAGAAAATTGTGAGGATCTACTCATGGCATTTCCTGAGAAGCATCCCCTCAGAAGGGAAAGGTGTAGGGGCCATAGAGAGGTGGGGAGGGAGCAATGACCTTCCAACTCCATGTGTGCAGAGGATTCTCAGAGAAGGGCATCCTCAGATCCATGTAGGGACAAATGCCTTTCTATGCAAGATGCTCAGTGCACCATTTACCCTCGCCTGCCCAGATGCAGATTTGGGGGAGAGATTTATCAGAATTAGTGTTGCTTCAAGTAACCTTAATTTCTAACTTTTGCATGAAAATGGCAGCTGTACAATTTAGAACAGCTGATCTCACTGCTCCAATCTTTCTGCTCTCGGCTCCTCCCTGAAATCCCACAATGCTCCTTTAGCGGGGCTCTCAGGTGGAAATGTCACTTCTCTGTTCCTCAGCACGAGGGTAGGTTCTTCCCAGGATAAGTGGTAAGGGTGATCTGGGCCCTAATTATTAGAAATGGTTACCAATGTGGCTAATCTTGCAAGATTCTGAATGCCCTTAATTTCTGTTGATTTCAGAAGGAATTGATGGTGCTTAGTCTTTCCCAGAAGGTACTCAGAATCTTGCAGAATTGTTACAGATAGGTGTTGTGACACTCACCCCATATTTTTCATAGTGATATTGTTATGATATGATTGACATAATTATGATTTATGCAAGATAAGTCATGTGAGGTGTCATTGGAAAGGTTATGATTTGCTGAATATGATTTTCCTATTTTCATGCATGTATCATTTTTGCATCTGAAGTTATGAATATTGACTATGCAGCTGTATTTCTAATGAGATTACACCTGGGTAACACTCACTAGACAAGATGCTTTCACTCTAGATAGTGGGTGGGAAAGAACCTATTCAGGGCAAAGGGCCATTAGGAAAAAACAATAAGCCTTAAGAGACGCTTATCTCCCACCTGGTGATAAGCCTTCCTGAGAACACTCCAAACAGCCTGTGAGTAATGGCTGCTATGACTCTACAAGGACATGTGATCGGACCACATGATGCTGGAATCCATCTTGGGATGTCCCTATTTTTTCACAGACTGGTCTGAGAACCAAGCTTTGGAATAAGAATTCACGCCAAATGCAAAAGCTATATAAGGGAGGGAGAGACATCATCTGGTATTCTTCACTACCCACACAAGAAGACTCCTGGAAACACCCAAGGAACAAAGATTGAACTGGGGGAAGTCCTGGACCCAGGCTAAAGGGATTTCGAACCTGTGTATGAAACACCTGGGGATTCCAAGTGTAAGCTAGTGCAGCTTGCCCTTAAGAATCTGCAGCCTGCTTGTATCACCTCTTAGGGTGAGAATCTGCTAATTCATATCCAATCTATTTAGTATATCAAGCTTAGTTTGTGTTTTTTGTTCTGTTTGCTATCACTTATAATAATTTAAAATCTATCTTTTGTAGTTAATAAACTTGTTTTTGTTTTATCTGAACCAGTGAGTTGGAGTGAAGTGTATGGGAATCTTAACACAAAGAACAAAGGTTGTTGCATATTCCTCTCCACATTGAGGGAGGGGCGAACTTTATGGCTTACGCTCCACAGTCCCTGTGCAGCACAAGACAGTATAATTTTGGGTTTATACTCCAGAGGAGGTGTGTGCCTGGGGAGCTGGGAGTTGCCTTAGCTGTATTCTTCCTATGCAGGGTCTGGTCAGAGAGACTGCATGTAACTGCGGCTGGGTGTGTCTCTGCCTGTATGTATGCTGGTGAAAGTGAAGGCTGGAGGGCTTTGCAGCTTGTCACAGCAGTACAGTGTGAAAGGAAGCCCAGACTGGGGGGGTCAGAGAGGGCTCAGTGGTACCCCAGTTCCATGTGGCACCCTGGGGGGGTACCTGTCACAGTTGTATTACTTGATGAACTAACACCAAACGTTCATTTTGTGTGTTTGTTTTTTTTCCCCTCCATCTGTTCACCTTTTCAATATTTTCTCAGCCTGATATCTTTACAGTCAATGCCTCTATGGTATGTCTACATTGGAGCTGGAGGTGCATTTTCCAGCTTAGATAGATATACCTGCAGTGATCAAGCTTGCACACTGAGACTAGAGGTGCAGCTGCCGCAGCTGAGTGGGCTAGATGCCCCAAGTATGATCCTGTCCAACCTCTCTGCTCCCTACTCCCCCCCCCCCAGCATACTTTAAGACAAGATTGTTCCTCTGCCAATTTTTTTTTTGGCCACTATTGCTATTGTTCCATTTTTCTTTTGGCAATGACCTTACAAGTACCTTTCACTTCCTTGTAGAGATGTGTAATGCCACTCCAAACAGTAACCACCAGGCACTAATGAAGAGCAGACTGGCTTGTGTATTGTCTGAGAATGTAGTGTATTACTCCTGTGGCATGTTTAGTCTTTGCCACTGGGATTACATGAGTTCAGTTCTAAAAGCTAAACTACTCAGTTCTTTATTGTTCATTGGGCCACTACAAAAGTCTAACTTATAGCGTCTGTTTACACTGCAGACTCTTCAAATGTGTTTTTTTTTTTCTTTAGAAAAAAAATCTCGCGTCAAAGCATTCATGGCATTATTAAATGAGTCTATTGTCCTTTACAACAATGATGGTATAATTCAAAAGAAGATTTGGTTTTAGTATATTTGATCGACAATATCCATTTATATGCAGGTAGATTTCTGTGTCTTTTTAATTATTAAAATCACAACACATCTACCTACTTTACTCTTCAAGACCAGTAAAACATTTATAAATATTAAAATAAGGAATCTAAATTATTCAGCACAGCTGCTACACTTGCTGCTTTGCTAAACTTTACAGTTTTGAATCCCCAATAGCCAGGACATTTTAGATGTAATGGGTCTGATTAACAGTTCAGACTGAGCTCTGCTTGGGACTGGAGAGAGGAAATGGTGGCTTTAACATACTTTTGTGTCTCCCCACATTTCAACCAGCTTCAGACCACAAGGAATATGCCAGCAGCTGTGAATAACCAGACTGCAGTGGCAGTGAGGCTACTTCCCTTTCCTGTTGGCCGCAGCCCACTGTATCATGCGGATCAAAGTGGAGGGGGTGGCACAGAAGAATTTCTTTGTCAGGACCAGCTCCATTGGCTTTATGGACCTTTGATGCCATCAGGGCATTGTAACAGAATTACTGTGCTACCTGGGTGAGGGGGTGTTTCTTGTCATGGCACAGCCAGATATACAGCCCTTTAAGGATATGGCTTCTCCCAGATGGAGAAGGCCCTAGTCTCAGGGTGAAAGGGAAAGTATTCTGATACCAGCAGGAGGGGAGCTGCCTTTGTACGTTCTTCCAGTAATAAATAGATGTAGATCTAAATAGATGTATTCACTGAACATGTGCCTCCATCATCATTCCAGAGACAACTGTGCTAATCCACCACTAGCAAACAGAATTCACATTATAGCAGCATAAGTGGATCATAAACAGTATGGCCAATCCCAACTGTTCAAGAATCATGAGTAAGCCCTTACTAAAATAGTGAGTTTTAATAATAATATAATAATTTTTTTGATTTGCCTTCTGGTTTTTATGTCTGCAGGAGGCACTCAGGTCATAGTTTCGGGCACTTCTCTGCAACAACAAGGGATAGAAACTTTCTTTTTCTATGTTTTAATGAAAGCTGAGATTCTCATGTACTCATTTGCTTCCAGGAGCTGAGGCTTTAAGAAAAAAAAAATCAACTATTGTGAGACTTGCAATAAAACCACAAGAGTGGGCAGTACTCCATAATGCAACAATTGGGTCTAAGGTTTCCAGGGCAGGTTGAATTGTACTCCCAGGGCTATACTCATTATGCGCTGTGTATGCTCCAAGAGCATCTCAATCCCTACAGCTGGATGTCCTTTCTGTACTGCTGTTCTCTCATCGCCTCTAGGAGCCAGGGCCAGTGGCAGAGTAGAAAAGCAGGGGCTGGAAATTCTACCAGAATGCATAGGTGTGCAAGAAGAATAAGGCTAATTCTCAGCCCATCTGCACTCACTTTCAGATTCACTAAGGCAGCCTTAGCATGGGCTTGTCCCTGAAGAATTGTTGCTGTCTTGAAGCTGTCAGCCATCTACCCCTACCCTACCGCAGTGTGAAAAGCTGCAGAGGGATTGTTACTGTTGCTCTGGGCAACAGAAATGTATGATATGTTTCGCATTAGAACTGAGCAGCCCTCAAAGGGCAATATGGTATATTGATCAGTTGTTTCCCTGATTCCTCATCCCAACCGTGTCCCACCCAACTCAGGCTAAATGAAACTGAGATGCCTCTGTGTCAGGGTCTGCCTTATACTCAAAGTCTTTTCTGTTTATCCTCAAATGACCAGATTATCCTGCAAGAATTTCCAGGGAAGCCCAGGGGCAGGAGATTTGACTTCCAATCCCTCTCTGCCACTGAGGAGAAAAATGTGAGCTACCCTTGCATGGGTGTGCAGGGAACAGTAAAGATAGCTACCTCTTGTGAGGGCAGAGTACCAGAGCAATCCTTCTGCACAGGAACTGCGCTGTCCTTGCTCCTTCCATGGAGCAAATTGCCCAAATGGAGAGGGTAGGGGGTAGGTGAAAGGGCCTGGGAATAGGCTTAATGCCAGCAAAACTTCCCTGTAAAAATTAACTTAAAGGTTTAAGTTAATGTAACAAGAAAAGACTTGGATGAAGGAGAGACAACATTGGAAGCTGGGGGGGGGGGGGGGGAGACTAGGAATGGAGGTCCACAAGTCTTTATTGTTTGAGAACTTTTGGGGCAGGGGAGGGAGAGGGCAAAAATTGGCAATCCCTAGCAGTGACCTCTGTCATAAGTCTTGTTCCAGCTGCAGTTGTGGCTTTAGCAGAGCTTGTATACAAAGCTCACAGTTCTCCTCCTTAAACATCCACATTTTCACTGCTGGCAGGAACCACAGAACCCAATTAAAGTCAGCAACATTGGAGTGAAGTATCAGGGGGTAGCCGTGTTAGTCTGTATCTACCAAAAACAACAAGGAGTCTGGTGGCACCTTAAAGACTAACAGATTTATTTGGGCATAAGCTTTCGTGAGTAAAAACCTCACTTCTTCGGATAAAAGTGAGGTTTTTACTCATGAAAGCTCATGCCCAAATAAATCTGTTAGTCTTTAAGGTGCCACCAGACTCGTTGTTTTTTTAACATTGGAGTGGTTTTGCATTTGCACTAAAAGGGATTCCCCATCACTGTTACAGGATGCTGAAGAAGTGTGTGTTAAAATAAGTGATACTACAAAATGCTCTTGTTAATATCACACCTCAGAGTAAAGTGTAAGTGCTGTGAATTAGTAGGAATTATGAGTGAGGGCAAACCTAGGCCCATTGAATACTACATCTTTACACAGAGATTTTTGCTGTGCCTTAGGAGGAAGGATGAGCTTGTGGTTAAAGACCTGGAGAGGAACTCAGAAGATCTGAGTTAAATTCCTGTTGCTGATGCAAATATCCTGTATGACCCTGGTCAAATCACTCAAATTTTCTGTTTTCATCTGTAAAATGGGGATAATAAAACTTCCTTTCTCCCACTCTCTGATCTGTCTTGTCTATTTAGAGTGTGAGCTCTTCATGGCAGGAACTGTCTCTTACTATTTGTATGTACTGCCCCATGCACAATGAGGCCCTGATTTCAGTTTCTTATAATGTGTAATAATAATTAATATGTAATAGACATTGTAAATTAAATTAAGTAACATACAAAATATGATATAGAGAAAAAACCCTGAAGGGAAGCTTCTTGCATTTCACCCTTTGAAACTGGCAGAAAGCAGACTAAGAATATGCACAACCTAAAGAGGACCTGCCTAGATGGAGTCTTATGAAAGATAAACAGCAGCATGTGCTAAATAGATTTCAAGCACAGCTTTAATTGTTTTTCAAAGAAGTAAGAAAGGGCACCTTCCTTAGAGCAAATTCTGAAGTAAGTCAGGAAGATTTTGAGTGGAGAGCAGTTTTAAAGATAATCAGTTGCCATTTCAATGGTTGTAGAATCTGTAGCAAGTAATGAATAAAGCCCTTCTCTGGCAGGCTTGGCAGTACAATAGTATTTGAGTCAATTATAATATCTGCTCTATATACTCCAGCACAATGAAATTCAGAATCCTCATTAAGATTTATATGCACTCTAGTTTCCAAATACAAACAACTCTACAGTACACCGGATCAGAAGAACAAGTTGATGTTCATAGTAAACACTTTCAGTGTGACTGAGACAAAAGAAGGGGGGAGCGGGAGACACCTTGTAACCCAACAACCTCTGTTTGAGTAGTAACATTTCAGAAGGGATCTCTCTGTAACTGGTGCATAATCCCTTGGACTTAATATAATGGAAATTATTTGGGTCATCACAGCTGGTGTCATCATTATGGGGGGAAAAAACCCCCAACCAACCAACCACAAAACAACCAGCCCTTGAATGTGCAAGCTATTTGCTCTCTCTGTGTGGCATCTCCGGGTTTCTATCCAAGGGTAATTAGCTCTATTGCATCCATTTTGGGTGTGCACTGTTTTTAACACTGCAGCTACAATTCTCTTCCTCCCCCCTTATTTTATACCACGATCTACGTGGGAAAAAGTCTCCTTCTTTCAAACCTCCCACACCCAGGAAATACATGCGCCAGGCTTTCATTTCTTTGTGGCTGGTGGGTTTGTTTCTCCCCCACCCCTTCCTAAGAGAGAAAAGACAGTCAAGACAAATGAAGACTTCATCACCATGATCATCACCAGGACAGCTGGGGAGAGAGCCACCAGGGGAAGAGAGGGGGAAGTCTCACAGCAAGTCTGCGTCATTCTGGGAGACAGTGTTTCAAAGAAGTGAAAGTATTTGTCACCAGCAGGCAACAAGGTATAATAATGCCCCAAAAGGGAATGGGGATGTGTTTTCAGATTGGGGTGGAAGTGCTGGGAAAAGGGGGGTGTCCTCAAACAGACTATTCTTGGTAATTAATGGGCTTCTTGCTAAAGTGACATTTTCTCTCGCCAATTAGTGGCTGTGCCCCTCCCCTCTCCAGTATAAAATTAACACTTGGCAGGCGAGCGAGGCTTTAACCCTTTAACACCCCCCTCCCCGCAGAGCCGTGGTGTGAAGGGGCTAGAGAGGGAGGGAGGAGACCCCCACTGTTTCTGCCTCGTAGTTGCCACGTTTGATCCTCCCTCTCCTCTGGCGCTTGCAATGGAGCCGGGCAAATAAACAGACGAACCGCAGCGCCTGGCTCCATGTGATCGAGTCGAACCCCCTCTTGCGAGGGACTAACAGGGGGCGGGACGAAGGGGCGGAGGGAGGAGCAGGTGGGGAGCGGGAGCCTGTTGCCCCCTCGAGAGTTAGAGGCTTGGGCAGCCTCGCCCAGCCGCCTGGATGTGCAAAGCGCCCGGCGACACGGCAGCCACGAGATGTAGCTTGGCAGGGAAACCAGCGGCGCGAGCAAACAGGTCCCCCCACCCCCGCACTTGTTCCCTGTGCCTGTCCCTGCCCGGGTGCTCCGGGGCGGGCTGCCCCCTCCCCGCCAGCGGCTGGGGTCTCTCCTCTGGACAAGGCACTGAGTGAGTGACGGGGGACGCGGCCAGGCTTGAAGAATGGCATGCAAAGATGGTTTCTGCCAAGGAGCTAGTGATCGCGATGTCCTCGGGTCTCTCCATCACCCTCCTGCACTTCCTGTGCCTGGCGACCTGGTGAGTACCCTCGAGCCAGCGGATCCAGGCCACCTTGCATCGCCGCCACCTGCCCTTTGATTGATTCCCGGCGCGGCTGGCTTTGGACCTTGCTTCTGACCCGGGGCAGGGGGACGTGGTGGTGGTGAAGACAACCCACCCTGACCACTGGCTGATCCTACCCCCTCACCCCCGTTCGCATCTACAATGATAATGGCTTGTCTGTTCCCCTTGCAGCGTCACCGAGCCCCCGGGACAGATCAAAAAGGAGGAGAAATTATGGCCGGAGAATTTTACAAGCATCCTGAACAGTCTCCTGGATGGTTATGACAACAGGCTGCGTCCTGGATTTGGGGGTATGGTTACTGTGCACGGTCCCTCCTGTCTGTCAGTCTGCCTGTGTGTCTGTCTGTGGGGAGAACTAGGTAGGCTTTGTGCGTTTAAAAAACAAACAAAAGTAATGATCCTGATTGTTATTAACGAATGATAATGTGAAAATACCCCTCCTGCTCCTCCCGCCCAAAAATATTGTCCCTCAGAGCCTGAGGAAAAGCTAAATCAGTGGGAGCAAGGAGAGCAAAAAAGCTGGATCTACTTGGATCCTGCCAAATCCCTGTTGATTTTTGATTCCCAAATTGTACCATCAAAATAAAGAGCAAGTCGAGCACCTACTGCACCAAAAGAATCTGGGACTCTGGAGCAGAAGTGTCATAGATGCCCAAGTCCAGCATGTGGGTCCTGACAAATTTAAGCAGCAATAGCCCAAATTCCACTACATAGAACCAGTTTAGCTATACTGAGTGTGCCAAAAATTTTAGCATAACAACGTGCAAAGATTCAGATCTGTCAACTGAACACTGCTGGATCCTGCTAATTTTTAGCCCCCATCTCCCAAGTTCCACTGCTTAACACAGAATGGGTTTAGCTGCTCCTACTGCTCTAAAAATATTTTGAGCCCAACATATATTGGCACAATGGGGGTGCAAAAATAGATATCTGACACCTGAATATAGCTGGATTTTGGCAATTTTTGACCCCAAGATCCTATATGTACAATCTAAATAGAAACCAGCATAGCTACTCCTATTTCACTGACAAATCTGGACCCTGATGCATCTGCTCAAATAGTACTGGAAAAAAAATACAAATTGGGTATCGGACCCTGTCAATTTTTAACTGAAATGCCTCAATTTTTGCCTTTTCTTTAGAACAGCTGGCTCCATGGGTTGAATCTGGGGTTTTGTGGCACAATTGTGCCAGGATGTACTGGGAGCCAGGGTTTTTTTTTTTTTTTTTCTTGTGCTACATGAGAAGCTAGACAGTGTGTTCTCTCTTTTGATGGTACAATTTGGGAGCTAGGGACCAAAAACCATCAGGATCCAGGTAAATCCAGTTTTTACTTTTTCCTGGAATGAGGGTATTAAAATGTAAGCTTGGGAAAAAGAAAAGTGACACAGCATCTCTGGTGATGCAGCAGGCTGACAAAGACAGTCATGGGGCTACTACCCATCAGGTTTGAAAGAGGGCTTTATATAGGCTTGTTCTGTGAAATACTTTGCTCCTGTCCTGACATACCTTCTTCATTCACTTGATACATCTACACCAAGCTTAAACACTCCATACCAAATAATATTCACTCATGCATGCCTCTACCATACAAGAGAAACACACACAGCACCATAAATCAATGTTTGTTTATTTTAGATGTTTTTTACCTTATGGAGTGGGCTTTCTATAAGCTAGGCTTAGGACATTAGGTGTAAATAAAGTTAATCTTGTTAAAGCACTGGTGAGGATAATTTACACAGATGGTCTTTTGCAGTTTGACTCTCCTAAAGACAGATTACTCTTCTGCAGGTTTCTTTCAGAGGGATGTGCTAGGAACAAGACTTCGTCATTCTTTTTTGAACACACTGTTATTAAGCATGTAAAAATATGCTTTAAGTGAAGTATTTGAATGTCTAAAATGAGTGGAGAATGCTGAATCTGTAACCCAATATACAGTTTATGGAGATTATATATTTGCAGCCTATTGTCTAAATACAGAATAATTTAAAAACATGTTATTGGGTTTTTTAAAAATTCTAACAGGAAGCAAAAGCGAATTCTATCCTCCTTCTCACCTCCCAACTACAAATGTAAATAAATAGTTGAAGCTTTGCAGGTGAAAGAAAAACCCAGAGTTCAGATTGAAAAATGTATTTTTGGTGAATATTTTAAAATATGGGGACTCGACTGCTTGTTGTTTCTTCTAGTAGCTAACTTTAAAACTCAAAGGTGAGTGGTTTTAATGTTATAAATCTTATAAGTAATACATGAAAAATACACTTTAATTTTTTAAGAAGGTGTCTTTAGTTGCAAAAGTTACCTTCACCTGAACTGGCAAGAGTCGCTTTTAGCATAAAGTAATGCATATAAATGTTGAGGTTTGAGTCTTTGACAGAACTCAGAGTAATAGCAGATGATTAATCATTAAAATATTTACTTCCTCAATCATGTTTTTCCTTGTATTCTGGTCTTTGCTGATAAATATTTATGGTAAATGTGATTCATATTTTAAAAGTGGGTCATTCACCAATGAATGCATAGTAAACAAGTGTCACAGAGGACAGCAATATTCACAGGGAAAAAGTACAGTATGTTTCAGTAATGTCAAAGTTATGTCACATGCTGACAAACAGCATAATATTCAGTGCTGAAGCTTATTTACCATCCATAGCTCTTGCAGCTCCAAACAAGGCCCAAGAACTTATTTCCCTGGCATTATTATGACTTTAGTTTTATACACCCAAACTCAATGGAGTTATTTCTGATTTACACTAGTGTAAGTGAGATTAGAATCAGACTCAGGAAGCTAGCCATACTTTTTGAATTTTTCTGGCATGTGCCAGCTTTGCCACAATAACAATTTGTGAAAAATTCTACATGCACAGGCAAAATGGGAAAGATTTTTTGGGGGGATGATTTCCTAAAAATGGGATATCTCCAGCTCCTATAAAACTGAATGGAAAATACTTTAATAGGAATTGGATCAAGCCTAATATGGACCCAAACTCTCAAAATTAGCATTAATTAGCACAGTTGTTGGCAGTAACAGAAGAGAGGCTGAATGAGCATAGAGACAAACTACCATCTTACTTGTGGGACCACTTCTAAGTGTATGGGATTGAACCTCATGTAAAACTGGGGGGTGGGGAAGCTATTACCCATTCTGTATCAGTTCTGTGGATAAATGGAAGAATTGGGTCTCCCATGCAAGTCAGGTTGGTGCCATTCATTAACAATCAATTAACTTAATAAAACAAATACAAAACCAAAAACATATGCCTGGTTACTGTGCATTGTGAGTTTGGCAGTTTTCCTACACAAAAATAGACATTTTCATGAAAAAGGCCATGATATCTATGAAATGATTTCTAAATTTTAGAAGGGTGTTTTCAGAATAGCAGTGAATTTACAGATTTTGGGACAGGGGAATAACCTGATGAATAGCAACATAAAACAAAATCGATAGTTTGGCTTTAATTTTTCCAAAAATTAAAAGGGCAATTTTGTAGAAGAAAGCTGTGAAGTATAATCAGGAAGATTTCTAGTGTACAGCTGTTTTGAAGATAATCAGGTGGTGTTTCAGGAGTGGGAAAATATGTAGAGACTAATGAATAAAATATTGCTCTGTGAGGTTTGGAAGTATACTATAGTAGAATTCAAGTCAATTACATTATCTGAAATATATGTATTCCATTACACTGCA
This sequence comes from Trachemys scripta elegans, assembly GCF_013100865.1. NCBI lineage: Eukaryota > Metazoa > Chordata > Testudines > Emydidae > Trachemys > Trachemys scripta. Next base: position 92,019,432 of record NC_048302.1, read on the forward strand.
CTCAGTATTCTCATTACAATTTACAATGCACCTACTTTCCAAATCAAAACAACATTACAATGCACTGGATCAGAAGAGCATGGAGTTTACAATAAATACCTGCAATGTAGTTACAAAAGAAAGTTATGATTTTGCATATATAGTCCTCATCTGTTGCAAAATTGCAAAAGCGTTACCAAAAATGGTAACCCTGCCACAATTTTCAGAAGCAAAAATCAGATGGAGCACCAGTTCTAGCCACAATGTGAATTCACGGCTTGTGTGTTTCCTTTATTTTATCATAATAGAAAAGGAAGAAAGAAATCTTCTATAAACAACTATAACACCTGAATTTTCTCTGAAAATTTAGCTTGCTCACATTTCACTGGAGATCTTGTACTAAATTAAGTAATATAATTGAAAGTGATTTTTAAAGGTATATTATTTACCTGAGTAAATATATAGTGCCTGAATCTGGTCTCATGCATACTGGTTTAATGCAACTCCATGGAGTTACTCCTGATTTACACCAGTGCAAATGCTATCCCAATTAGGGTTATACTTTCATATGTGTATATGAATAACACATGATTTTTGGTGTGTTTGTTTTCTTAATGGACTGTATGGTCCCTTAGAACTTGCATGGTTTCTCAGGTAAACATGGTAAGCCTGCTCCTTTTCCTACTGAAGTAAGAAGAATTCTGGCTGTTGCATTTAGTGGGAACAGGATCAGCACAAGTCTGTATTTTTGTACATTTGCTGAGTTTGAAAGCACGCACTATTGAGAAAATAAACTCAAATGGCTCTTTCTTTCGGGTAAGGCCCATGTATAGCACTCGATCTTTGGCATATCCCCTACGGTAAGTTAATGGGAGTTGTGTGCACAGATGTAGGCAAGTAGGAATTATGTCTCTAGGGAGCTGATTGTGTCTTGAAGGCACTCATCCCAGCACAAGTGGTAGTGCAGAGCTGGAAGTCCTGGTGTCAACCCGTGGAGTGGCAATAATTCCTGGAACATGGAGGAATCTAGCTCGTACCCCACCCTCTTTGAGGTTGCAGCATGTGCTTCCTTCCCACATTAGGCCAGATCCACTGGCTCTTTAGGAGGTGGACTGGGGCCATGATCTCTTTTGCCATTCACTTTGGGGAGGCTAGTGCTGATGGAGTTGTTCGTTTGGAGCAGTTAATGAGTTTAGGGCAGGGAAATGGACTGCTATTATACCCAATCTCAGTGAGGACATGCAAAGGGCAGAGAAGTTTCCTGGAAACCTTAAATCCCCACCTGCACTATGCACCCAGATAGGATTGGCACAGCTGAGCTCTGCACTCAGACACTCTTTTAACCATGGGGATCTGATTGAGACACACAAAATAATGAATGGCATGGAGAAGGAAAATGGGGCCCTCCTGTTTACCCAGTCTCATAATGCAGGAGCAAAGGTACAATCAATGAAGCTGAAAGGCAGCAAATTCAAAATGAATAAAAGGAACTCTTTTTATATGCAATATACAACTAGCCTGTGGAAGCCATTGCGACCAGATAGCATTGAGTCTGAGAGCTTAGTACGACTCAGAAAAATAGACCTTTATAAGGATAATGAGAATATGCTCAGTGACAGAAGATATAAATAAAACATGAAAATGGATATAATGGATATACCAGGGCATAAGCCAACCACTGACTGATTGGAGTTAGGAAGAAACTGTAGGCAAGTTATTCCTTAATTGTCCATTACAGGTAGTGGTGTGGTTGTTTGTTTTTTTTGTGAACCTTCCTCTGAAACATCTGGTACTAGAGAAAGCCAGAGACAGGATACTGGACTTGATGGACCACTGGTCTGATCAGGTGAGGGAAGTCATATATTCTTACAAAGTAAACTTTTGATCTGCTAGACTTTGTAGGAATTTCATGGTTCATATAAATGACAACCAAGTTTAGGCAGGCTAGACAGGCCCAGCTTGTGTTTAATCACATAATATGCAATCTTTAGCTGCTGTTGCAAATTGACTCTGACTAAACCTTAATGGGCTAGTTTTGCTTTCAGCTGTCACCAGACTACACTGGTAATTCAGTCTCAATCTATTGATTATTGACCCAGGGGATTATGCCAACACCTATGCCACAGACAGACATTGACTGCTACTATTTCAAAGTGAGGATTGCTTTAAGGGGAGTTACATCATTAAAAGTATTATACGTCCCTTTCTTAAAATTAGCGGTGAAGCTGTATAATTAACCTTTATGTGAAATTATCATGTAAAATAAGCATGGGATCCAGTTTGGACCTGATTAATATTTTTCCTTAAAAATCACTGATATTTCATGGACTAATGAAATACACTTAGATTTAAAAACAAATTTTGTTAAAAATTATAGATGTGATTAATTCCACCACCCCTTAATTTAACGTGTGGTTCTAGTCTGAAAAGTAATGATGCAAAAGTAGCCTCTTTTTATTCAACAGATCGACTCCTGTGTGTATCAGTGTTGTGTTTACATACATGATTAGCAAAACTATGTACGTATTGGTTTTTTTCCTCCCTGTTAGCCCTGACCTAGCCGACAGAGCTGATGCAGCTAAGAGGGAATAAAATGGATTCTACTCCTTTTTGTTCGTAATCTACAGAATTGTTTACTAATTTTAATGAGCTACACCTGTTTAAGATAGCGGAAGATAATGGGTTTACACAGATGTCACTGAGAACATAATCTGAATGCATTGGGGCTTTACAGGTGTCACTCGGCATCATTTGGTCTGCACGGTCTTTATTACTAGTGATAATGTCTGAAAATGAAACAACCAGCTTGAATGTCAGAATCTAGACTGAGTTTGACAAGCTGGCAGTTAGAGAACCCCCACCCCCAAAATCCCCTCTACCTTGTTTATATTTGTAAACTGTGCCTGCTTGATCTGGAAATAATCCCATAATGCCACTCTACACAGTCAATTTCACAGTTGTACTGCACTTGAATTATAGATATATACATTTTTACTCAGTTTGTAATTGATTAATAACTTTTGAGGATCAGGAGGATTTGCCTGTTTCCCCTACAGAGCCCACATTGGTGAAAGTGTGCATGGATTCTTTGTGGAGCTGAACAGCTCCACTCCAAGCATTACCCAGAAGGGTTGTTACAAAGGTCCTTCCACCCATCCTCAGGACACACACTAGTTGCTCAGCATCTGAGCATCACTTCCAGAGAGTTTGCACTCCCTACCAGTCCAGAGAGACCAATACATTATTTTGTTAATGGTTTAAGGCTACTTTTGAAAATCTGTAGAGCTCCTATTGTGAGCAAGAAATACTTGAGTGAAGAAGGGCTTGTGGGGTCAGACCTTTAATTTAGATATGACATCCAGTAAGCCAGAAAATAACCGCAAGATACACTGGAAAAACAGAAAGGTAATTTAGTGTGTTTCTAGAGGATAGAAAAATATTTACAATTATTAGCCTTTATTAAAAATTCATGCATAGCTTCAAGGCTACATCATATGGCCTAATGTACTTATTAAAAATCATCAGTGGGCTAGTAATGGGAACTGTGCCATGAAGCTGATTGGGTTTCCAGGCAATTGTCCAGTCTTCCTCAGCTGGTTAGATTGGATGAGTCAGGAGATTATTAGCAGGATATGGGACTGTTTACCTGTAGTTGGCTGATTTGAATCTGGCCCAGGCTGGTAGTGACTGATGTCATTACCATCTGTCTGCTGTTCGGTGACTTATGTAAAATTAGCTGGTGATATTTGTCCAGTTCTCAGTAGACAGGTGTCTACATCATGAAATTGGCACCAGTTACCATCCTTGTTGGCAGTTTCAGCAGAGAGACTAACTGTTGAACAGGCAAAGAGACTGAGCTATCTCCTTATTCCTGGAGAGGGTCAGGGTTCAGGCACATGGGCAGCTGAAGAGTCATTGGTATTTGAGAACAGATGATGCCTATGTGGTGTCTCTGTCTGTCTGTCTGTCTGTCTGAATAGGCTGTGGCGGGTGCATTGCCCAGTGCTATCTATCTTGGACCTTCCATGACCACTAAACATTCACTTTAAAAAAATGTCCTACTCAGTTACCATGACTTCACAATTTAAAACCAAAATTTTGGCCCCATTCAGGTTTCCTTCTGCTATTCTTGCCAATTGCTCTTTTGGTTTTATTTGAACTGCATTGGTTGATGGCTTCCCAATCCCAAACATATGTTAAATCCTCTATTGTCTAGCCAGAAGTTACCTAAAAAGAAAAAGTACCAAGTCCTCCACAAACTGCTTTTGCTGTACCTGTTGATTTTAGCCATACCTCTGGGGACAGTCCTAAAACAGTTAATGTACCCCAGTGCCCAAAGGACTGTTCTCATAATAATGGTATTAACAATGCTTAGCACCTAAATTGCACTTTACACATAGAAGTCTCTGCACAAAGCTTAACCCCTAATTAATTTCCTAATTCTTCTGTTAGAAATTTCTCTAATAGTGAAATTTGCCAAGGTCCATACAAGGCTTTCTGCACCATGTAAGCTCCACATTGTTCCTGCAGTTACCCTAGAGTTGTCCACTGAGGATAGGCCAAGGATGGCACAGGGGAGGAGATAATGGATCAACACTTACAGGGCTCCAGTAGCCTGGAACCTCTTCACAGGGGGCATTGGGAGGCCTGTGGTTACATTTCAGCCCATAGGCTGGAATAGTAGTCACGGGAGCCCTATGCTATTATCTTGTGGCCTGTCCATAGTTTTAGGGGCTGGAATCTGTCCCTTTCAGTAACCCATTAACTTCCCGGCACACACCCAATTAATTCTAGCTTTTTGCCTGGGTTGATTTTAATCCTGCATGAGCAGATCTAGAAGCATTTTATCTTGCAGGTTGTGATTCAGGCTTGAGAGTGCCCATAGCAGTGCATAGGGCTCCCCTACTACTTAGTGGATTTAAAAAAATACTCACTACAAGTGTATTGTAAATAGTTTCTTAGTGTTTCTGAGGATTTGTTGATGTGCAGAAACATTCACATGGTCCAGTGAAGAGCAATTTTTTACTGATCAAATCCAGTGTTAATAGGCTTCTGTACAATCCTCTGCTTAAGGTAATTTAATATATAAATGTCCACTCTATCAATAACAGCAGGTTAAGGTTTTATAACAAGTCATTATGATTAAATAGTTAATAATCTCAAGCTAAGTGGTACAGTGCTTTCATGCTGGAGTGTCGTTTAGTTTCAAGTCAAAGTGTGTTTGACTACATACCAGCTCCTAGTACACACTTCCAAACCACCAAACAGTTTAGCATGATTGGTAGCCTGTGGCCAGAGAACAGGAAAAGCAGAGTGTTGGCTGGTCAGGATGAGTGGTAGAACTCTAACTGAAAGTTTGAACATTGCTTGCATCTTTATGTCTTGTTTTGTAAGCTGCTGCCATTAATATTTCACTTTTTACTTTCGTAAGCATGACATTCTCCTAAAAACATTTAAAATTAAACGATTTTATTTACATTGACATGGTTTATTGGTTGTAATGCCTTAAAATGTAAGGAATTAATTTCAGTATCTCACTGACATTCGATGAGACAACACAATTGAAGTCATTGAGCAGTCCCTTAATTTTAGAGGTATGTGTGTGAGTGAGAGAGAGAGAGAGAGTGAGTTCTCCTCTGTGAGCTCCTATTTCCTTCTTTGTTCTTCCTAAGGCCTTGGCTACACATGCAAGTTACAGTGCTGTAACTCACTCCCCGTCCACACTGGCAGGGCACTTGCAGCGCTGTATCTCCCTGGGTACACCGCTGCAGGTACTCCACATCTCCAAGAGGAATAACAGCTGCAGCAGAATGGCTACGACTCACAGGTGTGAGTGTAAACGCTTGCAGCGCTGTACTAATCACCTTGTCAAGTGGCCAATCCTCTCCATTTGTTGTGACCGGCTGCAGGAATGCGAAAGTGCCGGTTTCAAAGCTCGTACTGCAGAGAAAACCAAACAATTTGCAGCTTGCTTTGAGTGCGGAAACGAATGAGTAGGGGGCTGGGAGTTTGGAACTTGCAAAATAGAGAGCTGACATGCTCCAAAAAGCACTCTCTCTCCCCCCACACTCCCTGTCACAATCCACCCCACCCCCTGTTTTGAAAAGCATGTTGCAGCCACATGAATGCTGGGATAACTGCCCATAATGCACCGCTCCCAACACAGCTGCAAATGTTACAAGTGTGGCCACACCACTGCACTGGCAGCTGTCAGTGTGGACAGACTCCAGCGCTTTTCCCTACTCAGCTGTACGAAGACAGGTTTACCTCACAGCGCTGTACAGCTGCAAGTGTAGCCAAGGCCTTAGATACATTCACACCATGTAAAGGAACCTTTATCTCAGCAGCTCATTAAACCTATTCTAAGAGTTGACTAGAAGTAGTTGCTAGAAAGTCGTATGCTTCTTTACCACAGCTTCAGATCACATTTACTTCTGCAGTAGAGCTAATCAAAAGTTTTTCAATGCATCATTTTCTCACTGGAAAATGCCATTTTGTCAAGATGGAAATTTCCCGTGGGAACATGTCCATTTTGACGAAACTTCGTTTTTTTTGGGGGGGGGGGAAGAAAGCACTTTAAGATTTAAATGTTTCATTTTGATATTTTTTTGGCACTGATTTTCTGTTTCAAAATCACTTTGTTCAGAATTAATATTTATAAAAAAAATCTCAAAATTGAAATGAAATATTTCAGTTGACCTGAAAATAACCTTTTTTTTTTTTTTTTTTTTTGGAAAATTAGGAACAGGGTTTTGTTTTGTTTTTTTGAGATGTTGGAAATTCTGCTTGCCACACAGCTCTATTCTGCAGTGCTTCTAGCCTCCACCTATCTGTGATATGAGGGTGTAACTAGTTACTCAACACTGGTCCCATGAGGTACTGTCATTAGACCTCTGTGTTGCCTAATTTGAGATTTTTAAATCCGTTTCCTGGCCTTAGTTTTGCATCTTCCGTTTCCAAAGAGTGATTTCCGTTAATACCCTCTGTAAACTTGTCATCCATGATGTTGCAGCAATTTAGTAGACCAAAATAATCAGTCTGTGTCTGCAAGAGGCCCCCATTCCAATGGATGTTTGTGCCTTTAGTGATTTTGATGCAGTTATAAAATTATAGCAATCTGTGAAATTAAAATGAGAAAATACACTTTGAAAAGAAAGAGAAAGTAAAAGAGTTTGAGGAATGTTAAAACTCAGTTTCTTAGAGCTAACGGATGAAGTAGATGATTAAGGTGGTTATGTAATCTAAAATATGGTACTAATATTCTGATGTCCTTGAGTAACAGAGATTAGTGCTAGCATTTTCTCCTAACTTTTCCTTAAGACATAATGTGCAGGCTGTTCAATGGAATAATTTTACAAACTTTTAATTTGCTTTTGGTTTGTAGTTGGCAATGTGTGTGCTTGGCTGAAGAGAGAAATAGTTCACTTGTTTGCAAGTTGTCTACTTTCTTCTTTCCTTTCATTTCTGCATTTTGATTTAATATGACATCTGTGCGCACAACAGTTTTACAAGAGGCAGACATTCTTTGCCTTTGAAACAAAGTCTTCAAGTTTTCACTTGCTTCTTATTGGATTGTAAGAACTATCAAAAAGCCTGAGTTAATATGGACTCAAATAATGTCTTTTCTTTAGAAACATGAATCTCAGGAGACTGGAAACTGTGGATCCTTTTGCCTCTAGGTTACCAGTTCAAATATGTCCCAAAGTTGTTGCTGTCTAATGGCTGTTTAATAGCATATATGACATGAGTTGATGGTCCAAGTTAAATTGCTATTGGACTAGTGCCCACATCACAAAATACCCATTATAGTTAGTACTATTTAGCACCCTTTTAGCCAGGGCCGGCGCTTCCATTTAGGCTACCTAGGCAGTCGCCTAGGGCACCAGGATTTGGGGGGGCAGCATTTTGCCACCCTTGGCAGCAATTCGGCGGCGGGGGGGTCCTTCTGGGCTCCGGGTCTTTGGCAGCAATTCTGCGGCGGGTCCTTCACTCGCTCCAGGACCTGCCACCGAAGTGCCCCAAAGACCGGGAGTGCAGAAGGACCCCCGCCTAGCGCACCAAAAACCCTGGTGCCGCTCCTGCTTTTAGCTGTCTTGGTAGGGACAGATTCAATTCACATGAAAGTCTACAGAAGGTTTTCGATTTACTTTAATGGGAGTTGGATCAGGCCCTTATTAGTTGTTGGATCCTTACTGGTCTTCTGGAGGTTGTTTCTCTATAGAATGGCAAAGAATAATGATAGGTTTCGGTGGAGAATCTTTGCAATGAACTGTCATTTCCCATGCTGTATCCAATCTATTGACAAGTATAGGACATAAGTATTCAGTACAACTTTCATGACCATCGTGGTAATATCAGTGGAAGTTGCAAGAATGGGTCAAAGGTAGCATACTGCTTACAATACTTATTTTCCCATTAATTTAGTAGACTTATGCATGTTACTAGTAAATAACTTGGGCTCGGTAATAAGGGTTTGTTGATTCAGGCCCCTAATTTTTTAAAATACTAATTTGCTTAAGTCTTTCCATTGTGGCACCTGTTTTCTTATCCACTGAGTCAAATTATATTTTCTGAGTGGGAATTTGCATTGTAAACATAGATGATTTACTTATGCAAGTGAAGGTAATTATCTGATAATTAACACTGTGCAACCGTCATAAATTACAGTAGGTTTGGTTCTGAGAACATGCTGTCTATGTATTTTCCTCTGATTAGTCCAAAGAATCTTCAGATTGACAACTGCATAGAATGTGACATATGTGCTGATATCATTTTTGAGACATGTTAACCTGCAAAATTCAATTTTTCTTGCTCACTTCCTTTTTATATGTTAGGTCCTGTTACTGAAGTCAAAACAGATATATATGTCACCAGTTTTGGACCTGTTTCCGATGTAGAAATGGTATGTACTTCTGGAATTAAAATACAATTTTCTGGTGCTGAGAAACCATTAACTGCAGTAAGGAGTGACTGCTTAATTCATATGACTTTGTACTGTACTGTCAATCATGCAAAGTAGGAAAGATTACCAGCAGCTTAATTTGTAGGCTATAATTAGATAGAGCAGGCCTGATTCTGATCTCACTCAGACTGTTTTTAGACTGGTAGAAAGAATTGACATCAATTACTTTACAACAGATTTATACTGGTGTCGGAGCCAACTCGGGCCCAATGGGGTATCTGAGAGCACTGTACGGAGAGCAGATGATTTCTCTGATGAGGTCACAGAAATGCCTTTCCCCTCTGGAGCTAGCCTTTCTCTGCCTCACCAGCTTATTAGTATTTAGTATTTATTACTAATGGATAAATAATGACATTATTCTCCAAATATTTGTTGACATTTTCACTTCAAATGAATTCGTCGTCCATCTTCATGCCCCTTTTGGCATCACTTTCACTAAACATTCAAGTGAAAGAGTTTTACCAGAAAAAGTGTTTGCAAAAAGTGAATGTCAAAGTGACATGCATGAGTAGTCACAGAAGACAAATGTTAAATGCGCAGACATTTGTGCCTGAAAGGCTTCCACACTCATTCAAGGCCTGATCCAGAATAAGTCCCATTGATTTCTATGGTGCAAGTCCCAGCCCTTAATAAGGGGGAAAGAAAAAATGTTGTGTGACTTATAGGGTTAAGCACCACAGCTCAAATTATGTAGATATATTGCTAAGCTTTGGAGTCAAGTTTAGACAAGATATACTTCAAGGGCCTTATGGCTTCTGAATAGCACCTTGCTCATTAAGTGGTTGCATGAGTAAGGATATTAGACCCTGGCCCCAAGTAAATCTGAGTAATGAATACATTTGAGATAATTAAGTATCACCACAGAATAAAGACTGTATTTGTCAACTAAATTATTAATTGTGAATTATTAGCTCAGCTTATTTAATTATACAGCACTATGGGTGTGCTTGGCACTTTACAGGCAACTAAAATTGGCAAATCTCTGCCCCAAGGCGCTAATGATTTAAGGCTCAATTCTGCAACTATTACTCATGTTGAGGACTTTTTACAGATTCAAGCAGCCTTATTGAGCTCAATGACATAACATTAGACATAATGCAGAATTGCATAGCCATAAACTGAATTAGGCATGATATAGCAAGGGATGAGAATGAACACAAGGTGGAAGGGAAAGGAGACAAAACAGGACAAAAGCAGTGAAAGATCATGGGATATGCATATTGTTACATACTCCTTCTGTACACGAAACAAGTTCCCCAAGCCAAGCCACCTCTATCGTACAATAAAATTAGGAGCCCAGTGCTACAAATCCTTGCTCATCTGACTAGTCATTAATCACATGAGTAGTTCCAGTGGTTGTGAGCAGGCCCAATGATTGATTACCTGTGTGAGGAAGGGTTTGCAGGATCAAGTCTCTAATGAGGAGGTTTTACATTTCATACACTTCTTGGAAAATTGCCAGAAAGAAATTAGATCACAATAATTTTAAGATGTTTTAGCACAAAACTGCAGCTGCATAACAGCTAGAGGGGATAGTGCCCTTCACTGTTAAACCAATATTATGCGAGTAAGACAGTGTGCAAGTGCTTTGATATTCCAAGATAAAAAGTATCAAGTAAACATTCCTTCCTTCATGCATTCATTAATGTGTGTGTGTTCTTGTTACATATTCATAGCCCTATTCATGCAAATATTTGTGCACATACTTTATTTTAAGCACGTAAGTCATCCCATGTTAGTTAATGGGATTACGCAGGTGCTTAAAGTTAAAACATAAATGTTTGCAGGAGCAGGGTTCATTATAGACACTTTTTGTAGATGTGACAAAAGAACTATTGATCCCTTTTCAGTAAGCCATCTGCTTTTGTCAGTTGAAATTAGATGTATATTTCCTTCTGTGATTTTGGTGAACTTGGGAGAAATAAGAAATCATATGTCCTTATATTTTTAATCTGTCCAGTTGTTAAAAAAAAACACCATGGAATTTTTTACAATCCATTGACACTTGTTAGCACATTAGTCATTTTGTTTCCAGTTATATGCTAGAGTACAAGCTTAATTGTCTGCTTCCTGCAATTTTATTAGATTATAGTAATTACTCCTGAATGATTAAATATGTATAGCAATTTATTTATATGACTAATGTGGGAAATTAAGGTATTAAGAAGTGCACAATTCACTTTAATTGGTAGAAATATATTTTGTAGTTGACTTAACACCATTTACTTCGCCACTCATTTGTTTGCTCCTAAGGGAATTTTATGGGAAACATACACATAAAAGTGTAACATTTGTTTTTTCTGCAATATACTACAGGAGTACACAATGGATGTCTTCTTTCGTCAGACATGGGTGGACAAAAGATTAAAATATGATGGTCCCATTGAAATTTTAAGACTTAATAACATGATGGTTTCAAAAGTGTGGACACCTGACACTTTTTTCAGAAATGGGAAAAAATCCGTCTCGCATAATATGACAGCCCCAAATAAACTTTTTAGAATAATGAGAAATGGCACCATCTTATACACAATGAGGTATTCCGTTTATTTGTTTGGCTTCTTTCAATTACCGTAGAGAAAAGTTATGCTGCCTAGACAAAATCCAAACCAAAGCATATTCAATTTGTTTCATTATAGGCTTACCATAAGTGCAGAATGTCCCATGAGATTAGTGGATTTTCCAATGGATGGTCATGCTTGTCCTCTCAAATTTGGGAGTTGTAAGTTACAATTATGAATTTCTTGTAGCTATAGTTTTAAAGAACAGATGTGGATTTTTAAAAAATTCTTTGTATCATAACTGAGGTTTCTGAATACTAGGCTTGAGCCACACACTTTATGCATAGAAAAATCCCATTGACTTCCATATGAGTTTTGTTTATATAGGGGCTGCAGAATCAGGCCCATAGTGCTATCAAGGCTGCAAATTGACAAAGGGGCACAGATTCAGATATTAAGTTAAACTCCACCTCTCTGACTACAAGGATGTTTCAGGGCCTGATCTAACGTTCACAGAAGTCCATGGAAAGATTCCCAGGGACTCCAGCAGGCTTTGGCTCAGACTCTTAGTATCTGATATAGAAAGGAAAGCTTTAGAAATCCAATACCAGATATCTGTAAGATCTCCTAACTCTTTTAATATTCTCGAATGGTAACATATTGGGCCAGATTCTGTATTGCCTCCATCTTGCATAGGGCACAAGAGGAGGAGGAGCCAGTCATGGCTCCCTGTTTCTCTGTTGTGCTCTCAGAGCAGTTTTGAGCGGCCTGGGGACCACTTAAGGATTGCTAGAGCACATTACAATCTATCTATTCCCCTGGTCCAACCCCTGGCATGTCCGTGTGCTGCAGTCAGATGTTGTGGACAGTGTGCCTGCAGAGAGCTGTTTGCAGCTCCCTGTTCCCTGGACCACCCAGTTCCAGTGGAAGTTAGAGCAGTAGGGCACGTACTCTAACTTCTGCCGCTGGGATACATTCAGTTTACACCAGTGGAAAATCAGGCATAGGGATTGGTGTGGCTGCACCATCTGCCCTGAAACTTCTCATCTTCCTAGATGGATGGCAGCTGGCATAAGAGGTGGCGGCTATGACAAAAGCCATGTTAGCAGAGATTCCCCCTATACTGGGAGAATTCTCCAGGGGGATCACTGGCCAGTTTAAATACATGCAGTGGAAATTGCACTTGGCAGATTGGAGCCCTGTGTTCAGTGAAATGGTAAAAAGGTCATACTCATTTCACATGTAAAAGGAGGGCTGGATTTGGCTTTAACATGAGTATTGGCTATGTAGAGATTCCATGCTAGGCATTATCACTTTATTTCATATTATTTGAATATTTCTTGGACTAGGAGTATATTTTGGCTGCTGGGAATTTTTTTTACAGGCCTTTGGATTTTGGCAAATATAATTTCTGAGCTTGGCATAAGTGTTATTTCCTTAAAATAAATGTGTCCCCAGCCTTTCAGATGTATCTACCTGGGGTATGTCTACCCTGAATTGAAAACCTGGGCTCAGAGTTAGGTTTGAGCCAAAATCCCTCTTCTGTCCACACACACAAGTCTCTCAGACTCAGGTCAGCAAGTACCTAGGACCCAACTGGCAGGGGGTGGGTCTAAATTTGAGTCCCTCTAATTATGTCTACACAGCCCACACAAGTTCATGGTGGTTCCATACATATTACATTGATTTTCAATGGGCTTTGTATCAGGACCTTAATATGGAGTGATAAGACATTTTCTATTTATTCATGCTAACAATATGTTGTTTTAGATGCATATCCAAAGAGTGAAATGATTTACACCTGGACAAAAGGACCTGAGCAATCTGTGGAAGTTCCTGAAGAGTCTTCCAGTTTAGTTCAGTATGACCTGCTTGGGCATACTGTGTCCACTGAAACTGTTAAATCTATTACAGGTAAGAATCTCGTCAATGTGAATCAATTTGAGATGTGGAATTAACAATGTAATTTTGTCCTAGCCTTTTCTATAAGGTATTCCATAGCGTATACTGGCATATTATGTATATGCATATGCAAACTTAAATCAGAGCTCAGGTTTTCATTCTTCATATTACCACTTGCAGATTCACTACAGTGGAGTTCAAAGTCCCCTCAGAAAGCAAGTATGAGATCACTAGTCAGAAAGACTAGATGAATGCATGTAGTGATTGCTTAAAATGTAATTTGTAGAGTCAGGAGCCATGTAACTAAGGCTGTTAGAGGCCTTGAAGTCCAGTTATAAAAGTACTTTCTCGGTGCTCTGTGTGTATTATATGGGGAAATACTTGCTTTTGTTTGGCAATGCAAACAATTCAGAATAGAAATACAACATGCAGAATATGTTGTTAAAGTAATAAATTAGAACTCTATTCAGATTAGCATAGTGGTAATCACAACTGAGCCTACACTGCTATTTGTGCTACTAAAATTTCTACTAAGGCAAGTGACAATAACAAGGTAGCCTGTGTAAGTGAAATCTCACTGGTTAGCTGCTTTATAAAATTTATTTTAAAAATATTATCTATTGTTGATTTGTTACAAAATTACATTACTAAATCCTTGATGTTTGGTACTGTAAAATGAAATGCTATGGCAGGATAAAGACAAAATTAAACAACAGATTGAGGAAATGTATTTGACAGATTTCTCTATTTTTTATTTCAAGATAAAATAATATTTTCTTAATATCTCTGGATATTATTAGCATGAGATGTTGTTGATTATCCATAAGATAAGAAGACAAACCAGATCGCTTCTCTGCCACACCCCACCGTCCTCCCTCCCGCCCCCAAAAACCAAACAAACAACACAACAATTTCTGGAGACCTCTTGCAGTCTAAGCTTGTTATGTTAGTTTGTCTTCAGAACACTAGCTCAGAGATGCATGGAGTGAAATCCTGTCCCTGCTGAAGTCAATGGGATTTTTGCCATTGACTTCAGGGGGCCAGAATTTCACCTGTGGTGAAGACTGGACTTCAAAGCCATTTATTCTGTATTAGACTGTTTGTGTTACTTTCCCTGTAATTAAATTCTAGATTTAAATGTAGGCTTTTTGAAGGGGCCAGCTGTGATATCATTAATTAATACTGTAGTTTCTAGCAGAAGGCTCTGAATTTTCATGACTCTGTGTTTGTGTGTGTGTCTATATGGGTGGTGACTGGTGGAGCCACTCTACCACTACAATGGAAATCCTTTGGTTTTGGTGTTGGTTTTTTTTGGAGGGGAATTTCCATTGACTGGAATGAGAAGATAAGGGGGTAGATTGTGCATAGTCCTATTCTGGGAAGAAAGTGGCACAGGAGCCTTCCCTGATCTCCTCTGCAGGATCTAGGACAGTCTTGGGATCTAATCTTTTAAACTTTTTTCTCTTGTGAGTAGTCATGACTCACTGAAATAACCTCATTGATTTAAAATGAGTAAGAGTTCATGCCCCCTGAGGAGGCCTGCTCCAAACTGGACTGTACCTGCTCTTCTTGGTCTGGCCTGGTCTAGTTTGTGGTCTCCATTCCCTATCGTAGATTCATAGATTCCAAAGCCAGAAGGGTCCATTGTGATCATCTAGTCTGAGCTCCTGTATAACGCAGGCCATAGAACTTCCCCAAAATAATTTCTATCAAACTGGGGGTTGGAAGCCTAGAAACATTGGCATTGCCATACTGGATCAAATCAGGTCCATCTAGTTCAGCATCCTGTTTTTGACAGTGGTCAGTACCAGATGCTTCAGAAATAGGTACACAAAATCCCAGAATGGACAACTTAGAATAACCTGCCCATGATGGAATATTTTTCCTAACTCCTGTCAGTCAGTGGTTGGTTTATGCCCTAGAGGATGAGAGTTTATAATCTATATCTATCTATTTATATATACAATTATCCTATCAAATATAACTGTGAATGTTTGAAGGCTCAGTTTACCCTTCCTTTCCCAGTCATTGTTTTATACACCTCTGTTATAGTGATAAAGGTACAAACAGTGTCATTCTAAAGCTAAAGTTAAAAGCTAAAGTTAAAATAATTCCTGCTGTACTGCTATTTACTTGACTTTCTGAGACTGGTTTTAACCATTATTGTAAATCTTTCTCTACAGTCATTTTGTTTTCCAAATCCCCATAGTTCTGAAGCACACCATGTTAGCAGAGAGTGGGTCTGATCCAAATGGAAAGATTCCCATTGACTTCAATGGCAGTTGGATAAGACTCACCATTTGTATTTCATTCTGAATATTTCTCACACTTTTAATAATGATGGCCACCTCATGTAGTGGTTGTCAGACTAAATTAACTGATACCAGTAAAGAATTTTAAAGGCATTATGTAAGTACAGAGTATTTATTTATTCATTCACTGTTTAATTATGACAGCAGTACTAGAATGGAAACACCTTCTGAAACAATTACAAGTTTCCATATAAACTAATATGTATCATAAGGTAGTACCTAGATATTATAGTATGGTGTCTATGTACAGTGAAATGGATATTACAGATGCCACAGCTGGATAGATGATAAATAGATGCCTTGTATGCCTTGAGAGTGTTTTCTTCTTGAGATGGCAAAAGACCTCTTAAATAGCACTTAAACCATAAAAGGCAATCCAACATTAGCTATTAATTTATAGTCTTTTATATTATGTCTCCAGAATGGCATTGTAAGGTCATATTACTTTCCATTTTGTTTGATATCATACTTCCTTTCCTTCTTCTTGTTTCCTAAGCAACACATCTTTCAGTGCTTGTGTTGCTAAGCTCTGAAGATAATATTTTCATATCTAATTCTGGTTGGCTGTCAGAAACATGGTTATTCTGCAAAATTGCATACAGGGTCAGAAGCATATTTGCCTTTTGCTTTATTTTATAGGTGAATATGTTGTTATGACAGTTTACTTCCACCTCAGACGGAAAATGGGTTATTTTATGATTCAGACATATATCCCATGCATTATGACTGTGATCCTCTCGCAAGTGTCATTTTGGATAAATAAGGAATCTGTTCCAGCTAGAACCGTATTTGGTAATTATAATCTCTTCTTCTTCTTTTTTTCCATTTAATTATGTTTCCTCCTCTAGTCATTTTTACTAGAATAATCCTCATTATGGGACAGAATATGCATACTTCCTCTAAAGCAGTGCTGCTAACATGAGAAAATAAATTAAGTTCAAAGGCAGATGGTCCTTCGTTTACTATCTGCCTAATTATAAATATTAGGAATATGTAACTTGGATCACTGGACCATGGAGGGAAACTTCGAATATTTAACTTGGAGGGGAATATGGTTGATTGTAGCAGGGTTAAATATATTGGGACCCATCCCTGTACCCATTCAAGCAAACGGGAAAACCCCCATATCCAAATCAGGCCCTCAGCCTGCAGAAGAGACAGTTTTACCCTCAGGTGTATGTTCCTGGCTCTTCTTAGAGTAACTCCAACTGAAGTGTCATTGAACTAATTTTTTTGGAATTGCGTATGTGTGAGCACAGATCTCGGGCACAAGTCTCACTAACATCAGTGGAGTTTTGTCTGAGTAAGGAATTTAGGTTTAGGTCCTGTACTTGCAGTTAAACTGTTTCTTTTCTCCTGCTGCCTCCATGAAAATGAACTGAAAAAGCAATTAGGCAAATGATCAGAAAATATTAAAGTGACACACATTAAAATACAATTTGAAAAGAGACGCTACAATAAACACTGAAAATGAAACCAACAAATGTGTGGAAGACAAAATGTACGAAACTAAGCTGGTTCCTAACAAAGGAATGGAAAAAACAAGCATGGTTAAAGCAATCTTGTAAAGTGACTCTCTAATGTATTGTATTTTGAAGCGAGATTAATCAGCTGGAGAGCATTCAGCCAAAAGATGTATTATATATAGATTTAAAAGAATAATAATACTACAAGTTAATACTTCTAAGTGACAGCTCAACCAACACTCAAGCAAAGATTGAAAGACTGTCCAGCATCACAAAAAGACCTGGATAATAATCAGTAATAAGAAAAAAAAACAAAAACAAATCTAATGAGAACCTTACATTAGACAGGGAAGGTATACAAGAGGTGGGTCAATTCACATACATCGGCAGTAACTTGCAAGGCAATGGGGATGTCCAGATGGAATGGTCTGGGGGCCTGGCTGGACGTTGCTGGTGACGTAGCATCCCCTCCCCCAATACAGAAACCAACAACTATGTTATTTTGATAGAAGTGTCACTTAGGTACTTATCTAGGGTGGATATGGTATTGTAAAGTGATAGCCAAGTATGCTAATGCAAGATTTTTGTACCCATGTCTATACAACCTTTTGCACAAGTGAAAAGGCCACAAAAATGTACTTAAGTTGTCAAAAAAAGTCTGAAAGAAAAAATTGCCAATAAAATGGGATTTCAACAATTTATTTTATGACAGAAACAAATCTTAGTCATATAAAAGGTTTCTCTGACATGTTATTGAGGCTCATTACTTAAAGAATGTTGGCCTCATGTTTTGTATTGATAAATACATAGGTTATTTATTGACATACAAGTTTTAAACATTCATTATAATAGAAGCCAGGTATACTGTTGAACACCATGGTGCTAACAAAACACTAATAGCCAATGGACACCCTCTCAGTGAAGGGCAATATGACATTATATATGTGTGTCTATCCTTTGTCAATATATTTGCCATATGCAACATGTCTGTCTGAGCCATCTGTAATCTCAGACTCGTCTGAATCGTAGAATATCAGGGTTGGAAGGGACCTCAGGAGGTCATCCAGTCCAACCCCCTGCTCAAAGCAGGACCAATCCCCAACTAAATCACCCCAGCCAGAGCTTTGTCAAGCCTGACCTTACAAACCTCTAAGGAAGGAGATTCCACCACCTCCCGAGGTAACCCGTTCCAGTGCTTCGCCACCCTCCCAGTGAAAAAGTTTTTCCTAATATCCGACCAAAACCTCCCCCACTGCAACTTGAGACCATTACTCCTTGTTCTGTCATCTGGTACCAGTGAGAACAGTCTAGATCCATCTTGTTTGGAACCCCCTTTTAGGTAGTTGAAAGCAGCTATCAAATCCCCCCTCATTCTTCTCTTCTGCAGACTAAACAATCCCAGTTCCCTCAGCCTCCCCTCATAAGTCATGTGTTCCAGCCCCCTAATAATTTTTTTTTGCCCTCCACTGGACTCTTTCCAGTTTTTCCACATCTTTCTTGTAGTGTGGGGCCCAAAACTAGACACAGTACTCCAGATGAGGCCTCACCAATGTCGAATAGAGGGGAATGATCCCATCCCTCGATCTGCTGGCAAAGCCCCTACTTATACAACCCAAAATGCTGTTAGCTTTCTTGGCAACAAGGGCACACTGTTGACTCATATCCAGCTTCTCATCCACTGTAGCCCGTAGGTCCTTTTCTGCAGAACTGCTACCTAGCCATTCGGTTCCTAGTCTGTAGCAGTTCATGGGATTCTTCCGTCCTAAGTGCAGGACTCTGCACTTGTCCTTGTTGAAGCTCAACAGATTTCTTTTGGTCCAATCCTCTAATTTGTCTAGGTCCCTTTGTATCCCATCCTTACCCTCCAGCGATCTACCACTCCTCCCAGTTTAGTGTCATCTGCAAGCTTGCTGAGAGTGCAGTCCACTCCATTCTCCAGATCATTAATGAAGATACTGAACAAAACGGCCCCAGGATCGACCCTTGGGGCACTCCGCTTGATACCGGCTGCCAACTAGACATGGAGCCATTGATCACTACCCATTGAGCCCGACAATCTAGCAAGCTTTCTATCTGGATCCACACTGGCAACTTTCTCACCACAAGTACACAAGTAAGCCTGTGTGCACTCCATGCTCTGTCTTGAGCAACTGTAGTTGAGCTTACACTTTGGTTTTTTTACATCCCATATAATGAATTCTAGGAGTGCTTCGGTGTCTGTGTCATTAGTGATGGTGAAATGTGTCCACCCTTGTCATGTTGCCAGTCATTTCCAATGGGGAAGGGATGTCAGGCTGAGCCTCCATGTCATGGTTCCAGATAAGGGTCTGGTAATTTGCATGCTTGGTATATTGCAGAAGACTACTGTAAATTGGGGGAGGGCCTTGTTCCGGGCCTGATTGCAACAGAAAAGCTTATATAGTACACTATTTACATCCACTGAGTTAGCTGTTGGGTCATAGAGAAGGATTACTAGAAGTTCTACTGATTTCAGCTGTGCAGGAAATATATCCACTGTAATGCCAAAATTAGTAAGGCTTCAAAAAATGTTTTTTTCTTGACAAGCTTCCATGGTTTTAGTCTGCCAACTTCTGCCAGACTGCTGGTTGAATTACACCCAGTCAGCATATGTACTGCTGGCAACATTCTGCATAGTTGTTGGCCAAATTGAGCTGCTATTGTGTGGGTTGGTATAAACCTGGATTTATCTTTCATACCAGTATGAAACCAAAGGTCTTGAGCTATTTACTTGTGAATAAAATGTACACCGAGAACTGCAACGTCAGTGTCTGGAGCTCACACCCCTACATAAGGGTATTCTTGTGAAACGTGCAACATGAGGTTGAGGCTGAGTATCTGCTTTTTCATGCAATGAGAATAGATATTTTTGATCTACAGCCCATCTGAAGTGACCATGCAAGCAATGAGGCCAACCTTGAATAACCATTTTCTGAGCTGGGATGAGTAAAGTTTCTGCCATATCACACCATGAATCTGACATAAATATTACCAGATGTGCTTTATTCTTGGGATTTCCAATGAATTGCTGCACTACTTTAGGATGGGTGTTTTGGAATCATGGCTTTTGACTTCATTACTTTGTGAGGATGGCTTTTGTGCACTCTCAAAAGCTTTACTTGAATCTTTGACTTCATATTATCTTTGATCAACATATACTCTTTCGCAGCTCTCATAACTCTGTAGAGGCTGGCGTACTATTCTGAAGTTCAATTCAGCAAGTTCTGCAAAGCTAGTTGCACCTCCTTGTGTGACCATTTGTATAACAGCTATATTCTCCAAGCTGTGGGCATGTTGGATACATTGACTCTGTTTCTTTTTCTAATTCAGGCAATTACTCATTCTTTGCCGTTTTTGTTCAGGGTACCATCAGAATGTGCTAGAGCATAGGGAATTGTGGCAAACACATGTGTGAAAACTTCCTTCAGATTAATCTCTATTGTTTGTGCAGCTACTACAGGATGGCTAACAACTCCCTGTCTGCAATCACTACTAACTTCAGATTTTATCTTTTCCTTATTGATGCAAATATCTTGATTGTTGAGCTTGTGCAGTGATTCAAAGAATCCAGTGATATTTGAATTTAATCTATCTTCTACAAACTGTTTCATTGCTTTGATTCCTGTATCATTCTCAGTAACAAGCTGTGTGGCAACCTCTGCGCAATGCAGTTGCAATGTTGGTGAGTCTGTTAAGTCAGCATTCAAATTAAATAGCTTTGTCATGGAGTTGGTGATGATGTGAACAACCTTATCTACATCTCCTTCATCACGCTGCATGCCCTCCTCATGTTTTCCTTCTGAAACATATGAGTCTGCCTTATCACACATTACTTTCATGGAAGCTGTGATAGCTGAGTGCTTATGAGCAGCGATGAGCCATCTAGCCAAGGCTCCTGGTTTCAAAATGAAACCCCATATACTCGCTTCTACTTTACTCTCACAGTTTACTCTTTGTTTGAGTGCCATGTCTGTCCATACTTTGCTGAATTTATTGCTAGACTGAGCCACAGCATGATTTCCATGCACACACTGCTCATGAACTTTGGGGGCATAATCTGGCAGAAGCTTCATATCATTGATGTTCTTAGATACCCAGATACCATAGTTGGTGTGGTCAAAGACGAAAAATAGTGGTAGCATCTCTACAGCTGTCAACAAGGTGCAGGTCCCAGTTGCTTTCACGTTCAGCTCTAATGAAACACATTAAGATGTTAACCATTTTGATGTAATCATCCCAGAATGCAAAGGTTGGAAAATTGATGTTCCAAAATTGCAGACTCTGTGCAATACATCCCGTGCATTCTTGAAGGCATCACTAAGCTGGGAAAGTGTTGCTGCCACATTTTGACATTCTTGGAGCTTGCTGTTGGTGACGTCTACATCACAGTCGCTCTCATTGTCTTGAACCCACTTACAAAATGTTATCCACTGCAATCTGGACAAAGCCTCCACTACAAGGTTGTGGGCCCTCACTCCACGGTGGTATGATTTACCGTTAAGTACGTTGCTTGCTGTGTTGCTACCATACACCCGCGATTCTGTGAGGTTGTCTTCAAGGCCACTGTCTTCATACTTCTTTCCAATTACAGCAAGAAATGTCTGCTATGTGGCATCTACCCTTAAGATTGTTTTCTAAAATTCCTTTGGGTGCCTCCACTGACTCTCTCTTTGGCCTTACAATATATAGTCCCATCAAATATTGAGACACTGTAATCTTGGCCAAGAGTCCTGGACATCTTGCTGACATTCTTCATTACAGTAAAAACTGTACTCGGTTCAGTAGGTGGTGCTGGCAGCATTGGGCAGTACCTAATAAATGTGACGGTTGGTGTGGCAGAAGAAATCATCACATTAAAAGCTGTCCATCCTGGTATTTGCTGAGCATTCACCTTTTCAAATTTGCCTCAGATAGTTTGGTTGGGCAGCATCTTAGAATTATCCATTGTAGATCAAAACTGGTGGCTTGTTGGAAAGTCTCAACATCAGTATACCAATTACTTTTTACTTCCCCCACAAGATTAGGTCATGACCCATGAGGATTGCACTCCAGTATGTCTTGGAACATTGCAGGAGTTTCAGGTGATTGTCTTTATGGTGCTGTTTTCTTTGTTTGAGCCTGAGCTGCCACTGTGCAAAAGCTGCCTTCCGGAATAGAAGGGGTCTGATAGACTACCATATCGAGCTAAAATTAAAACACCCTTTGCCCATGTTTTATAATTGTAAAACATGATGTTGAAATAAGCTAATTTTTTTAGACATTACATGGTGTAAGCAAATAAAGCAAATAATAAATTACACATATAGACAAAACAAGCAGAGAACATATTTAAATAAATTTTACCATAATGAAATCAATATAGGATAAAATTAGTATGTAATTATATAAATGTTGAGAGAGTCATTACTTTGACTGTTTCAAGAAATTTTTGAAGGCATTTTGACACGACTTCATAAAAAACATCCATAATTCTCAAAGTCACCACTGCATAATACCACATCTCCCCCGCCCTAAAAATCACACTTGAGAGTTAATCCCCACATTAAAATGCATTAAACTCTCTCTGTGTGTGTGTGTGTGTGTGTGTGTGTGTGTGTGTGTGTGCTATGAATTTCAAATACAGGTAGCATTTTCCATGTGGACCCCCCGACTAAAAATAATGTCATGAATTGGCAAGATAACAGCTGCAGTGACAATCTTTAACAAGATTTAGCCGTTGAAAATCTACAACTTAAAGACCAAACTATGAATCATCAACTGAAATATTATGATTTGAAAGCTAGAAATCCACCAGAGATATAGACAGATGTCCAAATGCTTCAGGAAAATACTAAGTATGAAACTGAATTAATTTTAAACAAATGCTGAGATTCCTCAGAGTTCTGCAACTCCTTATTTCCAAAGCTATCCAAAAAAGAAGATGAAAATATCTAGGACACGTGTGAAGAATAATCCAGAACATCTGCCATGGTAGGCGTGCAATTGGGCAGCTGGAGGAACATGTGACAGGGGTCAATTGAAAGAATCCCTCTGTCAACCATTACTCTGAGAGGGAAAATGTGTAGACTTAACAACACAGAGGACACGAAAAGAGCAGACCAGGACAGACAGGGATGGTGGAGCCTTGTTCATGGCCTAAGCAGCATCTTATTGATGATGTGGGATTTAGATTCACAAGTTTACAGCTGAAGGCCACATTTTATCACTTAAAATAAAGCAGCGCCTATTTGGTTAACACAGCAGTCTAAAAATTCTCTAAGTATACACTCTCCATTTTAGCTGCAAATAAAGGAACAAATGATGGCAGCCAGTCCAAAAAGCTAACAGAATGTTAGGAACCATTCAGAAAGGCATAGACAGAAAATATAATGCCATTATATAAATCCATGATATTCCCACACCTAGAATACTGCATGCAGTTCTGGTCACCTCATCTCAAAAAAAGATATCTTAGAATTGGAACAAATACAGAAAAGGGCAACAAAATGATTAGGGTTATGGAACAGCTTCCATATGAGGAGAGATTAAAAAAGACCAGGACTATTCATCTTAGAAAAGAGATGATTAAGGAAGGAGGATATGATAGAGGTCTATACAATCATGATAGTTGTGGAGAAAGTTAATACAAAAGTGCTGTTTACCCCTATACATAACACAAGAACCAGAGGTCACCCAGTGAAATTAACAGGCAGAGGTTTAAAACAAACATTAGGAAGTACTTCTTACACAATACACAGTGAACCTGTGGAACCT
Organism: Trachemys scripta elegans; assembly: GCF_013100865.1. Lineage (NCBI taxonomy): Eukaryota > Metazoa > Chordata > Testudines > Emydidae > Trachemys > Trachemys scripta. The sequence continues at coordinate 92,043,325 of NC_048302.1, forward strand.
GTTGCCAGGGAATGTTGTGAAGGGCAAAAGTATAACTAGGTTAAAAAAAAAGAATTAAATGATTGCCCTCAGTGAGTTCTGAGCTTGCATTAATGCTAGTTACCATGGGAAGACAAAGCTCACAGTTTTTAGGGGCCAGTTCTATAGATCTATAGAGTTGAGTTCTGCAAGCCCGCCCACAGAAATTATGCTGCCTTGTATGGCTCACATCCTATACTAGCCAAGCCTATTGTAATTCTGATAAGTAACAGAAACATGCACAGTAGTAAGTCATCTTTGTGTTTTTATTGTATAAGTTTGGTGCCAAAATCTTACAATAAACTATGTACAAAAGATCTGATTTTTACATATCGGGTATGGGATTCTATAGACGAGGTGAGTTTTGGAGAGCTGCTGCTGGTGGATATGGGAGATCAGTTTCCCTTAGGAAAGGGGGAGAAATAATCTGCGTAGTTTTAGGGGTTTTATGTTTTTGCTTACTATGCTGATTCTTTTTTTAAAAAATGCTTCTATGTGCATCTGCTTGGAAATGCGCAGGTGTGTTTAGGGCTCATGTCTGTTAGCATTTTAATAGAACATTATTTGCTAGTCTGGAAAGTTAGCCTACGACACACACAAACATAAGGAGCAGTTAGGGGCTGGGATATTTTTGAAATATCTTAAAGGCTTATAAAATACAGAAAATTGCATCTGATACTTTGAAAACATTCTGGGGAAGAATTTCTGCTCCATCAACACCATTTTATTTTATTATGTTTTTCCCTTCTCAACATCGCTAGGCTCTCCCAATTGTAGATTGGCTGCTTAGTTCAGAACTTACCCATGGTGCCACTGACGGCCACGGGTAATTTAATAGTTACTAGCTTTTCAATCTCTCTCCCCAAATAGGAGAGGTTTGATTCTGGGAAATAATTGACAAATCACTCCAGCATCAAATGGTGCCTTCTTGAGGAGAACTCTGACCACTGCATGTTGAAGAAAGGTCAGCACCTTCCGCTGCTAACCAACACATTAATAATGCCATCAGTAAAGACATATCAGCCAAACTACTGGGTCTTGGAAAACAGAGTCATCTTCTTTAGAAACAACGATTTACATAGGAATTTCTTTACTAGCTAAATTATTTTAATTAGCCTGAGAAAATCCCATCACCCACATCGGTACGTCCACCATCACCTTTATGAGTAAGACTCCTGCAAGCTCACAATGAACTGGATTTATCTTGTTGGGTTTGACTTGGGGTTAACTTCCCTCCCTTTCCATGAACCTGCTATTTTTCATTTTACTCTCGTGCAAGGTTCCTATTCAACCTGTTATACAACTTGCATTGGTGGCCTCCTTGTGTTCTCCAGAGACCCTATACAGTTTTATCTGGATGAAGCATTTATGTATTAGATTCCCATACTGCTAGTGTCACAGATTTACTTTTCAAAAGAAATGGGGCCAACCAACATGAGCTCAGAAATTTCAATATCCATTAAAAACTTTATTTTCAAATAGAATTATTCATTTTACATGGTGAGAAATTCTTAATATATGAACCACACACTAAGCCAAAATCGGTACAGATATTTGTTTTCATAAGTGGAGTAAAGAGTAATCACTGAGTTTTCTTTTGGGTTATCCTTTTAAAACTTAAGCGGCATATTCATAGTACAATAAGTATCTTTTGTGTTGGAAGAAGTGGAATTTTTTTGAGGCATGAACAGTGCTTGCAGTACTTTGCATAACATAAGAAAGCAAGCTTACAATTTAGTTTTATACTATGTGTTTACTTCATTGTAATACCTGAAATGCAGTTTTTGAGTTCAGCTGAGACCTTCATGCATGCAGATTTTAATTAAGTGTTCTCTTTCAGATGACAATATCCGAGTTTCATCTCCATACTTCTAGCAGAAAGATAAGGTTATAGGTGCCTTGTTAAATAACAAAATTGCCAGCCCGACAATACTCCAGTTTTTTTGAGCACCAAAATAAATTGTTTTCTTTAATCTTAATGGTGCTATTTCTACCTGGATTATCAGTAAAATAGGGGAAAAACACAAGTTTGATGGAGACACTGAAGATAATTTGATATTTTTCTTCTTTAGCCTGAGTACAGTACTGTATATTACAATATAATGCTTTTAAAAGGAAATATCTACCAAATACTAACCCACAGCATGAAATTATATAACATACGCTTCCTGTATAAAAATATGCTGATAAGTGGAGGCACAAAGGTTTTATTGCTGTGTGTTTCAGATTACCTACACAATTCACACATGGGGCTTTTCACGTGGCTATGCATTCCCTCTAAGGAGCAGTAACACTTTATTGGTATTTATACAGTATAAACTGCATGTATATAGAATTCATGGTGGTGATTGGTAGTATGTTGTCACAAGCCAGGGTTTAATGCATTATTCATAAGTGGCAAGCCCTTGTATTAAGTATAAAATGCATAAATCTCCATTTGAGGTAATTGTCTTCCTCCTCCTGTCAGATAAATTCCTTTTCTGCATAATGAAGCACAATCATATTTTTATGTAAGGCAGACCTTTAGGGTCCACCTATTTTGCACCTAATTTCCTCTTAGAAGTTCCATGTTAAGGAAACTCATCAATGTGGATGATAACAGCTGCACACAAATCAAAACACCTCAGCCCATAAAGGACCTCATTTTGCAGTCCTTACTCAGGCAAGTCTCCTATTGGCTTCAACTGGCGTTTTGCCAGAATAAAAACTGGAAGATCAGGTCCAGTCACTGTTCCCATTCGCCCACAGACCTTTGCTTGAGAGCAAGACACAGGGCTCTCTTTTCATGAAGGACTGAGAGATCTTGCTCTTCACACATTTTACTAGCATGGGAGTATTAGTCTCAACTTGGGACCTGAATTGAGATCCTCTTATGGCATTAGAGTTACATTATCCTTGGACTGCAAAGTCAAGTGCAGTACAGCAGTGTTTTCTCACAAATTGTTGTTGCCTATTTTGCTTTAAAGCTAAAAGGATCACTAGTGCTATTTTTTTTAAAAAATGAATATTCCTTTCTCCTCATTATTCATTGGCAAGATGATTTAAGTGGCATATTCAGTTAAATGATGATTATCTTGAGATCTGCAATTTAATTGCATTTTTTTATGTTATTAGGTTTTGCAATCCCAAATGGAAAACTACTAGTTTTGAACTTTCTTTTTTTATTTGCATTCTGATCTATATGACTAGAGCAATTAATTTTGCTTTGTTTCTTTGCTTTGAAGGAATAACGACAGTTTTGACAATGACAACATTGAGCATCAGTGCAAGGCATTCATTGCCAAAAGTATCCTATGCCACTGCCATGGACTGGTTCATAGCTGTCTGCTTTGCCTTTGTGTTCTCTGCTCTTATTGAGTTTGCTGCTGTCAACTATTTTACTAACGTTCAAATGGAAAAGGCCAAAAGGAAGACAGTGAAATCTCTCCTTGAATTTCCAGTCATGCCAGTGAAGCGAGAACAGTGCACAGAAGAGGCACTCATGGTATTTTATTTATTTATCTGTTTGTTATACTGTTTTCAGGACTATATACACTTGTTTATGAGTCCAGTGCATGAAAAATAGCTGACAATGTATTTATAGGGTCATGTAAGAGAACATTGTAAGGGATAAATCCTGGTCCTATTGAGGGCTTTTTTCCATTGTCATAAATGGGACCAGGACTTGGTTCCATACTGTTCATTTTGATTAACGAGTTATACCTTCCAGATAGAGGGCCTAATCTTGATGAAATAGAGTGAAGACAAAAGTAGAATATTTAACAACACATGTAGCTTATATTTATCCATCTGGGAAGAGTGGGCCAGACTGCATCCTCCTCATGGGAGGGAGCTAAGCTAGAAGGTTCTCCTCGTGGGGTTTCCTCCCAAATCATTCCATTGTGTCGCTTTCACTCCACCTCCCTGTTGCCCAGGCTGTGTGTCCAGTCCACAAAATCTACAAATCCCAGGGCACCAGAGGAGACTGGGATCATTTACATGGAGGCTTGATGCCTTTCTACTGTCTGAGTGTTTTAACCTTCCCTTTACTCTCTTGTCTTCACTGGAGCCACGTTATCTGGGCCTCCCCTGGCTGAGGCTGGCACCAGCACTCTGAGAGTCCGAGACTATTACTTTTCCATGGAAATCTCTGCAAGACCAGTGGGGGTGACAATGCACCTTATCCTCAACCTAGATCCCAGCCTGCTCACTCCTTTCTACTGTCACCCCCTGCACAGTGTCCCAAGCCAGCAGGGTGCCCTCTGAAGACTCCCAGACAATAGGGGTAACCACAGAGGCAACTATATCCATATCCATGTAAGAGGCAGGCCTACCACTCTCTGCATGCAGATCTGGGATTCATATTTAATTAGGATTTCAAAGAAGGAAAGAAAACATGTATCATCCTCCAGAGTCAGGATCCAATGTAGTGGTGGTGATGGTCTGGCTGCAAGCAGTAATTTTAAAATCAGTTCGATTAAAAAAATAGCTTTCGGCAATAAGAAAGTTCCCCTCTACACTAAACATGGAATTCAGCCAAATGTAAGTTTGAGGCTTTGCTATTGCCATTTATAATTTTTTTAAATTCTTGCTTCCACTGCTGAGTGATTGGACTATGTCAGGAAAAATCAGTAGGTGTCCATCAATAATTAGATCTTTCTTCTTGCAGACTGTTTTTTAATAGTCTCTTCCCCCCCCCCCCCCCCGAATTTATTAATGAAGCAGTTAAAGTTTTGGTTTGAGCCTGCTGGGAAGGACTTCTCTGGGATTCTGTAACCCTTTTATATCTTCCTTTATTTATTTTAATTTATCAAAGAATTCTGATCCCCTTGCTCATGCTGAGTAGCACATTACTCCCCAGGGAGCAGTCCCATTTAAATCAGTGGAGTAAGGTACTACTCAGAATAAACAAGCGTGGCACAATCTATCCGACAATCAATGTTCCTTTATGTGCAGATCTCACAGCACTGAACCTTCATTTTCTATGCAATCAGTAAGTTGGTCAGGACTCTTATCATGTGGGATTTGTCAGATCCTGTTGTTTCACGCGTGGATTTGGTTTTCAAGGAGCTGATTATTATGTCTTTTTGCACGGGCACCCCCACTAACTACTGTCAAGCCTTTTCCATTGATTGCTTTTTAGCTATCGTAGTGTCCTAAATGAGATCTAGGTGGTTTGTGTGATTCTTATTTTGATATCCACACTGGCTAATTAAAAGTCTGACCCCCAACTCCCGTTGAAGTCAATGGAAGTTTGAGTTGTATCAGACCCTAAGAGTATGCCTATACTGCAAAAATGCCAATGGCAGCAAGTTTCAGAGCCCACATCAGTTTCAAAGCCTGAGCGGGAATGTCTACATGACTATTTCTAGCCTCATCATGTGAGCTTGCGGCAGTTGACCTGGGCTCTGAGACTTGCTCCAGCGGGTGTTTTTTTTTTTTTTTTGTCATGTAGATGTACCCTTTGAGTCCAGAGGCTAGATCCTCAGCTCCACTCGGCTTCAAGCCAACTTTGTGATCCCTGAGACCCTGAGTTAGTGGGGTCTGATTCTGAGCAGATGCAAACAGCTGGAGCAGGGGCCACGGTCCCAGGGGAAGAAAATGTAAAGGAAAAAGGAATTCAAGAAAGCTGCTCAAAAGGGCCTGGGGATTATAGCAGAACACTGATTGAATAAAAGCCATTTGCAAAAAAGGCTAATGTTCTGGGGTTTATTAACAGGAGTGTCATATTTGAGACATGGGAGGAAATTTTCTTTCTCTACTTGGTCCTGGTGAGGCCTCAACTGGATTAGTGTGTCCAGTTTTTGGCACCCCAATTTAAGAAAGATGTGGACAAACTGAAGAGAGCCCAGAGGAGAGCAACAAAAATGTTCAAAGGTTTAGAAAACCTGACCTATGAGGAAAGAGTAAAAAACTGAGTTTGTTTAGTCTTGAGAAGAGAAGATTGTGGGAGGACCTGGTAACACTCTTCAAATACTTTCAGGGCTTTTTATAAAGAGGACAGTGATCAACTGTTCTCTGTGTCCACTGTAGCAAGGAAGATTTAGATATTAGGAAAATATTTCTAATGATAATGATAGCTAATTACTGGAAATGGCTTCCAACAGAGGTTGTGGAATCCCTATCATTGGAAGTTTTTAAGAACAGGTTAGACAGACATCTGTCAGGGATCGTCTAGCTATATTTGGTCCTCCCTCGGTGTAGGTAGATGGACTAGATGACCTCTTGAGGTCCCTATCTGCCCTGCTTTTCTATGATTCTAGAATAGAGATTGATCTCTTCCCTCCACCTTCACTCTCTATTGCCTTCCTTTCCCTCCCTTCTTCTCTTTCCTCCCCTGCAGTCCACCCACTTCCATTTTCCTTCCCATCTCTTTGCTCTCTCACCACCCTCCTCCCATAGTTATTCCATAGTAGCACCCCTGTGGATACTCTGAACATGGAATAAGTATGTGCACATGTAGAATTATTGCAGAGTACCTCTTGAGTTTTTAATTCACACCCTAACTTGGTTCACAACAACTTTCCTATGTAGGCAAGCCGTGAGGTTTGAGTTCAGAAGAATTGCAGGCCGGTGCCCAGTGTTTAGTATTAATACACCATAAAATAACTTTTAAATGTAATTTATCTTTTACTATTATTTTGTCTCATCCTAATTAGGTGATTCACTTTGATTTCTTATGTCAATCCTGTTTGGTTTCTCATATGTTGATGTTTGTGTTAAAATAGTGGAATTAGCAATAAACTTGGGCAAAATTTGTGAAATTAATGAGACCTTTTTTTTAAACTTGTCTTACATAATTTAGTCCCCCTGAAATTTAGATTGTTGGTAGAATTTTGTCAGATTGGCCGTTGTCCACAGGGAAAAATGTGAACATTCAAAAAGACAGTTAGCCAGAACTTTGCACTTGTAAATTTTGAAAAAGCTGTCCAAAGTCTTAAAGTCCTAAACCCTCTCTCTGGAGCATAGCCAGAGTATCTGTATTGTGTGATAGGAATCTCCCACTCCCCTTCCTGACTCAGACTGAACTGCCCCTGCTATCACCTGCCCTGGGAGGTGTAGTAATGACTATGCTTGCTTTTCACCATTGAGATTCTCCAAATTTAGGGTAGCTTTAGATCCCCTCAAAACAACAACAAAAAGACAATAACTGATATTATGCAAAAAAACAAAAAATGCTATATATTAAAAGTAGAACTAAGTTCTGCCCTTCTCTGGGATGTTGTTCCTGAATGAGTATTCCTTATCTATATGAATTATCCCAATAATTTAAGTGGAGTATTTCACATAAACATGGGTTTGCAGCACTGGCCTCTGTATGAGGAAGGCAGGATATTGGACTATGAAGGTGGGTCCCTTGTGATGGAGGGGGTTTGTACAGCCCAATAAACATAAGAATTAAGCAAATTAATAATAGGATTTGATAACATTAAGATTATTTTATAATTAGAAATATTTTTTCAAGTATGTATGTCATCCATTAGATCTGTTTCCATGAGACCAACAATAATTTTGAAATGTGTTTTTCATGTAAAGTCAATGTATATATTACTCAGACCAATATACTGTGTTTTTTTAAAAGAGATATTTAGATTTTTAATCAAAAGCCCATTCTCCAAATGTCTGATAGATTTTCCTTAGAAAGCTGTTTCATTGGAAAGAAATGCATTCTGGTCTATTTGTAGGTGTCTATTTGCATTATGCAAATCTATACCAGAGGTAGCATAGCTTTGACTACAACATACTTTGACAAAGTTGTTGGCTGTATGATATGACTAGTTGTTCTTTTGTGTAATTACATTTACTTCACTATGTTTACATCATGAGTCAGACTGACCTAATATATTTTAAATTAAATTACATTTTGTCTAAAAAAAAAAAGTGTTTTTTCAGAGCATAGTTTGACAATCTGATGCATTTTAACTCAGACCAATATATTCCAATGCGCTCATTACTCAATAAGTCTAACACAACTTTCTGACATCAGTGGATTTATTTCCATACTTGGGCCTCAGTTCTGCAATTGACTCTGCTCTTGTGAAACAAATTACAGGATTGGTATCTTGGGATCCAATTTTGATGTCTTTACATAGGCAAACCTCATTCTGCCCTCCTATCAGCCATGGTCTTTCTGAGATGCTTGGAGACGTTCGATGGAACTCAATGGGTTTTGGATCAGGCCCTTGAGCCTCCACTGTGATGCACTGGTGTTGCTGCAAGGATTGCACCATAACTTAAATTAAAGAGCTTAGTGGTACCCAGGATACATCACATGGGATGTTTGACTGAAAGGGAGTGTTCTTGCATTATTCATACTGAGATGCAAATATTTATTCTCTTTTTGCTGTTTCTTCTTCTTGAGATTGGTTTTAATTCTGGTATTTGGCCATACTGTAAATATCCAAGTATTTATTTTATTAAGACACAAGCAGTTTCTGTTTTCCACTGTCAGTCAAGGTTATAATAATAACTTTTCTTATCAGGCCTGTAAAGATACTCATTTTACTGATACCTCTGTAGGCTAATTTAAATTTGATAACTTTATTGTATTACATTTACCAAGGCTGTATCAGCTCCCATAAGAAATGTAATTTGTATGTCACAAACAAAAACTGCCTTGGTTTGTGATTTTTTTTTTTAAATTATTTGTCTCCAGTTTGTTCCCATAAAAAATTGACAATATTTTGTTAGTGTTTATATCTATAGCAGTCAGTTTTTCCTAGTATTGTTCTGTAGCTGGCAGAAAGTGCTGGTAACATAGCAAAAGACTAATCAGTTCATATGAGCAGGAAAATCATGTCATATTAGTAGGTCAAATTCTATTCTCTGATGTGCAGCTCCTGTTGAAATCAATGAGGGTTGTGTGGATAATCTGGAAGGGTAGAATTTGGCCTGTGACTATTTTTATATTAGAAATTGCTTTGTTACTGCAATGATTTAACATACAGTAGTGGGTCAACGTGAAGTCAATATTTATTCAGAAACATGGTGACTGGGCCTTTTGAGGAAAAATTATTTTTCTTTCCCCTCTTAAGATTTCCATCTTAGGGGGTAGCAATTGCTTCTGAAGGTCAAGGATGGGAAATAAGGGCCATGCCTTATTGCTTTTAAGGGCTTTGTTCAAAGTGTATTCTCAGTTATGCGTTGCTTACTTTCTTTCATATGCAATTTCTGAACAAAGAGACATGCCTTCCCTACACAGTGTTCTTCTCCAAGTTCAGCTCCTTTCTGTTGCTCTTGTCAGCTCCTTGTCCTCTCTCAAGCCTTTAGTTCACTCAGTTCACTATCTCCACGCCCACTCAGCCCCTCTGGCTACCCTGCCTTCTGACTGGGACGCTTAGTGCTGCGGTGCTTGATGTTACCTCCTCCCCACCATGTCAGCTTCCTTTATTGTTGTCCAGTAGACAGGAAATCGGTCACCTATATCTGCCCAGATAACACTCCTCTGCCCTGGGCTTATGGGTAGTGGGATGTTTTGTGTGTGTCCAGTCTGTAAAGAGATAGGATATGGCAACCCAGGATGCAAGGAATCTGCACTTCTCCTAAGCCGCTTCTGCCTGCATTATTCCTGAGGAAAGTGCAGCAGAGCTTAGAGTTACCCTCCTCTGACCCAAACCAATAGGCGAGGATAGGTAGCACCTATCACAGCCTGCCCCCACTCAAGTGTAACCCTGGGGTGGTGGGGTGGGCAGAAGATTAGGACCTTGTTGCACCAGCAAGAGTGAATCTGGACCTGTATGTTTTGATCTTTGTTTAGGAAAAGCAGAAATATTGTTGTATGTCATTAAGGTTGCCAACTGTGATTGGCTGTATTCCTGGAGGTTTCATCACATGATATAATTTTTAATTAAAGATTAATCTTTAATCCCTAGAGACTCCAGGACAAGCCTGGAGGGTTGGCAACCCCAGTGCTGGAAGAAGCTGAATGATTTATGGTTTGTCAGAATCATGGTTCTATTTTTATGTTTTTGTGCTAGTTTCACTTCCATTTAAAGACATACTGACTTTTTGTGTTAAAGAAGAATTTCATCACATTTTGGGTCATTTCAAAAAGTTCCATTTTAAAAAGCAAATCTCTTCAGCACTATTAGTAAGATCTTTATCCTTCTCAGTGTATCTGTGGGATGTCTGGTTCAAAAAGTAGGTCAGTTTAAACAAACCCTTTCCTACCATTCTGAGCACTTAAAATTAAATCAAATATTTTTAAAGCTTAAAGTTACAAATAGATGTAATTCATACTGACACGGTTCCCCTTCGTTTATCCTTACTAACCCAGCTAAAGTATTGTTGGCTTATTGGGTGTCTGTTTAAAAATCTTATAATTTTTGGTCATTTATTATCCAAATCTAGCACATGCCAGATATTCTCTCATCATTGTTGTTTGAAGTTAAATTGTGACCACACTGAGCCAATAGGAGTTTTGCCATTGGCTTTAATGGGGTAGGATTTCACCCTGTGACTTCAGGCACAGTGCTGAGCAAGGAGAGATGCATACGGTGCACCCCACAATTCCTCCCCCTGCTTCCTCTTTGCTCTAATAGCGGCAGTACATGATTAGCTCCCCCGTCCCCACTTTAGCTATTCTAGCCAGTGAGTAGAGGGCTGGAGCCTGCCCCGAAGAGGAAGTAAAGTGGCAAGTGGCTTTGCTTGCTCCAACATGACCAGATCTAATGTTCAGATAGCCCATGGATAGGTACCTGCTCTCTTACCCCCTTGCATGGACGTGCAGTCACTCACATTCTGGCCCTAGCTGTTTAGTTACACAAGTGTTTAAATAACGCTAGAAAATGGAACAATGATTCAGTTTTAAAATGTAATAGTAGTGTTTCATTTCTGTCTCCATGGTCTTAGGCATTTAAAAACAAAAAGTAGTGGTGCTGAGCGGTTAAATCCAGCCAGGAACCAAATGAGAGATACTGGCCTTTAAAAATGTCAGGTGGTCATGCCAAAGGAGGAGCATGATCAAATAAAGCAAAGGAGGAAGCTTTCAGTGCTCTGTGAATAATTTCTTTGACATGTCAACAATTTTCTATCGCTTTAGTTTCATTAGCATCTCTGCTATCAGTAGTTCAGAGTAATAATGAGAGAGCAGTTCTGTGTGGGATGAAAGTAGATGTGGGTCTAGAGTGAGGGGCAGATCTCATACTAAACCTTATTTGAAAGGTCCGGTAGTGATGACTAGCTGCCTAACTCTGTAGTGATTCAATGTGCATGCTGAGCATTTGGATACCCGAGGATAAAGTCCAGCTTCTATTGAAATATCACTGTTAGCCTGCTAAGGCCCTGAGAAGCCCTACGCATGCCTTTAACTTTACATACTATGAGTAGTCCCATTGACTTCAGTAGAGTTAAGCATATGTGTAAGTCTTTACAGGATGGAGCCTACCTGCCAATATTGCAAGTAGTTTAAATGGGCTTCTTAGTATTTCAAATTAGCAATATCATTCTGAAAGGTATAAATCAAAGAGTTCTATTAACTTGGATGGTCCCTCTCCAGAAACCTTTGATACAGTTAGGACGTGGAACATTTTCATAGGCAGCCACAGAAAAGTGAAAGCTTTCTTCCTTTGGAAGGTGAGCAGAGTAGTTCTTGGGAGATGGAAATCAAGGTATTAGATTTAGGAGGTCAGATTCTGATCCCACAGGTGTAAATAAAAAAAAAATCCATTCAGTTACAGATCTGGGTCTGTCCATGGATAATCAGGTTGTAATGACAGCAATGTGACAAAATTGTTTGACTTTAAAGTTGTTCCCACAGGAGTTCTGTCACAGCAGCTTTCTTGTAAATAAACAGGATGTCCTTCTGGAGTGCTTCCCACCTGCAAAGCCTGCTAGGAAGTGTAGCAGTTTGCTAATTCTTGTAACTTTCTAATACTATAAAGAACTGCCAGAAATGCAAGCTAGGCACTGTGAGGCTCTTCTCTGTCATTACTCATTTTAAGCTCCAAAGGCCTGAGTCAAATTCCATTGAGTTAATTGGGTTTTGGATCAGGCACTTACTTTGGAAATTAAAGCAAAAATAGATAATGTTGTTCTTGTAGGCCTCTGTTCAGGAAAGCACTTAAGCACATGCTTAATAAATGAAAGCACATGCTTAAGTGGATTTAAGCACATGCTTAAGTGCATTCCTCAGTCAAGGAGGATTGAACAGATCCACTGAAAAGTAAATACTCTTCAGTTTCATCATTGAAATAAATAATGGTGGTTGTTGTTTTAATATTGGCTTCAAGAATCCAGTTAAGATTTGTATCAAACCAGTTTATCAGATCTTTTTGTCTTCTAGTCTTTAAATGACAGTAAATATTGAAAATAGCCAAATATTGTAATATCTTGGAACATTTTAAAAACACAAAAGGAGACTATTCCCCTGGCTGGACAGAGTAGGATTTTCAGATAGTTCTGAATAAATACTATGCTTTCTAAAGAACAAACAAGGAAAAGGCTACATTTTTTTAAAGTTGTCATTTCAATAGTCGTCATTTATATGAATGTGTATTCATCCACAAAAAGGATCAATTTGCCTATTTCCTGTAAAGATATTTATGATAAACCTGCGAGTTAAATTTGAATTGTTTTTTGTACTGTGGATTCAATATTTTTTCTTGGTTTGAAAATTGTTATGGGAAAAACTGAGCAGTGAGGTTTATGGTGAGCCCAAGCACCACCAAACTTTAGGGTGTGTTTTCTATGCTAATTGGGACATTTTAGCTGATTTCATTTATACTCTGAGGGGATGAGGGTGGGAGGAAATAAAGCTGTTAGAAGCTTGGAAAAATCCCTCAGGCAGATTAGTATGTTTTCAAAGGCATTTTCACCAAGCCACTGTAGCAAATTTAAGGAGAATTTAAGGTCACTGGAGAATTGAAAAGTGGAGAAACACTTTTTTAAAGTCCTTCTAATTTCTAATCAACTCTTTCCTCTCTTCCTTTGAATACACTTTAGGGAACAATTCTGCAATGGCGGATAAACAAATAGACCTAATGGATCTTTTCCATATTCAGTTCTATTTCCTGATTCTCAGACTCTGGCCTTATCTAAATTGCATGATTTTTTTTTTTTACATTTTTATTTTAAATCTTGAGCCTAAATATTGCACAGATGGAGGGGATGATATGACACAGCTGAATATCTGGCATTACAGATAGGATTATAAAGAGTAGCTTTCAATAACTATTATTTCTGTTCCCATAATAATTCATAATTTGGAAATCAATAGAATTTAGAAATAGCTTTTGTGCACTATGGTATTCTTCTCTCTTTGTAATGGAATTCATTGTCCTTTGTGCAGGTGTAGATTTTACTAGGACTAGGCAAAACAAAATCTATAATGCATTTCTTCTGTAAATATTGATCCCCCTGGCTCTGGAACATCAACCTAAGAGATTTCTATTCCAAGTTTATATGTTTTGCTGTGACATGGCAACATGGTGAATCAGGGCCAGAAAGGATTTTTGATTTTCTTATACTACATAATCAACATTAAATATCTGGGGGAGGGGCACAAGTGAACAATGCATACTAAAGATAGGAAGACCACTGTTGTTTACACTGATGAGAACATGTTATCTCCATGGCAAACCTCAAATCTCATGCAATTTGGCAAGTTGTCACATCCTCCTGAAGTAACTGGAAATCACCGCTTCTGTAGGAAACAGCAGACAGGATAAGAAAAGAGCTCTTGGATTAGAGTGCAATGGAAAATGTTTTCTAAACTGGGATAAACGCAGGTTTTCATGGCGTGGCTAAACAGTACTGTACTTATTGACAGAATCTTTGCCCAAATCTTCCAAATTTATATTGAAATCCAGACAGGTGACTACCCTTACCTTCACAATTTCCTCTTAGATAGGATTTTGAAAATTAGCCATATTTGCACTTTATTTACATGTGCTTTGCAGTGGTTGCATATGTAAATTAAGGAATTGTGGCACTAGTGGCTAAGAAGCGCCATCTGAAAACAAAATTACTCAATTTGTTCGTGGAAGAACCATTATTATGCTGGCAAAGTTGCATGTAGTTGAAGTCACACAAAATGCGTGCCTTTTGGCATGAGTAACTGAGTTCTAATTTTGAAAAATCCACACTTTGACTGTGTGACATCAAATTACTCCCTGTTCTTCTTGTACATTAAGTTAATCTGCATGTGGATTGTAAATTACTGAAATCTTAGTGATACTGCCATGGATGAAGACAGACTCTAACTCTGGGCCTGCCAAATTATGGAGAGTGCACATGCACATGAATTTAACATTTGCTTTTCTCCACATAACCGTAAAACCCTCTTTAGTCTATATTATGGCTATATCCTTCCCCTTTAAAACAGCAACACAATAAGCCTATTATTCTGAATTGTTGGTACAGTATCTCTGACCTAAACAGAGACCCTATTGCTATAGAATCTAGTGTCATAAAGGGACCATTACAGCTGTGGAAGAACATGCTTCCATAGCAATGAAAGCTTCTTTGCAGTGCACAGTTGCTGCAAAAGCAGTCCTGGGACCTTCCATGAGGTTGCTCTGAATATGTCTGGAGTAGGATGAGACGGACAAAGCACTGCTAAAGTGTTGTCTCAGCAGCTCCAGGAGCCACAGCAGCACTTGAGCAGTCTGGGTCCAGGACTGCTGAAGTGCTGTTGTGGCTTACTCCATTCAAAATAGTTCTGAAGCTGATTTGCAAATATGTGACCCTAAACGTATCACATTCCTGCTTATCAGCAGTTGATGATAGTCTTGAGACTAATGGCTAGAGACCTACAAAGAGGATTTATGCACTACTACTACTGATAGTTCTTTAGCTGAACTAATAGATTTACTTTTTTTGAATTCAGATCCCAATAGGGCATGTTCCTCATACAAACTGTGAAAGCAATTTTAAATGAAAGAGAATGATTTAAAACTGCTATGTAGAACACTAGTGTGCTGCAAGAGGACTCTCAAAACACTTCGCTGAGAGCTAGAAAGGGGCTTGGCAAAGAAATTTGCCTAATGCTGCACTAGCATATGACTTTCTTACAGCTTGCACAATTCTCAATATTTTGCATCACAGACATATTCAGTGGGGTTTGCATAATTTGATGCACTATAAATACTTTTATCATTGCTTCAGCATTCCCATACTAATACTGCATTTCCTGTGACTTATCTAAGACATCTATCCTGCAATATTTTAAATGTATGTACTTGCTTGTTTTATACTTGACCAGGTCTCATCACGAGGGATGTAAAATGGGTGTGTTGATTTGTTTTATTTGTTTTAAAACAACATGACTACATTTGTCATTTCAGTGTGTATATTAATATGTTGTTGATCCAGTTGTAAATCTCAGGTCAGCTACTATGCACTGTTTCAGTTCATGCTAAATTGGCAATCTGACTTCACTGAAGTGCAAAATTGGCTTGCTTGTCATAAACTGGTAAAACATGGGGAAAAAAACAATCTAGTACCTGATTTTTTGGGCTCAAGTCAAGGATTATGTATGCTCAGAGGAAGTTTCAAAATTTGCACTTTAGATGAACAGCTGTTATAGTGTGCAAACCTTGTTAAATATTGAAGAGTTTTTTGATTGACTCTCATTTGAAAATCATTCTAGTGTGATAGCAAACAACAATAACCAGCGGTTTTAGCCTTATTTTATGGACACAGGGAATGATCTGTGAGTTGATTTTGTGAGTGATTTATTACTCTATTTTGGTGGTGTGATGTATTTTCTCATATAAGGTGACCAACACAACCTTGCTGCAGGAACCTGCCATAAGATTTAATGATAAATCTATCCAATCTATGTTGAACTATGCTAACAGCATACTTCATTATGTTTTCTATGGTCAATTGCATGTGCTTCCACTTGGAAAGAGAAGGGCACAGCATTAATTACAATATTTATGCATGCCTGCAAGGAAGTTTGCCTAGTATCCTACCTTCATGCCAAGTCAAATAGATTGAATTTCTGCACTAAGATGTTTTTAAAGGGCTGTGTTTGAAAATTCTTGAGATTTAGAAGAGCCAGCACAAAGTCATTTGTCCATTGCAATCAGTCCCATTGGAAAAAAAAAAATCTATAAAACAACATTCAGAATGTTTTGACTATTTAATATTAAGGGATGAACTTTAAATTGTTTGACAACAATAAGGATTTCAAAAGCCAATTGTATGCTGCAGTTGGTATTACTGTTTGAAATATAAGAGTTTCCATCTTCACTAAAGAAATATCAGCTGGCCAAAATATTGGCTGACTGCCAAAATGGTTAACACTGATAAGGAAAATAAACCTATTTTGAATTAAATAGATTATTAGAGGATCTTATTTCAAGAACAGTCCACTTTAATTCATCTATTTAGTATTCAATAGATGCTAATATTAAGAGACACTCCTTTCATATTCACATTATTACTCTAGGAAAAAACAAATGAGAATAAAACTTTGAGAAGATGTGCTAGAAATAGCCAATCATTTTTATAACAATTTTCTCTTGCACCCAGCATCTCATTTGAGATGCTTCATCTTGTCATAACCAGAATATATTTTGCTCTGAGAAATGAAATCATAAATATATCATTCCATGGGTCTCTATTTTTTTCAGATCATATCCCAGCATAGTCTTCTTGATTATTTATTATTGGTGTAACTCCAGCAATCCGTGCCAGGTGCTTTACAAGCAGTTAAGAAGATTGCTGCTCTGAACAGTTTATAATATAAATGGCCTTATCCTGCTCATCTTGATATCAGTAGCAAAACTTCCATTGGCTTCATTGATGAAGGATAGGCCCCTCTGTAAATTAGCTGTAGTTTAACCTGAAAAATACAAGCTTATTTGTTATGTAAATCATTTAGAGCAGTGGTCTCCAAACTTTTTTGATCACGCACCCCTATCAGTAAAAAAATTTTGAGCACGCACCCCCTGCTGCGCCATTTTTGCCTAAGCAAAAAAAAAAAGAAAGTCGCTCTGACTTCCGCCCGAACTGCCGAAGCAAAAAACGCTCTTCCTGACGCGCACCCCCAAGGATCCTCTTGTGCACCCCCTGAGGTGCGCACACCCCACTTTGGAGACCGCTGATTTAGAGGACCAGGCAGACACAGTATCTGTGTGACCTGTGTTATCATTAGTGTGTGGCATGTTGTCCCTTTTATGGGCAATCTCCTGTTGCTGCCAGCTAATAGAGTTACTCATTTGAGTGGTAGAGGTTTGTGCAGGGAGTCATTATGAAGTCATTACACTCTCACATGCTCATCTGCCTTTAACAGGGAAAGTACAGAATTCACACTAGCATAGTGTTTGCCCTCACCCCCTTTAGGGGCTGCTTTATTAACAGCAGGAGGCTGTTATCCCCTAATGGAATTACTCTGTTAGAGCAAGTGGTAGCAATCTGCTTTGTGATGCTAAAGGCCATGGGTTTGAACCCTACTGATAACAGGGAGGGAGTTATTATATCTCTGCCATCAATTCAAACTATTTGTCCAACTTCCAGAAATTTTTTTTGCACTCTTGTGATATGGTGAGCCAAAAGGCTGTTACCACTCTTCTCTCACAGGATTTACAAGTCCTCCACATTTTTCTCACCTTCAGACTAGATTACAGCAATGTACTTTACTTTGGGGTGTCCTTGAAGTTCATTTTGAAGCGCCAGCTGATGCAGAATCCAGGTGCCTGCCTTCTAAGTGGGGGCCACTGCTGAGAATGCATAATGCCTATGCTCAAGTCTGCACTAAATTCCACGGTGTTAGTGATAATCTTTGAGATCCAGAGCAGACTGAAACTTGGCTGTCTGAAAATCCACATCTTGCACTGTAGCCTCTCATAGCCTAATGGGAGGTTGTTGCTACTGGTTTCTGGGATTGACCACACCAGAGCCAGCAGCAGAACTTCTTCCTCAATTGAAGAGACCCTGGAATCAGAGCAAAATACAAAAATGGAGATTATCAAAACTGTCTAAGGGTTTGCACATTCTAGTCCCATTAAAATTAATGTGAATTGGGCATGCGGATCCTTCGGGATTTGTAAAAGCTCACTGAAAATATTCTTATTGGATAAGATTCACAGCTGCAGAGCCAAGACTGCAGGTTCCTGGCAGCAGAAAGTCCTCTTAGAATGTGATGCAGCATAGCAACCCCTACCTAGGTGGAGGGTATCAGACTGGTGAGTACACCCAAAGAGTGGGTGGGTCTGCTCAGAGTGGGGATGGGGTGCCTGTTTCACTGGCAATAAGTGATGTGGCAGGCAGGTGGCATTGCAGGAATGAGATCTTTATTAAGCATGCTATCTGAGACCAGTGTTACATGCTCCAAATCTACTGTCCGAGGGGTAGCATCGGAGATGTAGCCTGCATTCCTGAGTGCCTGCTGCCACACCGCACTAGATTCTTCCTGAAACCTGACCTTATTCCTTTGTTCAGTTCGACTCATCCTTCTCACTGTGTCAGCCAGCCATGCAGCAGAGTCAGTCTCCTAGCAACACACTGGGTGCAGCGGATTCTGGCAGGGGCTGCCTGATTGATGGAGGGGCAGAGCTAAGCTATTACTTGACTCATCAGCATCCAGAGCTTGCTGGCTGATCAATGTGTTCCATGTCTGCTGATGTGCTTGGTCCTGTTTCCTGGGCATGCTCTTGTGCCTGTTTCAGTTCCCTTCAGCTTTCCTTGATACCCCCTGGCTCTGCTTCCCCCACCACTTCTCTGACTCTCTCTGACTCACTCATTGGCTCTGGCTTTTGGCTTCTGATCCCTGGTTCTCATTCTTGCCTTTGCTCTCCACTATGCCCATAATCCTGACTCTGGCCCGTCTCAGTTCCACCCTCTAACTCCAGGCCAGGCCACTATCCTGGCTCTGACCATTAGCCGTGACCATCCACATTTGGATCACGATCCTGACAGTTTGTGCAGCCCAAGAGACAAAGACCAGTGATCAGATTTGACCTCCATTACCCTGAGGGAATGAATGGACACCTTGCTGATGCTGGAGACTCAGATCATGGCTCTGCAGGTGCAGGTCTTGCTGACCAGGTTCCTAGGAAACCAAAGATTCTGCCGCTGGCCCAATTTCCCAATGACTATGGGAACTTTTGCAGCTTCCTGAATCAGTGTTAGCTCCTGTACATGCTACAACTCCTATCATTTCCCACTGACTAGGCTCTAGTGGAGCTCATTATCAGACTATTAACTTGTCTAGCCACCGCATTACAGTTATGATTGCCCCAATAACCTGCAGCCCAGAGCTGGCTGACAGTCCCTTCAGTCGTATTTACTACTTCTCAGAACCACAACTCCAAACGCTCCGGGAATACCTCAGTGAGAATTTAGAGGAGGAGTTTGTTCATCCTTCTACTAAGGGGGCCCCGATCTTTTTTTTGTGGCAAAAAAGATGGCTCCTAGTGTCCTGTGTTGATTACCAGGCTCTGAATAGAGTGACAGTTTGAAACAGATACCCTTTGCCACTTATTAATGAACTTTTTGAAAGACTTGGCTTTTCCAGAGTTTTTTCTAAACTGGACTTTCATGGAGGCTACAGTCTGACTTGTATCAGGGAATGCAACAAGTGGAAGACTTCGCAGTTGTGTGCTTGATACGGGCGTTTTGAGTAATTAGAGTAAGTAGAAAGAACATCTGCCTTGGATCAGCTAAAGAAAGTGTTCACTTCAGCTACCCATGGTCTTGTGCATCCAGACCTTGCCAGACCTTTTACCATGGAAGCAGATGCCTTGAACTTTGCTGTTGTGACTGTATTTTTGCAAAATGCAGATCCTTGTAACCAATTCCATCCTTGTGTATACTATTCATGTAAGCTAATTCCTGCTGAAAAAAAAAATGGTATCTGAGACAAGGAGCTGCTTGCAATTAAAACAGCATTCAAAGAATGGAGACATCTTTTGTAGGAGGCTCAGTTCCCAGTCCAGGTCTTCACCAATCACAAGAACTTAGAATATCTTTCTAAGTCCATAATTTTAATCAATGGCAGATCTGTTGGTCACATTTCTTTGCCATTTTATTGTTACCTACCACCCTCAATCCATTTGAGATTGAAGAGCATTCCAATGCTGGCTACCCGAATCCTTGAAAGTCCACCTGTTTTTTTCAGTTGTTCCTCCTGAAGCCCTACACAGAACATCCCTTCCCAGGCCACTCTGTTCCACCAGCTCCCTCCTGTGGAGGTTCAGAGTCCAGAAGAATGTGAAATCAGAGAAATCCTGGATTCTAAGAGAATCCAAGGTTGACGTTACCACTTGGTGGACTGGAAGAAAGGTTTTGGGAACCAGATGGGAATATTCATGCTCCAGACCTTGTACCCACTTTTCACCAGAAAAACCCAGGAAAACTAAGGCCTAAGCCCCTAAAAGGTACCCTCAGGGTGGAGGAGGAGGTACGATCAGGGAGCCAGCTGCTGCAGTGTCAGTCTCCTAGTAACACAGTGGGCACAGCTGATCCTGGAAGGGGCTGTGTGATTGATTGGTGGAGGGGCAGAGCTAAGCTACTACTTAACCCAGGAGCAGCTAGAGCTGCTGTCTGCTCCAGGTGTTCCATGCCTGCAGCTGCACTTGGTCTTGCTTCCTGTGCCTGCTCCTGCCCAGACGGCTCTTGTGCCTACTTCAGTTCCTGCCCTTCTCCATCCTCGACACCCCAGGCTCTGAGTTCTGGTGCTGCTTTCTGACAGCTCCAGCTCACGTATTGGCTCTGGCTTGGTCCCTGGCCCTGACTTCCAGCTCTGCTTCCTGACCTGTCTCCCACTCACTCATTTTTTGATTTTCAGCTTCTGATCCCTGGTTCCCAACGTTGATTCTGCTCTTGACCAAGTCCCCGGATGTCCCATGGTCCTGATTCTTGACTCCAGCTTGGCTTAGCTCTGCTCTGCTCTGCTCTCCAGGCCTGGCCACCTCCATGGCTCTGATGATTAGGCACGACCATCAATGTCCCAATCATAATCGTGATACCTGGTAATCATTCAGAGAATCTCCTGGGTAGACTTTGCTGGAGATCTCTGTACGGCGCCTCAGTGGGAGCTTAAAGCTGCCCTTCTGTGGTGGAGGTTGGCTGTACCACTCCCTGCTTTTACGCTGGGATGAATACTTAATTGGATAATCACTGTACCTTCTAGGTTGCCTCAAAGCCATTTAATTTTTGCTTTTCCCCCACTAGTTCTTATGCCTCCAAAATCCAAGACTTTAAATGTTACCCATTGCCAGTAGGTTTGTGTAATTTGGGTATTCAAATACTTTGCTGCTGTGGCAATAGGTGCTCAAAACAAAAATGAATAAAAATGTTTCCTTGTGCTGTTAGTATTGTCATTATGATATTGTCCCCTCTCTTTCACCAAGTGCATACACCACGCCTCCTAGACCTGCACAGTTTTGGGAAACATTTAATGTAGAAGTGGAATGCTATATTAAGTCTATATTGTGGTTGGCATTGTAGTGCCTGATCTAACTCCCATTCACCTCAGTGGAATTGGACTGGGCCTTTAAACAGTTCCATTGTTGCTTTTCTTGGTGCTGTTAGAAGGCTCTTGAAAGGATATCAAACTGAGAGGGGGTTGGCTGAAATCAGTGCCTTTCTGGATGCAATGTAATATGACTCGTCTTTGCTTATATTATAGTTCAAAGGCCAGAATCTAAACTCAATTTCACTGGTGGAAAATCCAGTGCAGTCCCCTTTATTGATAACGGATTTACACTAGTGTAACTGAGAACAGAATTTGGCCCCAAATCTCCAAATATGCTTTCTAATTTCCATGTATTGGGCATTTTATGGTGCCAGCAAGTGATGTCCAAAATTCACCAGAATCCCACAGGCTATTCTGGTTTATTGTACAATATTATATAGTGACAATATAAAATGAAGTGTAATCTGTATGGTGTCTTCAGAAATGTAAATTTTAGTGTGAACAACAGAGTGTCTGTGTGTGTGTGTGTGTGTGTGTGTGTGTGTGTGTGTGTGTGTGTGTACCTTTCCCCCCCTGCAATATTAAGAAAAAAGTTTAATACAGTCTAAATACATGGTTAGCCCATTTTCACTGGCTAAGACAATTTCAAAACAGGGCTTCATGGTGATTCAAGGATTAGATTGCTCCTGCCCTTATTTGCCTGTTTAGGGAAGTAGCCACCCCTTCCTCCCCTGACCCACTCCGCCCCAACACTCCTCCTGCTCATATTGCAATTCCAGGTGCAATGGGGAAAACTGGGACTACTCCCTGCCAGGATCAACTGGAAGGGGAGGGAATGGATAGGAGTAGAAAGTGGGAGGAACCCTGGATGCACCTCCTCTTATTCACAAGCAGCAGCTGATGGGGCACTAAGGTGGGGTGGGGGGTGGGACAAAATTAAGCTGGTCCATGAAAACAAATAAGGCAAGTGGGGGCCAGAGGATGAATTGTGACTCTGAATCATAATTCATTCTTTGTTCTTGGGGCTATGCAGCTATTTTACAATCTAGCCCATATTGATTGGAGACTTGCTATTCATAGGGCAAAATTCTCTCCATCCACATAAAACTCAAGTACCTGGATTCTCTGCAGGTAAAGTGCAGAAGGGGATGGGAGGGGGTTAAATCCAAAACTCCCAACCTGGGACCAGTGTGTAACTGTTTCTCTTGTCCCCACTCCATAACTCCTATCCCAACCTATCAGCTGGAATATTGGCTGCACCCCTCTGTGTGCACAATATGTGGGATTAATGGATTCATATAAATGCTGATCAAACCCACCCACATCATTGCCTTCCATGCTGATCTGTGCAGGGCTGCCATGGAGACACTATCTGTGTCACATGGAGGAGAATGCAGTCACCCTTATACAGCTGCTTCACCCCAGTTCTCTCTCCATACAGAAATTACATAGTAAAAAGAGCTTTGGGCTGGCCCTCTGCACTGCAGGTGCATGTCACCCAAGTAGAGCCAAAACGTATGTACTAATAGCTCTGTACATAAGAGATTAATACACCTATTTTAAGAACTCCAGTGCTATCTTTTCTGCAAAACAGCACTGTTGGTTTGGACAGTGCTCGTTAGTGAATCACATCTGTTTAAGCGTTGCAAGCCTTCAGCTGATGTGTGATTCTCACAGTCTGGTATACAGTCAGCTTACAGCGACGTCACAGCAAATGCACATTCCAACTCGTACTGAATGTATAGTTTTATTTTAGTTTTTAGTTAGATATCTTAAAATCTGTTTGGGGTTATAAGCAACCCTGTTGCAGAGGTATGCAAACTGCACATCCGTGCATGCGGCAATACAGTTTGAATAGTGACGTAGCCTTTCTATTTCAAATGGAATCATTAGTGTTTCTTTCAGGAAGTATCATTTCTCCTTCTTTTTACAGAGTAATTCAGCCCTTCACTTATTCAAGCTGCAGCACCATAAATAAATAAACAAACACGGCAATTAGCAGCCGGCAATGGAAAAGGGAGATATTTAAAACCTAAGAGAGATTCTGAAATAAATTATTGCAACTGAACTGGCATATGCTGTCAGTGGTCAGTTACTTTGACGTCCGTTTCTTGAGGATATACATGAAATTGCAGGGACTGTGTTTTACCTTTTAGATAAAAACGTAAATATAAACTTTTGAGGATAGCAGGTACAGTGTGTGCATGAAATATACTCTAAAACTAGAACATTTTGCAACCAGAAAATGTCATGGTTGCAACATTGATAGGTAAATAAAAGCATCACAACTGTATATCTGACATTTTGTCAAAGTGCTGTACTAAGGAACCACTAAGTCATGTGCTAAAAATATTTCCATCTGTTTGCTTTTTTGGTTACATTATTTGCATTATGAAAAATACAATTCTACAATATATCAGCTCATGGTCTTGGTGCTAAAGGGAGAGTTATATTTTTATGACCCTGCGATTTAGCCTTTTCTTTTGTTGATGTTTTGAAGGTTACTGTTGAGCTTTTGTTGTCAGGACTAAAGCAGAGTGCATAATTTGAAACATATATATTCAATGGATTTAGGTTTTTTTCTGTTCATGGAAGATCTTCAGGCAGAACACAGTTTCTTCAAATGTATTCCTTATTGGAGTTTATTTGAGGAATATCGTTTTAAAAACTTTACCCTATAAACTGATCACTGATACTACTAGTTTGAGCCGTATTGTTTGTGTGATTGGTCAGATCAGTCACATGGCACTGTGTTCCCTGTGTACATAAGCACTTCTGGTGCCAGAACTTGCATGTTTGAAGTTAAAAATTCACTTTCTGAGAAAACTTGCACATGCAATCTTTGAAATTCACTTTCTGCATACATGTTTGCCAGTAAAGCTCGAGTGCTCATGTGTTAGCAATCATCAGACACAAAAGGAATAAGGAGACTTTTTAAAAAGAATTAATTAATATTAGTGGATATTTCCCCCCTGATTGTTACATAGATTTGTAAGGCTGGAAGGAACATTGGGATCATCTAGTCTGACTTCCTGAATAACACAGATCATAGAATTTCCCTGTTACCCCTGTACAGAGCCCATTAACTTGTGTTTGGCTAAAGCATATGTTCCACGAAGGCCACCAGTCTTGATATGAAGACATTCAAAGATGGAGAATCCACCTCTTTCTTAGCTAATTTGTTCAAGTGGTTAATCACCTTCTCTGTTTAAAAAAATAAATTGTGCCTGATTTCTAATTTGAATTTGTCTAGCTTTTAACTTCCAGCCATTGACTCTTGTTATGTCTTTCTCTGCTAGAATAAACAGTCCTTAATATCTGGTATTTTCTATCTGTGATGGTTCTTCTACATGGTAACCTCTGACTTCTAATAGGAACTGTACTCCATTGTATTTATTTTTTATTTCAAGATTTCTTTTCTAGATTTGAAAATTTTCCTTTTCATTCAGAAAGTCCCTAGCATCTAGAAATAGCAATGCCTTTTTAGGGGTTGTATGTATTTGTCAGAGCTAGAAGTGTAGATTCAATTTTAGATGGAACAATATCTCCCCTAACTTAGATTGCTCTGAACTTGCTGTTCTATTTAGAGCCACCCCTAAATGTTCAAACTTATCCAGCAGTGATGGCAGATCTTTTCAGCACATTATGTTTTTCTTTCATTAATGATTATGGGTTATATTATGAAATCTTTTAAGTTCTTCTTTATTGTCCTTTCCCACATTTTGGAAGAATTTGTTGGGTCAGCACTTTTCATACAAATAAGACTAGTTTATTCATCAGTTCAACGACAGTGTGGGTCTGGAGAATCAGTTATTGCTGGCAAACATGCAAAATTGTTTCCCTCATTTCAGGAACATCATTGGGCTGTGTATCATTAATTCCTCCAAGCCACATAAAGCAGGTTTGCTACGGTAGGTAATCTGTTGACCAAGGGATAGATTCACAAAGGGACTTAGACTTTTAGGCATCCAGGAAAGCATGGGATTCACAAAGGCTGTGGTAGGCATCTGGGCTCCTTCTAGAATGAATGGGGAGAGAGAGGCACCTAAGAATGGAATTATCCTGCAGAACACCACAGTAAAGTTGCTGATGTGACATTTGCAACAGCTCAGTTTTTATGTGATTGCTATTTAAACGTATTAAATAGCTAAGATTGCCTTGTGCCTTGAGGATGGAACATTGAAATGGCAGTCTGTTTTCAAGGTACTGTGATCACTTTACCAAATATAACTCTCCTGAATTCCTGATATACTTGTTTGTTTTGGAAAGAGAGATACGTGTGTGTGTGTTTAGTCAGATGGATAGGAGTTATCAAGAGTGCTGCCATTGTTGGTGAGGTCTGCTGCAGCCTGTCCATTAGTGGTGATGATAAATAGCCACATGACTTTGGAATTCTAGCCTGTTTGCTCTTAGACCTATTTATTTCCACTTCTAAGTCACATTTTAATGTCTTATCTTTTATGTTAGTTGGATATTAGTTGAAGGAAAGGAATGTTAGTGTATTATCTATAGCGGGCTTTGGTGATTTTTTTTTAATCACAGTACAGAGATGAAATGACATGTAATCATTTGGTAGAGGCATATGTACTTGTGTTTCACTTGGTGCAATATTTCAATATTAGCTCTTTTCAGTATTTCAATATGTATATCGATTAAAACAAAAAACTGGAGTGAATATTTATTTTTCTGTTTTCAACAAAATAAAAATGTCTAATTGAGTATAAAGTAGTGAATAACTTTCTGCTGCCAAGATGAAATGCATGCTGTGAAAGGGTATATGGAATACATAAAGAGAAGTTTCCACCCACTTGGCCTTTTAATAGCAGTTATTCTAAATCTGCACAGTTTTTTGCTTCATAACACAATTTGAGCTTGCAAATATTGCATGTGGAGTGCAGTCATTGCCTTTGAAAAGTCAGCGTTTGCCAGCAATTACCACACAGTGGCATCTAGGAGAGTACAGTATGTCAGTATCTTTGGGCCACAATGTGTCAACTTGGAAAATAGGGGCCAGATTCCCTGGTGAACTCCAGCTGCTTTGAGTTGTACCAGTGATACAAAGCAAGTAAACCAAGTTTACCAAAAGCTGGATTTAAAGCTGTTTTACATCACCAAAGCTGTAAGAACATACCAGTGAATCTGAGCCCAGAGTTAAAAATATGAATGTCGCTGTCATAGGGGGCTTGGAGGGCAAGGGGGCCTAGTGGTTAGTGCACCAGACTTCTGGTCCCTTGCCCTTCTGTCAGGGCGGTAGTGATATCTGTTGCTGACCTTAGTCAGTAATCTTCAGCTTTCTACCAGCATCTGGGTTTCAGCCCTTAAAGGGATGTGATATGGGGACCTGGGCCAATCCAGGGCCCTGTGGAAAGTAACTCTGGCGAGGTTCTCCCTGCAGTAAGTCCAAGTTCACTTCCCTGGGCTACTTCCTACCAGGAGACCCTTCAGTTTGGGGCTTGGCCCCTATAGTGCAGTCCGTCTCTCAACAACAACAAGTCCAAGGGCCCTACAGGTTCTCAGAAGGGGTGGTGGTAGGAGAAGGCACTGTCTGGGGGGGCCTGCTGGGTGGTCCCCTCTCAGGTTCAACTTTCTGTCTAGCTTCCTGGAGAAGCATTCCTCTCTCCTGCAGCCTGTCCATCACCCTTTGCCTGGGCTTCTGAGCTCCCATTTAACCGGCTCTTCCAGATGGAGCATGCTCAGCAGGCCTATAGGGGCAGGGCTACTTGGTCCCAGTATTGTCTTTTTAACACCTTCGGGTCCTTTGGATACCCCATCACACACCCTCCCACTCAGCCACCAAGTTGTGATGTCACAGGGCTGATCCATGTCTCCTCTGGCTCATAGAAGAAATTGCCATTTTTGTTTTTCCTGCCTGTGCGGTGGGACATGTAGCAGCTGTATGGCTGCAGCGAGAGATACCACGGTACGATGCATGGATTGTGGTCTTTCATGGAGTTCAGGAGAGATGCATGGTCTGCTACTAGACAGAAGGGCTGCTTCCATAAGTAATATCACAGGA
This sequence comes from Trachemys scripta elegans, assembly GCF_013100865.1. Classification (NCBI taxonomy): domain Eukaryota; kingdom Metazoa; phylum Chordata; order Testudines; family Emydidae; genus Trachemys; species Trachemys scripta. The sequence goes on from NC_048302.1 coordinate 92,070,705, forward strand.
CAGCAACAGCTGATTTTCTCAGTGACTGAGCCAGGGCCTCTTTCTCAGTGACTGAGCATGCCACCTCTCAGGGGAACATCTTTCTACAGAGAAAGAGGATGGGATGCTCTTCTACACTGAATTCTTGAGACAGCAGTGCCCTGAGCATTTGCACAATAAATGGTTTTGTGAACTTTGGGTGGAATAGCACTGGTTCCAGGATCAACTGGTCTTTTAATGCTTTGAATGCCTCATCAGTTTTTCATCCAACAGATTTATTGGGGTACTGAATCCTTTATCAGGTCCATCAAAGGGTCAGTAGTGGTAGCAAAGGTGGGGGTACTGTCAGAGATTCATCCCCGACAGTCCCAATAAACAGCGAACTTGCTTCTTGGTGGAGGGGATGGAGCAATCTGCTAAGGCTTGGACTTTGTCCACCAGAGATCGTAATTTTCCCCCTCTCATTATATACCCCAGGTAAGTGACTTCTTTGGTGGCAGCCAGGTGGCACTTGATTGGGTTGGCCATAAACATTGCCTCCATAAGAGCTTGTAGCTTGCAATAATGTGCCTTATATGGTCAGCCCACTCTTCACTATATATGAAAATAGTGTTAATGTAGGTGGCTGTTTATGCCCCATGTGGCTGCAGCACTTGAAAGGTGGCAGTGGCCCCAGGGATCCCAAAGGGCATGGTCTTAAATTAATACCACCAAATTGGATGGAGAAGGCAGTTGTCTCTTTAGACTCGGGCATCAAGGGTATCTGACAATACTCTTTCATTAGGTCAAGAGTGGATTATATACTCTGCTGCTTCCAGGCTACAAAGTCCATCTTGACAGACAACAAGCCCACATTGAGGGGTAGTGGGTGGACCCTTACTGCTCCAGTGTGGCCCCTTACTGCTCCAGTGTGGCCCCAGTGCATGGTCATTTATCAAGGACAGTCCTTCCTCTGGGTCCTCGACATCTTCTAGGCACTCCTCTTATGGCACCCTTCCTCGACCACCGTGGCCATCTCCTGTTTTCTGAGGTTTTTTGGAGATTTTCTGCCTCCATTAGGGATGTGACACCCTTTGGACAACTTCTTCCAAAAACCACCAGTCACACCCCAGGATGACCAAATAGGCCAGGTCTTTGGCCAGAATGACCAGATAGGCCAGGTCTTTGTACCATCTTGGTGCGGTTTTGCACAGTCAATTTCATCTCTCTCATTGTGTAGGGCTGTATATTTCTGTGGATGAACTGGAGGTAGATCATACCTCCGTGCTTCCCTCCTGGCCCCACCAACCATTCCCTGATCAGGGTTTGGCTGTAGCCAAACCCTGATCAGTCCTTGAATGGTCACTCTGTCCATTTGGACTAACATTTTCCTTGGGCCCCTTTTCTGAGCCTGGCTGTCCGAGGTCCAGGCCTGCTCATAATTACAATCCATGAATAGGTGGTCTTGCCAAAAATTGCTTTGTTGCCTACAGGCAAAGCAAAACCCTGCGGTTGAAGGCAATCCCATCACTGCTTCTCCCGGTGGAAATGGCCTCTGCGGGCCATTGGGTCCAAATCCCTCCTAACAGACTGAGGTTGGACTTCTGGGCTCTTTTGAGACCTTTGTATCCTTACCCCCTGTGGTTGGGCATCCCAGTTCCCAGGGAACCTTTGGCTGGATTCGGAGGTCAGTAATATGTATGCCCTGGGTTCATGATGGGCTGATTTTGGGCATTTTTGCTTTGGACCCGAGGGATTTGAGATAGTTCTCCGCCAGGGCAATGACCTCTGAGAATTTCAGGATGTTGCCTTATAATCCATGCACACACCCCTGTAGAGAGGATCTGTGTGTACTGTTCCATGCCTAGCTTCTATGCCACCTAAACCCCTGTGCAACCGTCTGGCAGCACCAGCAATGTTCTCTCAGACTCTGGGCAATGGCCCAGGGCTGAGCCCCAAGCAAGAATTCCTCCTGGCAGGAACCACTGGCGGTAGGTTTTGGGAGAGATGTTCAGGCACCCAGAATTACTGCCTTGAGTTGGGTGTTATCCTGGGTGGCCACCACATTGAAGATCCAGTATGCAGCCTGGACCAGGCCTGACAAGTGGAGGGTCAGTAGGTTGGACCAGCTTTCCACTGGCCACGTAGTCATGGCAGCGACTCTCTTGAATGTGACGAGGAATGCTTCTGGGCCATCTGTGTGCCCCATCTTTGTCAGTTTCACCAGGATGGATGGCATTAGGGTGGTACCTCCCCCTTCCCTGGTGAGACTTGCTACTGCCCCCAGTGGCTGTATGAGCATAATCATCTGTTTGATGAGCTGCTGCTGTGTCCCCATTTCTTTAATCAGCTGCTGTTGCTACTGCTGCTGGGTGGAGAGTGCTGGAGCCATTAGCTCTGCTGCTGCTGGGCTACCTGTTAATGGTTTTCCAGGGCCCATTTCAGCAACTTCTCAAAATTTATTTGTGCCTTCCATCTCCCCTTCTTTTCTGGCCAACTTTCAGATCTGGGACACTGTGCGCCCCACATTCTCTTCCATATGTGATGTGGGATCAGAGGCTGGGGTGACCTAGTGGTTAGAACACCAGACTTCTGCCCCAGGCCTCCCTGTCAGGGTGGTAGCAATATCTGTTCCTGACCTTAAGCCAGGAATCTTCAGCTTTCCTCCTACATCTGGGCCTTGGCCCTTACGGGGTGTGGTAGTGGGACCTGAGCCCTCTCTCTCCACCAGGTCCCAGCACAAGGCAGCAACAGCAGCAGGATCCTCCCTGTAGTAAGTCCAGGTTCACTTCCCTGGGCTCTTCCATTTGGGGCATGGCCCCTATAGGCCAAACAGTCAGTCTCTCAACCAAAAAAAAAAAAAAAGTCCAAAGGACAGGGCCCTGGGGATGGTGGATGGAGAAGGCACTGTCTGGGGGGCTTACCTGCTCTGTGGTCCACTCTCAGACTCACCTTCTGTCTAGCTTCCTGGAGAAGCATTCCTCTCTCCTGCAGTCTGTCCACCACCGTTCGTCTGCGCTTCTGAGCTCCCATTTAACCTGCTCCTCCAGTTTGCACATGCTCAGCAAGGCCAGAGGGGTGGAGCTACCTGGGCCAAGTATTATCCTTTAACTCCTTGAGGCTCAGTATGGGCTTTTTATTCCCAATCACAGCCCCAAAAGAGAAAAAAACAAGCCAAGGATCCTTAGATTAATGGTATCAAGTTTAAATTGATGTCACTTGATGCTGATAGTTTCGGATTTGGCCATGTCAATATTATAGCCATTAGGAGATTTCTTGTTCAGGTTTTTTTGTTTTTTTTTTTGCGCAGTTAAATTCATGAGCAGATGGTAGCTTGATCCTGAAGTTCAAAGATAACTTTGATGCGAATGAGTATTATCATAATAGGGCTTGTTTAAAAAGTTCCCATCACTTCTATTTGTGTCTATTTTAAAAATAACTAATATTATTTCTTGTAACTTTGCAGGCTACAGATGCCAATTCAAATGTGAGGAAAAGAACAAACGCCATGGCACAGTCAGAGGCCGATGGTGGGAACCGAACTGACACAGCAAACAGTTCCATCCAACCTTCTGTGGTAACTCAGGGGTCTTCTGACATTACACCCCAGTCTCTTTCAGCATCAAGTCCAAACCCGTTCAGTCGCCTGAATGTATCAGAAACATTGTCTTCTGCAAGAGCTACTCCTCCAGCTCCTCCCTCCACCCCAATTTTAACTGGATGCATAACACAGCATGCCACAGCTGGATCCCCATCCATTCATCATTTACTTGGATCTAGACTGGAGCAGATTCAGACCACAGCTAATACGATGGGAGCATCTGTAAAGCCGTCTGCTATCTCTCCGTCTCCTGCTCCCCCTGCTTCCAGCTCTGGCACTAGTAAGATAGACAAATATGCACGCATTCTATTTCCTGTCACATTTGGAGCATTTAACATGGTCTACTGGGTAGTGTATCTATCCAAGGATACCATGGAAAAATCAGAAAGTCTAATGTAGTTTTGCTGCTATGTAGTAGTTTCCTTAATTATTATAACACATTTGTTGCAGGGTTCCTTCTTTTAAAACTTTTTTTTTTTTTTTTAAAAGGAGACCATTAATTCTTACGTTACTAGGCTCTGTGCTAGGTTCCCACTGCAAAGAACAAGTTTATTGGGACAATTAACTAACTCATCGCTGAATAAAGGGTAAGAAATTGGCTTCTCTCTCCCAAATAGGTACACAGAACAGGGCCGGCTCCAGGCACCAGCTTGGCAAGCAGGTGCTTGGGGCAGCCACTCCGGAGAAGGGCAGCAGGTCCAGCTATTTGGCGGCAATTCGGCAGATGGTCCCTCACTCCCGCTCGGAGCAAAGGACCTCCCGCCTTAATTGTCGCTGCAAATCGCGACTTTTTTTTTTTTTTTTGGCTGCTTGGGATGGCCAAAACCCTGGAGCCGGCCCTGACGCAGAACTTGCCGTGGGGGGGGGGGGGGGGGGCAGGGAAGGGGAGGAACAGTGATGGGAAGCAAATAGAATGCGGACACACACATTTATGCAGTGTAATGTGCACTGACTTTTAGTAGTATGCTGTAATGATTATTACAAATCCCCGAGGCCCCCAGCACCACTGCCTAGACCCAGCAATGCATTTTCCACTATGACTTGCAGTGACTGTTTTGTGGATATTTTTAAATGCTGCCAGAAAGGGACTTTTCCTTGCTAGATTAAAGTTGATGAAAGAAATAATGAGTGGTGACAGAAGAAAATAGAGGGAGTCCTACTGGTGGGGGTTGGGGAAGGGGAGATGGAATGGAGGGGGTGAGGGGAGCGCTGTAGAAAAAAGTTAGGCAAAGGAGTTGGAGAACTCCATATATTTTTACTAAGCAGTATTTTGTGCCGCTGCATAGAAAATTCTCTCTGAATTAAAGGATGAGTGAATCTTGTGGAGTCTGAGATTTTATGAATCTCTTGAACTAGTTCTTTTGGGTTTGCAAAACCAACTTCATAGCCTGATCCTTCTTTCACTTACACCAGGTTTAACTTGAGTGTAGTTACTCCTAATTTACAATTGTGTAAGACAGAGAAGAAATAGGCCCATGGTGTTTAGGCTTTGATTAGAATTCTTCCTTCTCTGGTGCCTTTCCCCTGTTTTGTTTTCCACTCTGTCTACACTCCTCCTTTTTTCACCATTGTTTTTCACTGGATGTTTCCCTTTTGCACTGTTTCTCGTAGCCTCCCCTAACCAGACTGCAAACCCAATAGTGTTTGAGTTCAAGTTAAATGTTCAAGTGGCTTTAAAATGGCAAAATGAGTTTGCCAATCCTTTCTATAGTTACGGGTACAGTACAACTGTAAGGAAGGGAAATCAGTTCCTTTGGGAAGTAGTCATGTCACATAAATAAGAGGAATACTTTCCTAGATGGGTAAGGTGCTTTTCCTCTCGCCCCATCCTGTCTTAAAAATGCTTAATAGCAGTAAAGTGCTTTCCTGAATGGTTGGAGTTAAGATGTGCTTCCAGGTAAGTATTTGGATTTCTTGGATGAAGTGAACTGTTTAAATCTACCAGAGGTCTTGTTTATCAATTTCCTTTCTACTATACTGGGTAGATGATATGCTGATTAAAAAAGAATTGCCTGCACAAACTGCACCTGGGTAGCTAAATGAACTTCTCTGCAATTGACTACCAAAAATAATAGGCTGGATTCTCAGCTATGCTCTGGCATATCTGGGGATATGCTTGGGTGGCTTAGCCCTCAGCTGGAATAGAGTGACATAACTGACTCCTAAGCCACTCCTTCAGGAGCCCCTGGCATTGGGGATATGTTAGGGGCAGAAGAGGTATTGCCAGCTCTTTACTGCGCTCTGGCAATGACCAGCTGACAGATGGACCTTTGGGGGCCACAGCCAGCTTGAGTAGTTTAGAATGTTCAGGAGGCTGCCCTAAACTATTCTAGAATCAGAGTCAGTGTAAAAATGCCCCAGAATGAGGAAACCACAGCTGGAATGTTTGCAGCCCTTCTTCCCACCTCTATCTCATGGACTCAGGCTTTAGCTGAGAATCTGACTGTGTAGTTTAAAAGACTTTAGAGACCATGAGAGGTAAGAACGTAAGTGCTGCCAGACTGGATCAGACCATGGTCCATCTTACCCAATATCTCGTCTCCAACTGGGGCCCATTCCAGAGCTTCATGGGGGATTATGGAATGATTCAACCTTGTCTTCCACCCCCAGCTTTTGGTTGTCAGAGGTTTAGGGTCACCCCAAGCATGGAGTTTAACACCACATGTAGTATGGGTTTCAGTTCATCAGGTCATGTTACATTAGACTGCACAGAAATTGACTTATGTGAGTTTATTATGATGTAACATAAGAATTTTCTTTCATTTTTTGTTTCACTGGCTTTGCCAAGCAGCCAGATGCCATCATTTACATTTTGCTTCTTTACATCTACCAAAAGGCCTAATGCGATTTTTTTACAGTATAAGAAGTATAAGATTGCCACACTTCTTAGAATACCACAGCAGCTGCCATTGCACAAAATTACAAATGCAGCATGTGCACTAATTAGCTGTTTGAATCACTTCTGAATCCTTGGGTGTATCTCTGGGCATGATAGCCTTTGCTCCCTAATTTAGTCACAGTATCATAATCACACTATCGCCCCCGGGCACAAGCCATAATCGATTTATCTGGTTAAACTAAGAGATCACAAAAAATACACAAATACTAAAATATTTCTAGCATGAGGAACAATGTAATTTTGGTTTGTTTGGAAACTGCAGCATTTGCTTTGAAAGTTACTAAAAATTAGCTTCGCTTTCCAGTCTGATGAGGAGAGAAATTATCTTCATTTCTCATACATGGCTTTAAACAAGTCACTAGAAACAGCTGTCTTCCTTTTCCTCCCACCTCCCTATGTTGGATGTATAATCAGCACATTGTTCAGCAGGATCATATGTTGGATCAGGCTGGTTGACCAAGATGATATGAATATGTATCTTGGATTCCCTGCCAATTCCTACTCTGATTTGATAAAACCTGCAACACAATCATAGAAAATTAACAAACTTACAAACATTCAGTTCCAACATTCTGGCGAAGAGAATGTTTGGGAGGAGAATGTTTGAGTTTCTCAGAAAAGTGGGTTTTGAGGGCTTTTTTGGTTTGTTTGTGTTTTTTTTAATCTGTCAAGGTCAGGGCCGCCCAGAGGATTCAGGGGGCCTAGGGCAAAGCAATTTCAGGGGCCCCTTCTATTAAAAAAAGTTGCAATACTATATTCTCATGGGGGCCTGGGGCAAATTGCCCCATTTGCCCCTCCCCCCAGGTGGCCCTGGTCAGGGTACTACTTAAGCACGTGCCAACATCTGCATGGTTGCATTCAAAATGAGATATGACAATCTCATCATGAGGCTAGGAATAATTTATAATGCTGCACTACATTTTTGTGTTAGGGCATTTGAAGAAATTACCATAACTAGCTTTCCAAATTACATAAGGACAATGCAAAGGGAAAGTTGTTAATAGAATTTTTTTGTTACTTTTTAATCTCATAGTAGAGAACTCAGAAACAGCACAGAGGCTGCAATGTAATCAGTATTAGCATGTTGTGAACCGTCTGTAGCTCAGAGGCACACAAAAAACCCAGAAAGAAACACACCAAAAATATACTAGGAATCTTTGGGCATAGGTTCAAAACTGGCAGCTTAAATTGTATGCCCCAAAATTGCTTATATTTTCAGCAACAAGTTAAACAATGCCCTCTTCTGCTTTTTTTTAAAGTAATACTACAATGATTTAAAAACAATCAACCAATCTGATTTATAAAGTCCAGTTTATAAATAGTAAATAAGGGGGTGTTAGTTTTAAAAAAATCAGAATATTAGAAATCTAGGGCCGGTCTACACTACAAAGTTAGATCAGCTTAACTACATCGTTCAGGGCTGTGAAAGAATTCTTCTGTTGCCCTAGCTACCATCTCTTGGAGAGATTGCAGCTATGCCACTGTTGCCTTTCTAGTATTGATGTGCTCCTGGTGAAATCTTTACTAAGTGCTACCTGCTAAGAGACTGTCCACAGACATTCATAAGGTGGGTGAGGTAATATTTTTTTATTGGACCAACTTCTTGAAAGAGACAAGCTTTTGAGCTACACCTTGCTCTCTACTTCAGGTCTGTGAAAGGTATTCAGTATCACAGCTAAATACAAGGTGGAACAGATTGTTTAGCATAAGTAGTTAACACACATTGGAAGGGACCATTCAAAGTGAAATTTCCTGTTAACACCCTTTGCAGTCATAGGACAAAAAAGGGGGGTGAGTGGGTTACAGATTGTTGTAATAAGCCATAAATCCAGTGTCTTTATTAAGACCGTGATTATTAGTGTTTAACAAATTTATGAATGTAAGCACCCAGGCTTGTCTTTTGAAGGTGTTGTGCAGGTTTCCTTTGAGGATGAGGACTCAGAAGTCAGATATGGAATGATCATTTTGTGAAAAGTGTTTGCCCAAGGGCTACAACACTGCATAGACATTGAGGTTAATAGCAAAACTCCCATTGATTTCAGTGATGCAGGCCTAGACCCCTAAAAGTGGGCATCAGGCCAAAAAGCCAGTAGAATCTCAGTTCACCCACAATGCTCATCCACAATGATCACACTTCATCATGTAGTCATCTGTCGTCATTGTCAGAAATCCATCAGACCCTGTGGTGGCCATCATTATTACCAGGTTTCACTGCAATACTACATTGAGAATAACATAGCAGTAGAATATTAAACTAAGGTATACAATAGCTGAAGATGTAAGCCTAGCCCCCAGTCCTTCACTGTGATTCATGTAGGTGAACAGCAGCATTCTTGGATCACAAACAAGAATGGGGCCATTGTCTCTTACTCCTCCTCTTACATATACTCTTTGTATAGTAACATCCTTTGAGGATGTAAGCAAGCATGTGGACAAAGGTGATCTAGTTGATATAGTGTAGCTGGACTTTCAGAAAGTCTTTGCCAAGGCCCCACACCAAAGGCTCTTAAGCAGAGTAAGCAGTCCTAGGATAAGAGGGAAGGTTCTCTCATGGATCAGTAGCTGGCTAAACGATAGGAAACAAAGGGTAGGAATTTGTGGTTAATTTTCACAATGGAAAAGGTAAATAGTGGGGTCTCCAAGGATCTGTATTGGGACCAGTGCTGTTCAACATTCATAAATGATCTGGAAAAGGGGGTAAGCAGTGAGGGGCAACGTTTGCAGATTATCAAAATTTCTCAATATAGTTAAGTCCAAAGCTGACTAAGAAGAGTTACAAAGGGATCTAGGTGACTGGGCAACAAAATGGTAGATGAAATTCAATGCTGATAAAGGCAAAATAATGTACATTGGAAAAAGACTGGGATTGTTTAGTTTAGAAAAGTGACGACTAAGGAAGGGATAGGTTAGAGGTCTCTAAAATCATGACTGGTGTGGAGAAAGTGAATAAGAAAGTGTTGTTTACCCCTTCACATAACACAAGAACCAGGGGTCACTCAGTGAAATTACCAGGCAGCAGGTTTAAAACAAAGATAAGGAAGTGCTTCTTCACACAATGAAGAGTCAATCTATGGATGTTGTAAAGGCCAAAAGTATAACTGAGTTTAAAAAAGAATTAGATGAGTTGGTGGAAGATAGGTCTATCAATGGCTCTTAGCCAAGGTGGTCAAGGATGCAAACCCATGCTCTGGGTGTCTCTAAGCCTATAACTGCAAGAAGCTGGATTGGAGGGCAAGGGAATGGATCACTCCATAATTGTCCTGTTCTGTTTGTTCCCTCTGAAGCATCTGGCACTGGACACTGTCAGAAGACAGGATACTAGACTAGATGGACCATTGTTCTGACCCAGTGAGGACATTATGTTCTTAACTAACATGATTGTAAATGTTAATGTAGACAAGGAAGAATCTTAATTAATGGGGATTAAAAACCAATTAGCAATTGTAGTGCAGCCAAACCTAAATAAAGGCTAATGCCTTGGAACACCTTGTAATAATACAGAATAAGCAATGTCAATTATAATCAAGACTTTTATAGTATTTTGAAATTCTTAAATTATGTGGCAATAACTTATTCAGGTCATTTGGGAAGGGAAGGGTTAAGACTTACCTTCACTTTATAATCTTGTTACAAATAAGTTAACAATGCAAGAAGTGGGACAGCACCAACTCACTGAAGTAGAAAGAACTTAATGGAAAATGTGTATTAACAAGTGACAGTTAAACAGAACAAATGAACGTACATGTCAGAGGTTTCTAAAAAAATGCTAAAAACTATTCAAAGGTAAAGCAATTAAATGACAATAGCATGACTCCTCCCTCAAAAACACACCTTACTTATGCAGGGTCAGATGCTTCTTTTACTTACACTGGCTTTGCACTGGTGTAACTACACCGAAATCAGTGTAAGTCACTTCTGATTACATTGGTGTAAGAACTTGATCCAGAGCCAACATAGGTCAATGGGAATCTTTCCATTGATTCCAATGGGCTTTAGATAAGGCCTTAAGTAAGAGATGAATCAGGTACATAGCCTCCATCTTTTGGAAAATTCTGACAGACCTTAGGGGTTAGTATTTGCATTTGTAACTCTTTTTTCAGAATGAAAACAGAACTTTCTTAGCTGATGCTTTTTCAATTTATTTTTAAAAAAAACAATGCAGTTTCAAACTCTTCTATGTAATGCAGACTTTTTGAAAGCAAGCCTCTTCTTCACAGTCCATGTTCATACTTAGTTAAAGTGAAGTACTGAGCACCTTGATTAAAAGCTCCCTGCAGTGCTTAAATGCAGATAATAGGAAAATGTAATTCTTTTCAAAATAAGTGATGCCTGCAAAACAGGGTTGGTTTTCACTGTTGAATTAACAGATGTGATGGATATACCTTTTCAAATCCTTTTTGTTGTTGTTTTTGTTTTGCTTTGTAATGTATAATTTAATGTACTGAGAGATTTCTCTTGGATTTTCTAATCTTTTGTATATTATTTCATTAGAAAAGATTCCAAAGCAAATCAGTTAACTAAAAAGTCAACCTCACTGTAATTTGCTCAGATTTTTTAATTAAAATTCTATTCTAATTTCTTGTACAACAGAGAAAGCCATACAACTTCTTAAAAAAATAAAGGGCAGCTGGACTCCAGATTCTGTGAACTAAGCATTAGCAAAGTATCCAAATCTAGTCAAGAATTACTGAAAGATTTCTCCAAAGGGCAGCATAAGTCCAGTATTAAAAAATGTTAACATAATTACAGACTCAATGTAGTTAATCAGTATACTGTTGAACATTGAAAAAATGTTCAAATCTTATATTTACTGATTTGTAAAGGAGACAGTATGAAGATGTACTTAAAAGCAAGCAAACCTAAATTTGAAAGGGTTACTGCATGGATGAAAAGAACAATATAAAAGCTCAGTATAAATTATTATTGCCTTTGTATTTTTATTTTCAAAATGAAAGAGAAAGATACCTAGATAAGAGAAATAATATATTGTACTATTACAATTAACCTTTGACTAATACATAGCTTTAGTTTGATCTTTGGCTGCTGCTGCTAATCTACTTCAGCATGTTTGCTCTGCATTTTAATAAAGGATATATCCGTATTGTCTGTTGGAGTGAATACCACAACTCACTATGTTATTCTATAAAAAAAAAAACACAAAGATTATCAGAGAGTATTTATTTTTGTAAAATCAGTATTATTTACAAACAGGTTTTTGCCGTTTAAAAAAAGAGCTTGACTGGAGATTGATAGAAGAAGCATAAATCTACATGAAATACGCAGTTGGGGTTCTGAGCACAATACTTTCTAAACCGCTATGTTAAATTGAACACTGCCTGGCCTTGATGCTAATGATGATGGCTCATCTTCCTGTTATGTGAGGATGTAAGGGGGGAGCGCTCAAAAGTCAGGAATGTTTACTTTTTACCTGCATTTCAGCTAAAGCGCTTTCAAAGCATGAGATTGTTTGGCTGAATCTCATCACTACAAATTAATGTCAGAGTCTGCTTTGCCGTTGCAAGCTTGAAAAGCTTCTTTTATGTTAGAATTCATCTGATCATCAAAGGAACCATGTGTAATGTATGTTCAAGAGAAAAAGAATGATTTATGTGCTTCACTGTTAACTTAGTTGACAGACATTGTTTAAGATTTAAAATATTTCAGATAACCATGCAAGTAATCACAGTTGTTCTGGAATTTACATGAAAAATGCAGTTTTGTTACATAGTAATTACATACATGCCTTCCCAGATCATATGCCACTTATACTTTTCATGGAGCTGGGGCAAACTCTTGCCCTTTCAAATTTCAGCCATGCCTGGTGGGGATGGGGGTGGTATATGCGACAGAGTAGCGATAGTTTTGTAGTGGGTCCCTGAGTCACCCTGTCAGTAGCCTAGCTCAGGGATTATGGGAGGAAAATGCTCCTAACTGGACCTCACAGGTGCTACAAAAAGCATCATCATATAGCTCTTCCCTCCACTGTTCTTGTCACATGCCTCAGAACGCCACATGGGAGACCAAAGGCATAACAAGGTCTCAGGCTGGTAGGCCACATCCACTTAGTGCACAAATGTCTGCATTAGCCACTCCCTCAGTCTGACACGCAAGGGAACTAGGCTGCAATCCTGCTCAGCGGCTGTGTGGGTGTGCTTGGGGTGGGATGTACTCTCTGCTCCCTCCAACACATGCCGTGCGAATAAGGCAGGTTTTGTGCCCCAAAAAGTAAAGTATAATTGTATAAAAATGTATTGACTGGGACAGTGGCTATAGCAGACTGAAACCAGAAGGGAAGCTCTTAGCACACAAGCCAAGGACAAGAGGGAGAGGTGAGGGAGTGTCACTTACCTAAGCCAGGGTAAGAGAAGAGAGCTTGCTCTTTACTTTTAGTAGAGGATGGGGAGCTGTACTACCTCTGCCCCTTCTTTACTGTACTCCTGCTCTGAGGCAGTCTTATAAGACACAGAGAGCCTGGCATGTTGGTTTCCCACTGTTGCATCTCCATTGACTTCAGTGGATTCTTTACTGTCAATCTGAGAAAAATCAAGCCTAGATTTTGTATCTAGGAAAAGGATTTTAAAATAAAACTTGAGGGTTGGTAAGTTTGAAAACCTTTTAGTATAATCTACTGGCAAAGTTCACCTAGATAGCTTTTTCCGGTCAAAGTAGTGGCAAGACACCCAGAGGCTGTACTGGACTGGTGTTTCCTTTTGATTGGTGTGATGATTCTGTGCACTTAAAACAACTAAAGGACCAAAAATCATATGCCATGAGCCCAGGACTCATGAAAGTGCGTAAATCAACCAGGCTGTGTGTGAGTGAGGGGGAGAATGTGGTTAAGGAAACAGAATTCAGTTTCTGGCTCCCAAAGAGTTATTTTAAGAAATGTTATTTTGTGAGGCCTTTGGGCAGGAGACAGCCTACAAACAAATATTTTTTATGAAATATAAGAAAACAAATATGGAAAATATCTTGGCAAGTACCCTTTTTAACACATTTTTTCTGTTCATTGAATACACCCTTTCTAGCTCATAATAGGAGGTCAGGAAGGATTAGGAGGTAGGATAAAAGACAATTATTTAAACATTATTTTTCTACTTAATTTTGAAGCATTTCTCAGCCTAAAACGAAGAGTGGCTTTTTAACGTTTCCTGTCTCTCCAGACTCTGATAATTCCTTAAACAATGCAAGTTGGTGCCTTGATCGTTTAACGTACTCATTATATTAAAAGGGCTAAATCCAGAGGTTTTTGCTTCTGATTTAACTTTTAAAATTAAAGCTCAAAGATCCAAAAATTAACAAAAGCTTCAGCTACAGCAACAGCTGGGGCCAGATTTTCTGAAATGCACTCCCCAATAATTCTGGCCACGTCATTTAGGTGCCTACATGAGAGCTGTCAGGTGCTGAGCACTTCTGAAAATCTGGTTGTCACAGGATAGTATCAAACTGTGGCTTCCCCTCTGTTGGTGCACAGGGGTGGGGTAGAGGGTGCAGAAAAAGCTCCTTCCCCACCATAGGAGGTAGGCAGAATGCTCCCTCTAGCTCTGCTTGAGCACAAGGAGGGTTGGGTTAGCACAGCCAGCTGCTCTGAGCACCCAAAAGAAGGCTTGGCTGTGTGAATTGGGTGACCAGGCTCCTGTCTCCACCCTGCACATCTGCTGTCCAGAGGCCAGCACTGGAGGGAATGCAAAAATAAACTACATTTAAGAAAAAAGGTGGTAGTGTGCTGAATGCTGCTCCTCAGCATGCTCCATGAGGAACTACACATGAGTTCTCTGGAATCTGCACTGTGCAGGAAAAAAGCCTCCAGCTATCACCACACTTCACTCAAGTATTTGTGTTCAGTGTTCCACACAAGTAGTCAGCAGGTTTACTCACGTACAGTATTTGCTTTCGAGGAGTGTGGCCATCTTAGCCACTACACCTCTGTAGCCTAGAGCTTAGCCTGTGCTTTTAACATTTTAAAACTTTTTCTTCTTGATGCTTCCCATTTGCTTTGTTTTGTTGTTTATTTCTTAAATGAAACATCAAGGGGAAATGTTTTCAATTTAAAAACAAACCCATATGTGAATTGTAAAGTCCTAGTGCAAATCATAGATAAAGGGAAGGTAGAGAACCCCACCTAGGCAACTACTGAATGGGAAAACATCTAGGAAGACTGGTTAAAAACCTGTTTTAAAATAAAAAGTAAACAAGTTAATTGTCCTTCAGCTGGATGGTGTTTAGTTAGTTAGTTCTTAAACAATTTATAGTTTTTCAAAGTATTTTGTCCATGCCAGAGAAGCTAATTTTGTCTTAAAGAAATTTCCATCTTAGCTCTCCTCTGTGGATATTGGAAATAAGATCCAGTGAATGTCTCTGTTACTCTATTTTATATCTCATAGTGTAAGATAGCTGGTATCAATCAGAATAGGAAACATTTAACACTGTGATGTTATTCAGTGACAGTTTCTTATATAGTTGAAAATAAATATATTGAATACATCGTTTCATTTGGAGCCTGTAAAGAGAGAGATGAGGAGGAGAGAGAGGATATATATATATATATATATATATATATATATATATATATATATATAAGAGAGAGAGAGAGAGATTTCTCCTCTCTGCATACTGCATGTATAAATATATATAAATACATGCATCCAGGCTATGTAAAATAACAGAAGAGAAGAATATATCTGAGTTACAACCTGTCATTTACTATTAGTATATAACTTAGAAAATATTTTCCCTTTGCTTAAAAAATTCTCTCTCCCTCCCCCAATACAAGTCCAGGGAAGTGCTGGCGGGGGTAGATTCTCAACCAAATATGTGGAACTTTAGGGCCCGATTCACCAGTTCATTTAAGCATGTTACACTTTAGACGTGCTTAAATGCTTTGTTGAATTAGAGATAGAGTCAGGCATGACAGCCCCTTACAGTATGCTGACTCCACAGTAGGACAGCTGATCTTGGGGACCATTAAGCCTTTTGCTTAAGGGGGGCAGAGGGAATCCACTTCTGCTTTACAGCGAGGAACTGCTCAATAACTGTCAGGAAAAAAAATGGGAAACATTTTCCTGAAAACAAAACAAATGTAAAAAACATCCTACCGCTTTTGCAAAAATTATGACCATCTCTAATCCTGCCTCCCTCATCCTGCACTCAAGAGATCCTGGTAGTTAGTTCCCAGTGGCAAAAAGTCTAAGCAGAGGGGATATTGCAGTGGTACAAGACTCCTTCAGTATCCCCTCAGCTGGGGGAAATGCAACCACCTTGAGCATTTCCAAGAGTAGCAGCATTGACCAGAGAGGGAGAATGGCCAGGGCAGCTGGGGATGCACTGATTCTGTTGGCAGGAATCACAGTCAGAGATTAAAGTTGCCACCCTAATGGAAACTATGAGGGATGAGAGACAGCTATACTGCCAGCTGCACTTCAGTAGCTCAATGCACCTCTGGGAGCAGCAGACCAGGCTGACGAAAGGAGGTGCAACATTTCAGTGGAGCAAGAAGATGGGTTCCTAAAGTTAGGCATCTAATAGTCCAGTGAAATGAGTGTGCTCTTATGTGGATTAAGCACCTAGAGCTTCCCATAAAGTCAATCAGAGTTCAGGGCACCAAGCACTGGAGACACAAGTTAGTAGCAAGGCTGGACTGAGAACTCAGGAGTTCCTAGCTCCCAGCCTTGAGCTCAAACCACTAGATCATGTTACCTCTCCCAAGCTGTCAATTATCCCCACTGATGATGAACTATATGGAATACCTGTTAGAAACCGATACATTTTATTTGGCTCATTGACACCAATATTTTCTCTATGGAAATGTCAGGAACAAGACTCTTGTGCATATTTAGTAATGAAAGTAAAAACAAATGTGCCATTAAAGGGTGTGTCTGTATATGGTGTGGGCCATATTCACTGGTATTGCTTTGGGCTGCTCTGATGACATACAATGGCAAACACATTAACTTGCTGATTGAACCTGGTTTATAACTATGTTGCATCACTGGCGAAGTGCAAAGCAGCTGAAATGTATCAGTAACACTGGCCGTTACATATTCACACACATTTTATGTGTGTGGTGATGATAGCCGTATGATAAATGATGGAGCCATGTGATAAGTTGCACAGACATGTGACAGGTTGCATTTATCATGCACCCTTGAGCACTCATCTGTACTCTGCCCACTAATCCATCTCCTGCAGGTTAATTCTAACATTCCAACCTCTGAGCAGCTTCCAGCTTTTAAAAAAATCAATCGACCTGCCACAAAGATGTTTCTTTCCCCCAAATATAGAACTTCCTACCCTCAAATGACGCTGATCAGAGATGCAGGCTAGGCAATATTCATTTCCACACCAGTGACTGATTTAAAGTTTGACACATTATGGTTGTATGGAGCTAGAAACCAGTGGAAAAGGGAGATTCCCAGCCTTCCAACTGAACACAAAGCAGGTGCTTCTCAGTGACATTTTTAAGTACAGAAAAGCTATTTTAGATAATATTTGATGGTGTTTCATTAGTTTTAACTTTTTCATTGCCTGTGAAGCCCTGTTCATGGTAAGTAAGGCACTTGACTTTACAGGTAGAGGGATAAAAGAAGTATTCCCAACACAATTTTTTAAAATGCCCTAAAATACTTTTTTTCTAAATAAACCATGGCACACAAAAAGAGCACAATAATGTGGTGTGGTAGAAATGTGTCATTAGCACTCATGTGGGAATGACCTGAATAACTTCTCCCTCATGAATTTAAAACTAGTGAGTCAGGCAACCAGCCCAAACTCCTGTTGATAAAGCCTTTATACCAAGTCACATTATCATGTGCTCCATATTAGTACTGCAATATGGGAGGAGTGAGTCGGGGGAGCATCAAACCTAGATAGTCACCATGAAGTCTCATTATTATATTGGGTGGTTTTAAATGTTAAGTTATGCCTAGTTTTCTGGAGGTGGAAGCTGTTGGGTTCTTTTATAATATTCTTCATGCACATTTTTGTTGGAATGAAACAATGTGTCTGAAGGACTGGAAGAGTCAAAGAGTCAAATTTAGTTATTAGGCTAATTTGCATACGTTCCGTACTGGTCACCTGATTATACTAATACAATCTAAGGTGGTTCAATAACTGTAAACTTGTTTTGCTATTGTGCAGCTTAATTGTTACCTACCTGTATTATGGACATCTGTGTATTTGGAAAATAAATCCGTCTCACAAGAAAGATTGTGCAAACTTTTCCTATTATATACTGATGTATATTGCTGATGTCAAATAAAATACTCTTGTGAGAGTTCTTAAATGCTGGTCCTCTGTGGTCTGGAGCAGTGGAAGTGCTGCTATAATCTTTGATATGGATCCCCTTGCAGTTAGTGTGATTCATCCATCTGATGCTGCATGTGAACATATAGGGGAATGGTCTTCATCAGCAATGTGATGAATGTTAATCTATTGTATAATACATTAAACTGGCACACAGGCTACTGGCATAATATTATTATTGCCAAGATGCTGTTCAATACATTAATCAGCTAAAAGCTAAACAAATTAGCCTGCATCTCTGCCAGTAACAGAAACAAGTAATTCATGCACTAGCAGCACTCATGTTATTCTGAGATATTTCTTCCTGTAAATCCAACCTCAATTTCTCACTTCCTGTTCTAAGTACCTCAATTCCAACTGTGTATGGTGTTCTACCTTATTACCTGTACTAACCTATTGTGTTGGGATGCTGTGCTCTGCTAGGACCTGATCCAACCCCCATGAAACAAAAGATTTTCAGCGGAGTTAGAGCTGAGGTGGCTGCATTTCAATGGTGAATGCAATGATAACTAGAAAGATATATACATATGCAGAGATATTTACAGTCAAATCCTGTCAAAATGACCAAACGCCTATGCAGTGCAGGCATCACTCCATACTCAGTTATGCTACTAGGTGTGGTCAGTAACATAGAAATCTTCTTTTTGCAGGCTTGGATGAAAAACATCAGGCCATCTGAATATGATCCAAGATGTGTGTTACTGCTGCAGCCACACATGCTTAATAGCTTTAGGACCCGCTGTGTCTCTTTCTCTCTTTGGTCATAGTTTGCCCGGCTGCATTGAGTAGATGTATATGCTACAGCACTCTTGTGTTCTGTGGCAAGAAACTCTTGCTCACATCATGCACAACACTGCTTGCATCCTGTGCATACTGTAACCTCCTTATGCACTGGGTTTCAAATCCTGCACGTCTTACTCAAGCAAGCAACGCCATTGGCTTCAATGGAACAGCCTATAGGACTAGTCCAGCATCCACGTAAGTCAATGGAAAGAGCCCCATTGACTTCAGTAGACACTGGATCAGGCCCTTTGTGAGTAAGAGAAGTAAGAGTTGGCTCCTGTGTAGGTACAGGTGAGATTTAACACAGGTTGCAAAATCCTTTTGGGATTAAATGAGCTATGTGCTGTCAGAGTAGGATGCTTACAATGATTTATTATCACTTACCATGATTATTACTGCTTGTGATCGGGCGTCCACCCGACACTGGCATGTAAGGGGTTAAGAGAGGCCTAGGAAGGCTGTGTGGGGAAGCGGCCAATAGAGTGGAAGCTGTAAGGAGCAGCCAATCTGGGACTAGGAAGCCCATATAAGAAGAGCTGCAGAGCAAAACAGGGTCAGTGGTTGCCTGCTGAGTGTTTGAAGAGAAAAGACTGTGTTACTAATAGACACAACCCTCTAGCACCTTGGACAGAGCAGTGCGGGCAGGGACCTGAGGAGTAGAGAAGGAGCTTCGGATAGGCAGCTGGGACTGAATAGGGTGCTGTGGCTGTGGGGAAGTAGCCCAGGGAAATGCAGCAGTAGTTAAGGCAAAGGAACACAGTAGGTGACTGTGGTTCAGAGAGTCCCTGTGCTGGGACCTGGAGTAGTGGGTGAGCCTGGGTTCTGCCCCCCCCCCAATTTGCCACTAGGGAAGTGGTTGGACTATTGGGCTGCAAAACACATATATACACACACACACCCCTCAGAAGAGGGAAATACAGATAATGACACGGCCGGAGGGCCAAGCCACGAACAGAATGCTTCAGTTCCTGAGGCTGGGAGAGGGGCTGCAGACGAACAACAGACAGAGAGTGAGGACACGCAGAACATGGATGACGGTGTCGGCCTTGAGCTAATCTCCAGAGCAACCAGGAGGAGGTGCCAGCCTGGTGGTGAGTGATGCGCTCTGTTATACAGCTATGCTGGATAGAAGACAAAAATGCTTTTCATGGGCCTCTCTTTACACTGCTGAATATTAGCTAACTATGTTCCTTCCTTAGCTTGACACACACTGCAAGTTTCTTGTTGATTGACTGGGATTGTGTTACCTTGCTACATAACTTTCTAAACATAAAGAAGTATCAAAACTCCCTCTCCTGGGAGGTATTTTAATGTCCTGAAAATCATTCAAAATGGTCCTAAAATGGAAGGGTGAATTTATTTTGGGGGGAAAAGCTACCACAAAACTTTTTATTATCTGTGCCAAAAGAGGCTCTCACAATCCATACCCTATTGTTGTTGTTTTAACAGCATACCACCATTTGGTATTGTAAATGGCTGTTACCACTAAACTGGGACTCCCCTCCTTTCTTCAACTGGAATTGAAATCTGAGATGGCTGTGAAGAGACTAAAAGAGCTATAGAGTTTTTGCTGAAGTTTACCCTTCTCTTCCTTACCCCTCCGCCGCCATTTCCATTTTAGCTGGAGATGTCTCAAAGGGAAATAGAAAAGACTATAGCCTTGTGTGCACTGGTCTCTTTCAAGAAAGCTCCCACTCTTGAACCTCCTCTAGTGGTAACACTGGTGGCAGCTAGTGTAGACAGACTGCAAACATTTCCACTGCTGTTGCCTAGCCCTGTACAGCACCATTGGGGAGTAAGGATACACTGCCCATCAAGGGAAAATAGCACAACACACCCTGCTGAGAATACTTATGAGAAAGTGACAGCCTGCCTTTGCAATGCTTGGTTTAGTGTATGATACAGTACCCTGCACAACAATTTCAGGGAGGACTTTGTTCTTCCTAATCAATGAACCATGCTGCAACACTGATTTTATACAATGAAACCATTTCTGATTGTCACAAATAAGTTAGCACTTAAATTGCCAAATATCCTGCAGTCTGCAAGGTTCTGAGTTTAACTTTTCTTGATTGATTTTAATTTATATATTTTAAAAAAATACTGAATATATACAATTAGTCCTACACATATGGCCATCAATAATATAGCTGTAACAAACCACATTTCAGTGGGGAAAAAATACACATTATAATTTTGCCAATCACACACTCTAAGTTATAATAATAATAATAAAGATATCCCATCTCCTAGAACTGGAAGGGACCTTGAAAGATCATCGAGTCCAGCCCCCTGCCTTCACTAGCAGGACCAAGTACTGATTTTGCCCCAGATCCCCAAGTGGCCCCCTCAAGAATTGAACTCACAACCCTGGGTTTAGCAGGCCAATGCTCAAACCACTGAGCTATCCCTCCCCCCATAGCAACAGACCTTTCTTTTCCTTTGTGGACACTTCCTATTGCAGCTATCAGAAAGTTCAGACAAAGTTGTGGTTATGACTTTGCTGATCATTCCCAGGTTAATCCCATTCTTTAAACACAGCATTGAGTATTTATCATTCATGTCAGTTATTCACTGTGCACCCCACCCTGACTGTAAAGCACAGCCTAGTCTTGGGGGCAGTGCAGACCAGCACTGTCCCATGTGGAACATTCCAGTGCAGAAAGGCAGAACTCCTTAGCATACTGGAGCAGAACACCAGCCAACTTTCCTGGGACATGTGTAGGAGACGGGTGCAGCTGTGATTCCATACCACTCTCCCCCTGCCTTTAGGGTGCTGTGCTCTCCCAGAGGAGTTAGAAAGGGATTAGTCTGTGTGCCCTCAGAATACAAGGATTGTGCCTCTAACCAGTCTTTATTTGAGTGTAATCTGTTAGTACCCAAGAACAGCCATGCCATTTTTACTCCAATTTATTTAAAAAAGAAAAAAGTCACTTTTGTGCAGGGGTCAAACCTGACACAATTTTTTCCCACAAGTTAACTATTTTGGGAATGACCAAACCCAGCAGATAAGCATGGGAACTGGTATGCAATCCGTTACCTAATGTATGTGTGGACTTAGTATATATCATATTATGACTGCCTGGCAGTTATTAGAGTTCTGTTTACTCATGCCACATCCCACAGTACCCTGCAATAGTACAACTCATCTTTTGGCATAAACAGAGGAAACTTGTCAAAATCAAGATACATTCATTCTATGTCTTAGTACAAGCTAGGGAAGTACCTTCTTGGACCAGTGTCTGGAATACTAGTACAGATGCTCCTCGATTTACGCAAGTGTTCCATAACTTGGATTTTGCATAAATTAGAAATGTATCTCTGACCATTACGCAAAAAAAAAACCCCTCCTATTTCTAGCTTACAGAACTTTTTCCATAAGCTCGGATTTGTGTACATCGGGTTTACGTAACTTGGTGAGCGTCTGTATCCAAAACAAAGATAAGGAAGGTAAAGAACAACAAGTTAAGGAACTTAACTAATCAATGTGTAAAGAGTTTTTTGTAACTTGTCACTTTGCAAGCCCACCTTTTGTGTAAGGAGAAGGTAACAAAGCTGCAATAGATGGCTTCCCAAAAACTAGTATTTTAATCAACCCTTTTTCCTGTACTATACTGTGACAGGGTGTCACTGTGCCTTAGTGGGTCACAGCTGAGGATGCCAGATTAGGACAAACTGAGAAATAGGGCAGACTGACCCCAAACTGGTGGTTATTCTTTAATGAACTATACCAAGCGGTAACAAAAATAAACTTCTGTTTCTTCACCCTGGTTACGAAGTCAAAAATGCAGTCTCCCTAGGCATTCCAGCACTTATTTCACCACCCAGGCACTAGACTTTGGGTGGTTGTTGAAAACCAATTTAATCAAATAGAGGGTCCTTCTGATCTCAAAAGATCAGCCACATAGCCAGCTCAATATACGACTATAATCTTACCCAATAATTGTGCTCTTGCTAACCCTTTAGTGGAAAATCTAAAGGTTTATTTTTAAGAGAAAAGTAGAAAGTTAAAACAATTAAGGAAATTGTGTGTATATATACAATCATTGCAAAGTTTTTATCAGGTTTGGAGTAGTGATGGAATAAACTACTAGTTTGCAAGAATCTCGCTGGAAATTACCCAAATAGTTTGGGGGTCATCGGTCCTTCTTTAGAGCTTCCTTGTTAGAAACCCAGTCCAGAGAAGTGAAGCAGGAAGTAAAGATAAAATTGAGATGTTTCCAGGGTCTTTTATACCCTCTCCCATGGGGCTGGAATTTTACTGTCCCAACAAAGCCCCCAGCACAGTTTGTGGACAAGTACAGGCACAAGATGGAGTCCAGGGTTACGTGAGCAAGTCGCATGCCCTTAGAGGGGTGGCTGACTCACAGGAGCAAGCCATTGGCCACTTGGAGGCTAAGAGATCTACAGGAAGACTTGCTGGGTGAGAAGAGTTCCTTCTATGGCCCATTGTGAGTTAATTATCTTTAGTGGGCCATCAACACAAAGCTGTCTGACTTCAATTTAAATTGTACCTGGTGGGTGTTACCCCAGAAACGAACACATTTTGGCATACAGATCTAAAACCAATATCCATAACTTCAGATACAAAAATGACACACATATATAAACAGGACAATCATACTTGGAAAACCATAACTTTTCCATTGACACCTTACATGATATACTTTGTATAAGTTTTATTGCAATTATCCAGCAGTGGCAATATTAATATAAATGGTCATATCTCAACTCATACATCATCATCACACAGGTTCTTAGTGAGGAGCTGACTTGGTAACCTGTCACTCAAAACCCAACTAACATAGGATATTTGGGATCTAAGTGGAAGACCAATTAACAGGTAGAGCCAAAACTGAAGGCTAATTAGAGGGAGAAGCAACCCCAGCATCTGGGAACAGATAAATAGGAAGGAAGCCCTGGAAAAAGGGGTACAGAGCTGGTTGCTTGTACAGCTCCCTTTCCCCCTGAGATGTAAGAGGGGAGCTGACTGGGACTTGTATGTATGTAAATAGTACTACAGGACTGATAGAAGACTATGGTAAAGCCTGGTGGTGGTGAAGATGGCCTCACTGTGGTCTATGGCAAGACACTCTCAGGGGACCCACCCTGTGACATACACTATCATTGACATTCAGCAATAAACCTGACTGATATTGGTTATTTGGTCTCTTGAATATATTTCATAACAAACCAAAGTGTGGTCAAGCAATTGACTATACTATTTATCAACAAACATTAGCCATAGCAATCACTGCCACAGCTGCTATAATCTGAAGTCTTTGATATTGTGTAAAAGTGACCACAATTCAGCAGCCCAACTATCTTATGCTTTAATATGGTGCC
The DNA here is from genome assembly GCF_013100865.1 of Trachemys scripta elegans. Lineage (NCBI taxonomy): Eukaryota > Metazoa > Chordata > Testudines > Emydidae > Trachemys > Trachemys scripta. The sequence continues at coordinate 92,094,593 of NC_048302.1, forward strand.
TGCCACTGTGGTCTCTAAGGGAAGAGTCCAACACATTTTCAACTGCCATCAGCTCCCACTGTGGTCTGAGGAGAAAAGGAAGAATAAAGAGACACCAGGAGGTGTCCTGAAATTGACCTGGTTGGATGCAAACTTGAGGTCACTGATATTTGTAGTCATGTCTTAGAAAGAGATTGTGAGCTGGAGATGTATCAGTAAATATGGAAGGAGACCTGGCTCCTTAGAGACAGAATGTTAAACATGTTACATCAGCTTAAGCCTTGGCTTTAATTTAATTGCACCAACATAAAGCAGTTTAGCAGAATTTGTGAAAACTTTGTGTCTTTTTAACAATTAATGCTCACCGCTCTAATCCATCTGACTTTGGCAGCCTAAACATCTTTCATTAAAGTCCCGGCGGCACCTCAATTTATGCCTTTGGGTGTGCACAGGGCTGTCTCAGTTGCTGGCTGTCAGGACTATCTGATGCTTAAACCTTAGGGGGATCCTCAGATTGGGTGTTGCCCCACCTCTTGCTTGGGTGGCTCAGAAGCCATACAACAGCTGGGAAGGAGGAAAAGGCAGCCTACCTTATAATTGTTAGGCTAGTGGTTAGAGCACTCACCCAGGAAGCGGGAGACTCACGTTCAATCCCCCGCCTCTCATGAGAAGGGAAACCTCAGTTTAAATCCTACCTCTCAATATTCATCAAAGTCACATAGTCCTAGAAATTTGGCTAGGACACAATGGCTGCACACCACACCAATTTTCATGTTAATTGAATAAATATATATTTCATATACTAGGAAGGGTATATATTTTTTCATATGTCAGAAAGGATCTATTTCTCAATGAGTGGCTCCCAAATGGCTGTTTGCATGCAGTGTACTAGAGAGATAGAAGATTAGTTAAATTTTATATATATTCATTGCTTATTTCTGATGCTGTCTAGCTATATGAAAGCGACTATATAGATTTAACATTTTCAGTGAATGTATTAATACCCGGCACTTAGTATAATTTGTATTAGTCACAGATTAGTTTATGTTGTGACTCCAGTTGCTGTTTGGAAACACCTGGAGATTAGGAAGCCATAGCAGGAGTGAGTTCTACCACTAAAAGAAAAGCACATCTGTGACAGGATGGGCAAAACTCTATACTAGACTGGGGCAAGAACAGGTTAGTGGGCTGGCTTCAGTCAGCAATACCTGCCAGCCACATCAAGGTGGGAAGAATTAGAGTTCAGAGAAGGGCTGCCTTGACAAAAAGATCTTGGCCATCAGGCAGAGATGGACATGGACTGAGAAACATTGAACTAGGACTCCTTGGAAATGTCAAGTTTGGAGGGGAAAGGCTTAGACTGGATTTTTATCAGTCACATTTATTGGTTTGTTTATAAAGTAAAACCTCGGGGGAGGGAGGGTTAAGTGTACATATATAGGATAACTGAACTGTACTAGGACTTGTCTTTAAAACATGAAAGTTAATATGTAATAAGGTAGGGTGTGAATTTAAAGCAGATTAATTATTTCTGATTAACTGCATGTGTGGGTGAGTGCTTGTTACAGGATGCACTTCTTCTTTATGGGCCAGAAGGCTTTGGACCAGGCAGCCCTATTTAATTGTCCAGCTACACCAATGTGGGTTGCTGGACTTAAGAGAAAAAAAAACTAAGCAGTTGAGAGCTGTGATTTAAGGAGAACAGACTGCTCCTGTGTGAAGCAAGGAATCTGGCTTGGCCTAAGGATTATAGGAGTACTGTGGCCTGCCGGAACCCTTGAGAGGAGGATAGACCTGGTCTGTGTTGTCAGGTTGACTGGAGCCCAGGAGATGACAAGCAGTAAAATGGACTGTTGTCTCTAGGGCCTGCCTGAAAGGAAGGGGGCTGAAGGCTGAGCTCAGTGAGGCTGAAGATTCTTATGTTTTGATGCTGTTTTTGGATTTAAGGGACTTTGTTACCCTGGAAGGGGTGAGAATAAAAATGTGACCTGACTGGAGAGCCAAGACCGTGGGAGCCATGAGGAAGAATGAAGTAGAGAGACTGCAATGCCTGATTTTTGCCATGATGGGTTTCTCAGTGAGTTGTGTATAGTGCTCCTATTCTGGAATAATATTACTTTTTCCCATTTAGCTTAATCCATTCTGGAACAGTTAATCAGGAATAGCTATTCCAGCATAATTCCTTGTGTAAACAAGCCCTTAGATCTGGTATGAAGCCACCTGTTCACAATGGCTCACTTATGATTAACTCACTAAAGTATCATAGTGATGAGTGAGCCTCAAAATGTTGGAGGGTTTGTTAATTCTACTCTATCCAGATAAGCACCTAAACATATGTAAGGTTATTTAGACCCAGAAATTCTCTCCAGCACTCCCTGCTCTATTGTCTCCTCCTAACTTCCATCTAATCTGAGAGACATCTTTTCAATCAAAGCATCCCCTATTTCCCAGATACATATGCATGAAACCCTATCATTCTTGTTAGCAGGATTGACGCTTGTAAATCTTCTGTCTCCAGTAGAGCCCTCTGCCAACATCATAGCTACAGCGTGGTAGGTAGCATACATACACACAATATAAAACAGTCCCTACCTTGAATATTTGACAATCTAATTAGATTAAAAAGGGAGGGAGAAAGGAAGCATCATCCCCCATTTAACAGAAGACAAAATGAGGCACAAAGACTTGTCTGAGGTCCTTCAGGAAGTCTGTGGCAGTTAAGGACAGCCATTCTTCTTATATTGCAAAAAAGGATTTTCATAAATGTATTCAGATATAAACCTCAATTCAATTTCAGAAGTATGCAAAACCCTTTCAATTTCCTGTGAACATTCATAGAGGCATTTTGTGTGCTCTCAAGAAAGATCATGGAAAGCTAGTCTTGAAAACAATCATGTGAATCTATCCACATACAGGCTTCGACTGGAAATTGAGATAATCACCCTAGGTACATATTCAAGGGCCCACCCTGCTCCTTTTATTATGAATGAGTCATCCAGTCACAGATCAGGAAAAATACCTTGTGACATAAATGACCCACTAGAGTACAAATACTCAAAGCAAAAGTTGCAGTAAATAGTTTGTGAACACTCCTTTGGAGGAAGTGTGTTTGCATAAAACAAAGAAATGAACAAAAATCTGTCAATATTTGTGAATAATTCACACACAAAGCAAATTCATTGAGAAAATTATGTTCTATAATACTTTGCCCAACTCTATTTCCATTATCACAGAAGCATTTTTCCTGGTGTGCTAAATTGAGCAAATCAAATCAACCAAATAATTTTTTAATCTTGTGTTTAATTCACTGTCATGGATGTTCCCCATGAGTATTGGTTATGCCCTTACAAAATGGGTTGCCTTCGCATTTTCTTACTACCAGGGGTCTATTTGCGTTCAGTATTCAGTAGGCACACGTTACTGTAACATCTCTCTAAATTTAGATTGCTTCAAAAGCAGTTAATTCAGGTTAAAAATAACTTTGTGTGACTTAATCAGAAACACACTGTGTGCTTAAAAAGAGAATTGACTTATATGGAAACAAAATACAAGAGTAGCACTGCACAAAAGTCTTGAGGAAATAAGAGCTAGACAAAAAATATAGGGCTGCATCCACTGCTTCACTCAGGGCGGGGGCCCTCAAAGAGCTGGCTACAGCTTCCTGATTTACTGCCCAATCCCCACAGAACACAGCTTGTTCCAGCAGTCCCTCCTAATTGTGCACTGCACTAAGGGCTGCAGGGTAGGCAACAGAGGAGCCAGCTCTATACCCTCTGGGGGCCCTACATTTTGTCTGTTTCTCTTTTCTAGTCTCTCCTTTCTATCATCATCTCCCTGAAAAGCAGCACCACCTTTCCTCTTGTTCTCTCTTATTAACTCCACCTTCTGCTCTTTACCCCATGGCTCTCTGGTGCTACATTTTCTTTCTCCCCTCTTCAGTGGGGCTGGAATGCTGCTTCACCCCCTGGCTTGAATTTGTAATAACAGACACCAAATATATGGCTTCCATCATCAGCACCCCTACTAGAAACATTGTCCCAACATCTTGCCCCTTTTTCTGTTTTGTCCCCTTTGTTCCCCTTTTTCCTCATGGCTGTCCTCTCCCATGTTCCCAGCTGTATTTCATTGTCTCTTCAGTCTTCTCCATCTCACTTTCGCTATCAATCACCACAACACCCCATAATAGGTAGATAACTAATTATTAACTCAGCTGACGTTATCCCTCCACCACCACCCTCAGGACTGTGCAGGGGAGAGAATTTATGGGGGCATGAGGGCCCATAGGGTCCTGCCCCTCATCCAGCATGTAGGCATAGGGACAAAGACAGCTGGAAGGAGCCCCCCTGAAACTCAGCTGAGAGCAGCAGAGACCAATAGCTGTGGTATGGAGATGCAAGTTTTGATGTCATCAGATTCCAACATTTTAACAGCTTTTATTCTGGATTAGGCTTGACACCTGGCTGAGATTTGACTGCCCTGGCAGCTTTATGGATTTGCCAGTTGCCAGAAAAATAATTTAATCTGCTGGGTATTTTATTTTATTTTTTATTTATTTTTTTACGTGGGTCAAAATATGTGAATTATTAGCACAATATACTGGGATATCTAATGGTAAATGTTTGTGTCCAGCTAAAGATGCGGCTGTATTCCCACTCCTGCAGTTTACATGATAACAGATAAAAACTGCTGAAAATACAGCAGCTGGGTGCCCACCAACATGCAAGTACACTGCATGTGTTTGAGAGAGGGTTTGAGTCATGCAAGAGTGAGGAGATATGCAATATTACCAATCTTACCTCTGTTATTTCTCTAGATATAATAAGTGGCTTTGGGGGGAGGGGAGGAGGTTGCGGAGTTGTCTGAGGGTTGGTTGCCTTGCTGGGGGGAGGGGAAACAGCTGGTTTTTGTTTGTTTGGTTTTTTTTGCATTTCAAAGGAGGTAACCCTGGACACTCTTGTCTGCTGATTCCATTCTAGATAGGTTCTTCTATCACAGTCATCACTATAGTATCTGAACACCTTCCAGTAGTGCATTAAACAGCATGATTATACATCTGCCATATGGCTGGGGTCTCATCCTCTCCTGGTAGGGAATTGTGTGCAGTGTCTTGTTTTGGCAGGATTGTCTCAGTATGCCTGTTGCCTCTCCAGTATGTGTTTGCCCTGGAGAAGGAAAGGTCAAAGAAATCCACCTTGCACTTGGAGCAGAAGGTGGATGAGGTTTGTGATGGTCCTTACTTCCTGGGGGAATTCATTGCACAGTCTTGGAGCAACCCCTGAGAAAACTCCCACACAGCAATCAGTGGTGTGCCTGAACTGATAAATTGTTACTGAGTTGCTGTTCCAGGGCAGAATAATCCCTTGCCATTTAAGAGTCTCTGGTGTCCACCAACAACTTTTCATTAGATTATATAGTGTTTTTGTTAGCCATGTACATGATGTATATGTTTGGAAAGACCTTTTTTTATATAAGGTGGAGGGATGTGATGTCCGATCTCTTTAAATATTTGGGCACTTTGCACTTCTCTATCCCCAGTGTAAAGTCTCACTTTTGTTGGCTTCACTTCTGCTGCCAAAACAACAATAAAGCTACCACCGCAGGCAGCTGTGCTTTGAATCAGCTCCCCCGTGTCACTATCTTTGTTCGGTCCAAATATAACAAGGTCCATTGTGCATGAGGAATCAAGTTGTTGACCACGTCTTTATCATGAAGCTTTAGGCGATCTTCTAGATACCCTGAGGTAAGCCATGGAGCACCTTGACGCTAAGGACTGAGACCTTGAACGGATTGGCTGGATGTTCCCACTGTCTCCCAACCCTTCCTCATAGTCTCTTTATTTCAGCCTTTCTCCACATGCCCTCTGTACTCTCCTGCTTTCCCTTCTCCCATACCCCCTCATTTTAGTGTCTGCTCTACCTTCCTTGTCTCTCTTTATAGCTAAATCCCCTCTCAACAAAATCCTATCCACACAATTGTATTCAATGGGACTTCAGCATAGGCTGCATAATGCATAGGTGTAAGTACTTTTCCGGAACAGGGATGCTTTCCTTAATCAGGACCTAAATTCTATTTACATTGGCTTGTTAATTTATGAAGAGTTGTCAAAAAGATATATAAATAAATCTGAGAAAATTGTGATTTTTAGTTAATTTAGTTAAGCAACATTAATCAAATAGGTTATTAATTACAAATCGTTCAGTTAGCTGAATAAATCATTTTTTTTCTCCAGAAGTGTAGAATTTTAAATCATCACTAGACATTTACTTAGTCTTTTAAATGTAGGTCTGTAGAAATGCAAAGTAAATGTAAAAATGATATTCAACTTAACTATTTTTCAATAGTAACAAAATTGTCACCATAAGCAAATACAAAGACTAACATGATCTTGCAAAATACAACATCAATCCCGGTACTTCTCAAGTGTATCTGCTTTGAACACAGAGCCCCAGATTTCAGTAAGAGGGCTAGTTTCATCCATCAGTCACTGATTATCACCTTACAACTGGGAAATTCCCTCACTGATAAATGCTTCATCAGAGTCTGCTTTAGTCACCACGGATCCTAAGCCTCTGCCTCAGGTATTTCTGTGTGAGAAGTGAAGATTCTGCAACAAAAGAAAACAGCTTTTAAAGTGTTTAACCACTTTCCTTCCCCCAGCCCAATTATTTTCATTGGCTTATGTATGTCAGAGGGCTGATTGCATAGCATGCTAGGTCACTCCCAAATTCCACTGCTTTGTGTTCTGCTTTCTCCTTTAATGATCTTGTGGTGGTGGTCTTCACTGTGGATTTGATTATAAGATGAAAGGGGCTGGGTGAGAGTCTGTGAGCAAGGACCCTTTGGGTATGTTTACACTGCTATTAGACACCCAAGGCTGGCACATGCCAGCTGATTCGGGTTCCTGGGACTTCGGCTAAAGGACTGTTTAATTGCAGTGTAGATTTCTGAGCTTGGGTTGGAGTCTGGGCTCTAGGACCCTGCAAGGTGGGCGGGTCCCACAGCTCGGGCTGCAACCGAAGCCCTGAAGTCGACACTGAAATGAAACCATCCCGCAGCCTGAGCCCTGAGAGCCTGAGTCAGCTGGCGTGGACCAGCCACAGGTTTTTATCTGCAGTGTCTTCAGTCCCTGCTCTTCCTACATATAACAGAGAGGGTATGGCAGTGGCAAGGAGAAGAGCCATCTTGGCTGGCTCAGGTTAAATAATCCTATGTATTAATTTGTATGGTGGGTTGGGATTCTCGATTATGAATCGCCACCTTTCTTTGATGCCTGGCGTTGATTTGGGGATGGGGAGCAGAAGGAGAAAGACTTGATCCCTTTTCATAGGGCAGGATTTTCAAAAGTACTCACCATTGGCCTTTTTCAACTTCCACTGAAGTCAAAGGGAGTTTTACCATTTACTTCAGTGGAGCAGTTAGGCCAAAACTGGGTACTTTTGAAAATTCCACACACAATCCCCTAGAATATCTGTTGTAAAAATATCACTCTTACTAGCAACGAATGCCTCACCATTTCAGGCTTTCACAGCCATATCCCCAAGATAAAAATCACTATTGATTTCACGGGGCGTTCCACTAATAGAATAATGGCATGATATTAATCCTATATAATATTTACATCTTCCTTTAAAGGGATAGTTTAGGCCTCTTTCCTAAAGATAGATAGATCCAATGCAGCAGCATCTTAATCTTAAAAGCTTTGGATTTATTTTTAAAATAACTGCTTAACCAGCAGCTCACTAATTAGAGCCTCTTGTACCATCATACATTCTTTTCCCTTCTTGGTGTTTATACTCTTCAAATACTTGTAGACTGTGTTGGCACTCCCCTTTAGCCATCTTAGCCAGGCTACAAATAGGTAGGGTTCTGTCCTTTTAGTGGGAGATTTTCAAAGGCACAAATGTCATTTAGGTAGTTAATTCCTATTGAAAGTCAATGGGAATTAGGCACCTAGCTGCTCTTTGCATCTTTGAATATCTCATATTTACTATTTGTTGAAAATAAACAAGTTGTTTATAGCAAGTAATTTTTTTTTTTACCTAGGTAGGAAAGAGGATGTCAAAAATACAGGGTAGTGAAATATGGCAGAAAAGAAGCAGGATAGGTTATGAGTAACTTTATTTTGTTGCTCCTTTCTGAACTCCTTTCAGTTTCTGAGTATCTTTCCTGAATTGTATATAGCTGCATATTTTAACTCCTAAACAAGGCCAAAGCAAAGCAAAACCTTGTTTGATTAAAGTACGAGCTTCCAATCAAAAGGATGGGACAAAATTATTCATCTTTTCAAGTTTTGCTTAGAATTGAAATATTTTTTTATTACCATAGCACTTAGTAGGTCTACTCATGGACCAGGATGCTGTTATATTAGGCATTGTACACAGACAACAAAAAGAAGGTCCCTGCACAAAGGAGCTTACAATCCAAGTATAAGATGAGATCCAAGAGATGGATACAGAGAGGAAATACCAGGAAACAATGAGACCATATTGGACAACATGATAGGCTGCTGGTGTGCAGAGACCACTGCCCCTAACTGTTGGCAATTGTTTTGCATGTATCACAGTAAAGGGGGCATTTGAAGGTGGATAATGAGATGACTGTGATGGTTACAAAGAGCTCCTCCCAAAAGTGTGGGCAGCACAGGAAAAAAAGTTTAAATTTTCAGACACCTTTTATCAAGTGAGCAATGGAGGCTAATCTTGTGAGCTGATTGGAGGCAAGGAAATGGCTTAGTAGTGAGTGAGAGATGATAGGCAGTGTGGGGATTTACTGGGAAGAGCCTTGAAAGTGAAGACTAACAGCTTATGTTTGATCTGATTGAGCATGTCACTCCTGTCTTTGAATCTCTCTACTGGCTCCCCTTCCTCAGTGATGGATGGGAGGATGGTCTTTGCAGCTGCATTATGAATGGATACAAGCAGGGCATGATTGCATTTGTCATGGCCAGAAAAAGGGATGTTGCAGTATCAAGATAAGAGCTTGGATGAGAGTGCTCGCTGTTTGGATGGATAAAAGACCATCCCTTAGATGTTGTGCAGAAGGATTCAGCAAAATGTAGATGTAGCCTGGAGGTGAGGAACTAGAGGCTCAAGTAGAAGATGATGCCCACGTTAGTGGTCTGCGTGGTGGGCAGGGTGGTGGTGTAGACCACACAGAGGATAACTTCCTTTTCAGCAGAAACTCCTCATCTTGCGAGTGTTTTCCTTTATTGTTCAGATTGAAATGTCAGCATGAACAATTCAGAAATGCTGAAATGCACAACTTGCTAGTTTAGACTCCAGTGGGTCTACTGTGTCGGTTTCCTCTCAGACACTTCACTGCCTAAAATGGAATTGAACTGTAATCAGGCACCAGTGCAACAGCTTCACCGTTCTTCACAGATTAAAAAAATCTACTTAAAAAAAAATGAGGCTGAAGTAATGCTGGCTGAGTAGTTTCACCACAGTGCTCTTCAAAAATTATCCTACACAGCCTAGCAACTGGCAAGATACCACAAGATACAGCACTAGCTGGGAGGCTGGAACCCAGTAGGTGATAGAAACATATACGATTTGTTCTGGGATCCTACATCCAGAAGTGGCCAATATCAGATGCAGCAGAAAAGTATAAATAAAAATAATATACATAGCCAATTCTGCAATGGAAGAAAGTGGAAGGAATTTTCCCTTTAGGAGACTAGGGATCTGCCCTTGCATGAATGTACAAAAACGGCTAGTGCAAATGACCACAATTGCAGTAGCTGACCAAGGACACCTTCTGGCAAGAGGCAGTGGCTACTCCTAAATGGGCAAGGAAGAGGCAGGGATACAGTTCTGCTCCCCTAACTGGTACTGACCATCATGACTGATTTGGCAGAGGAGGGAAAGCATACTCCTCTGAGGACACTGCTTCTTCTTTTCCATATCATGTTTGCTGGGTATGTTTGTGCTCTTGAGGTTAAGGTGACCAGACAGCAAGTGTGAAAAATCAGGATGGGGTTAGGAGCCGCTATAAGAGAGAGACCCAAAAATCAGGACTGTCCCTATAAAATCGGGATATCTGGGCACTCTACTTGAGATCCTCTCTGATTTCTCTCTCCCTTTCATTAAATGTGTTGGCAGTTGACATTCATTAACTAGTATTTTATATTGGTATCCTAAATTCTAGAGCTGCTCAACTATTACACTGAACTTGGGTGAGTCCGTTTTTGTATGGGCAAGGTCAGCATTATTCATTGTTTTTGAGTGTTCAGATGGCCACCAGCTACTTATGAAAAGTTTCATACATTATGAAGGCTTAGCACCATTCAAAAATATATTCTGGAAGTGCATTATTTGCTTTTCATCTGTTCAAAACATTTTTTCTTATTCTCAGGGAACAGAAATAATATCCTGGGACTTCAGTTACTGACCAGGCACCATTAACAGGGAATAATTTTAGTGAACCTTCTGAATAATCTAGTCAGAAATTTTGTTTGCATAAACTGCTTGGTGAATACTTACAAATAATCAATGTTATCAAAAATCAGGCTCAGTTTGTGAATTAGCCAAGAATATGAAAAGGGCTAACATTTTCAGGACCTATTAATTGCAATCAGTAATTCAACCAGCAGTGTAAGAAAAATATTTTTCCTTTTGTAACACTCATACTTCTGACTAAAAGCACAATTAAAACATGTTAACAACTGTCACCTTAGGTTAGTCTCCAGATTTAATATTCTGGCTCTTGTTTTGTAGCTTACAGATGACAACATCTACCAACAGTATTTATTTCCGCTGTCTTCTGCACAGCAAAGCTGAGATTATTCTTGCAACAGTAATCAAGATCTTCAGGTTTTTTGGCTGCAAAGAGTCATTCAACTGTATTTGAAAAATAAAATTGAAATTCTCCAACAGATAATAAAGTACATTCCTGCTCCCTTTCAGTTCTGTCTGTTCATATGAGCTGAACTGCATTAATACAAGCTGAAGATAGTTTGTCTGCGACTAGTTGAAAATATAAATTCAATTGCCTGAAACCATGTGTTAGGTTTGTATAACTTCACTCCTATTATAGGACCTTGAGCTCTTAGTGCATTCCTCTGTCAGTCCTACTGCAATATAAAAGGAACTATGAAAAGATCCTGAGGGGGAATATTTTCTTTGACTTCAGGGATGTAACTGCTACAGTCATCAGTGTGTGTGTGTGTGTGTTTTTTTTTTTGTTTTTTTTTTAAATGGTGAAAGATTTTAGGATTCAGTGCTGCTCCCATTCTTAAGTATCATTTGGAGAGGGGAAAGCAGTGGTATCCGCTGCCTAGTTAGCATTGCTGTACATTTGTGATGCTTTTCTTAGCTGGAACACCATAGCCCTTAGGGATGTGATTTAGTCAGTAGGTACTTCGGCAGTGCCTTCAGCTTCTAGTGCTCTATGGAGCAGCATGTATGGATCCTGTCTGTTCAGCTGTTGCTGGGATACAGTGGAGGTTGATGGTGGAAAGAGCGTCCCTGTGTTGCCTTTCTCCCATTGCACATCTGCTAGACTTTTTAAGATTTGGCACTCACTAAATACACAGCATGCCAATAGAGTTAATACAATAGGCAGAGAAAACATATATATTCAAAAGGGGGAAATCCGTGTCAAGCAGCCACCTTTCATGAGCACTCACTAGGTACATATCTGAAAACATGAGCTCTTTACTATTTCATAGGAAAAAATGTCAATTTTGACCATAAAAAGCTTAATCAAAAATTAAAACTTGAGCAATCTGTTTCATTTTCAGTAAACATAGTTTTATTGGTTTAACACACCCTCTTATTTTTCAAAAACCAAAACCTTTTGGGGGTTCTATTTGTCTAGTCAAAACTGTGAATTTTAATGGGAAACCTCTACAAAGCAAACACAATGAATTTTCAGGAAAAAAAATAATTGGCATTTTTTTGACTACTCTGATAAAAACACAAAGACCAGTGCTCGCTGTTTGGGTTGGAAGGTGCATGCTGTATCTCAGTTAAGTTTGATGATCACTGGTGCTCAGGGAGGTATATGAAGAAGTCTCTCAAACCTATGTATGTGGAGATGTTAAGAAGTAGGGAGGATAATTATCAAAGCTTAAGAAAAGGAAGCAGCCTGAATCCAGTACAAAGTCTGATTCCATACTACTGAATGTGTGCATATATCTCCAGGATATTCATGACCTGGGGGGGCAACAAGAATCTTCCATATCCAGGGTGACAAAGCACAATGTAAGAGAGCATAATATAATGATTGCTTATGCGATTACAGTCACATGAAAAGCTTCAGACCAACAAATTTCTCCCCTCCAATAAAGATAAGTATGGCTATGACTGGCACTTACCTTGGGATACATTAAAATTATTGTTTATAAACCCAATCTGATTTGCACACTCCCAGTACTCTGTGCATAGTATATGGTCCGGCCAGGTGCTGCCCACTCTGCTCCATGCAACCACTTAAGTGTGTGTGATCTTAAAATGAAGCACATGCTTGGCTGGATAAGGGCTAAGAGTGCTCAGCAAACTGTAGGATAGGGCCTATATAAGCAACACAAACTACATGTCAGTTGCCAGAGTTCAGAAGTGTGTCTTGCATCTTTTTTTTTTTTTTTTTTTTACAGCAACAATGTTTGTCTCAGTGATTCATTTTCTAGTACCTGTGTGTGTGTGTTTTTACACATCTAACTATTGGGTGAGTTGAAGGGGAAGCATCCTTTCATAGATACTGTTATGCATCCCACTTGTACAGCATGTCAGCATGAACTATCTGCATCTTGTTTATGCTGAAAGAACTTGTTATGGGGGAATAAAGAGCTTGAAGCATTCTTCACACCAGTTACAAAACTGCATTATGTGAGAACTGAATACAAGAGAGGAAGAAAAAAACTGAGAGCATCAGGCAACAATAACAAAAGAGGATATTTAAATATTAGAACAGCTGAAGCTGCTTGACATGAATTTGGAATTAATATTCAGGTAAAGTATTTAAATGTTTAATGCTAGCTGAGTTCAGAGAAAAGACTTCATTGCAAGGAAATTAATATTACAGAAACAGAGTATCCTGGTAGGTTCAGTTTAAAGAAATTGTTAATATAAATTATGGTAAATTACTGTGGATAAATGGCAAAATTATTAGGACGAAGAAGAAGGGGGGAAAAAAGTAGAAATCATGAAGATGAAAATGATGAAGAAAATATAAAGCAAATAGCCTCAAACATTATAAAACCTCACTTATAGAGCTAACATTTCCCAGTCTGACTGACTAATAAACGTAAGTTACTATTATTACACCACACAGCTAAGGGTGTGTCAGTATCTTCATTAGAAAGCCTTTTATTTACAGCCATTTTTAAATTTGACAATTGAGTTTATTTTTCTCCAGGGTGAAATTTGGCAAACAGTCTCAGCCCAGCTGGAAATACATTTGACAAATTTTGAGGGGGGGATTGTTCTGTCCCCCCCCCCATTTCCCCCCCCTCCACACACACACTCCCACATTTAAATTATGCAGTATGCAAGGAAAAATGAAAACAGCAATTTACAGAAGTAATGGAAGAAATCACTTTAGGAAACTCCTTTCTTGCTCCTATAACAGGGTACTTTTTAAAATACTGGGGGCTTGGAGATGTGAAAGAAAAAATTGAAGGACAAACCCTCCTCTCAAAATGCTTCTGCTTCAGCACCGCCATGTTCAGAAATGACAAATAAAAATCCTTTGCACTTCTATAGCATCATTAATCTGAGAATCTCCACGCACTCTAGAACATTTAATTAATGGTCACAAGACCTTTGTGAGGCATGACGGTACTATTGAAGGAGTGACAGAGGCACAGTTAGGGTAAGTGAATTGTTCAAGGTCACACGGTGGTCAGCAGCAAATGCAGGAGCAGATTTTCAGATAGTGTAAGCCAATAAACTCTTAAATCTGCTGCTATCTTCAATACACTCTTCTTCCCCTCACTTTTCACCAGAAGGGGCTGAACAGCCTTACATGTGACTCAGAGATGCAGGCCGGCTCAGCTTTGTAAATAATTTCAAAATGTATCTTGGTGTTGGATGGGGTAGAAGGGCTTCTGGCTCCAGTTACCTGCTTATGGTATGGGTGGCAGGTGGTGGTGTAAGTGAGTTTCTTGAGTGATAGAGGCCTTGGCTTCTCAGCTCAAACAACACTCTGGGGAGAAAGTTTTGGCCCAGTGGTCCTATTACATCTCCATGGTTGATGCAGATATCAGTCTGGGATTAAGACCTTTAGACTTTCTTCCTTGAGAAGAATTTCCCCCCATGCGTTATGATGCCAGTGGATGCCTCCAGTATCATTCCTGAGCTCCCATTCCAGTGTGAACCGAGTCACACTTCCTAATAGGAAAAGGAAAGGTTTGGGAGCCTGCAGAAGGAAAAAAAAAGTAGGACAGGAGCACTCACTTGAAGGTCAAAGGGAACCTTCTTCCATAGACAATAAATTCTGGGTACTGGCTGTGCAGCATAGGTGTCTCAGGCTGTATCTACACTGCATCACAATTAGGGTTATTGATGTGCACTGCTATTCACACACCTAAGTGCTGCACTGCAACTGCCCCATGTGGTCTCTGTAGGCACGAGCTAAAAGGTTCCTAGTTAGTATTAATGTAGCCCTGTTTGGAAAGGACTATGTTAACATGAACTAGAAACCTTTCAGTCTCCAGTGCTCACAGTGTCCACATGTAGAGTTACAGGACAGCTCTTTGGTACGCACTGCAATTTACACCCTCTTAATCTGAAGTGTGGGGTAGTGTAGACAAGTCCTCAGGCTCCACATGCTACAGAGCAAAAGAGGCAGTTTTAGCTTGAATAGAAACCTGTTTACTTAAAGGCTGCTAAGAGCTGTTAGATAAGGAGATTGCTATTTTTATCACAGTACTTTGGTCCTTCATCGCAGTGCTACTGCAGGTGATCCATACCCTACATTCTTCAGCATTTCCATAGCTAATTAATGGGGATGAAAGTCATACTGTAGGTGCATCCTACACCACTACAGGGTACTACTGAAATGTGGGTGGAGTTTTTGAACCCAAGTTGTATGAAATCTGCTGCATTCTTCTTTCTTCTCCCTTGTGAATCCATTTTGGAAGAGATATTCAATTCAATTCATCCCAATCCAGAGACTGAGCTCCACAGTCACACTTAGGAAGATTGATTGTTCTGGCAGAGTCCAACCAAAATGGCCAATTTACTCAGACTGAAATTTGTGATGCATTGAAAATGCTTAAAATTATAAGCATCATTTTAAATGATCAGGGAGTTTCCTGGCTCCTGTTTTCAGGCTAAGAGGCCCTGTAAGAAAGTTTTGTGATCTAGGACTTTCTTCAGTCAATCTGCAAAGAGTCACCCTAGAACAAGCTGTAGTGAATTGAACCTCTCTGCCTTAGGGAACAGCTTGTGCACGCTCTCTCTCTCTCTGTTTTGGTTCTTGTATGTTTGGGTTCTGGATTCTCAGAAATAAAGAAGTGTTGTCTTGCAATCTTCCAGCAAGAATACTTTATTTTAATCTAACTTCTCTTTCTGGGCTGTGAACATGCCTGAACGTACAGTAGATGTTGTGGGTATCCACAATATGCAGCTGGAATTCTCAATCAGCATCTCTAAAAAGGGGCTGTGTAAAACTGGGTACTGACTAACAAGTACTCCTAGAGAAGTGGTGATGGATCCAAGGTTTTTGGAAATGAATGATCTCTTATGGGATTTACATAAGATTATCTAGTTCTGAGATGTTACAAGTCAGCACTGAGGTATATTGGCAAAATTCTGCCCCCCCCCTTCAGGAATGCACTTAAATATATGCTTAAAATTGAGTACTTGCTTAAATCCCATTGTCTTCAAGTGCTGTCCTTGAATTAAATACTATATCCAGACAATGACTTAGTCCTGCGCTTTTATGACTAGCATTTCAAATTCATATAGGAACACCTGCACCTATGTAGAGAAAGAGAGCCATATTGGGTGAAAAGCTCTTTTTGGTTGTATCTATTTGCTTTCCTTTTGTGAACTTTGGTTTTGGTTGGTTGTTTCTCCTAAGGACTTAAATATTTATTGTTAGGGCTCATGCTCTGGGGATTTTAATATATGGCCTGATTTGTGTGATTGTCACAGCTGCCATGCATATTTTCTTTTTTGTAATTCCATTGCAACTGTGTGTCTATATTTATACCTATCTAGAATAGCTTTAACCTTTCTGGTGCTGGGAATGTATTTTCCTTAAAAGTCAAAGTTTTGAAGAAAATAGAAGACTCAATCACTTTTTTTTAAAGTCAAAAAGGTTTATATTTCATTAAGGGCCATTTTTAATTATGATTTTTTAAAAATATCTACTGGTATCATTCTTGCAGTGATGCAGCACATTGTTCCCTCATTCAAGGAGTATGTGTAATTAATGAGGTGTGATGTGTGACAGCAATGGAATGTCAGCCCAGGAAACTCAAAAATCATCAACTTTTCTCCAAAAACTGTAATTTAAAAACACCCTGTTCTCTCCACTTCCCAATCCTGCTCTTCATCCGCCCATATATATATAAAAATCTGCATTCTGGGCAGAGGGGAAGATCTTGACACAGTTGATGTATGATGACAAAGAAATACAAGCTCCAAATAGATTTACTGAAGCTGTGCATTGTATTAAGAAACTAAGATGAATGGCATGAATATTTTGGAAACAACCCTCCCTCCCCCACCCAAAGCATAAGGAAATCTACAAAAAGTAATTATGACCCACTTAGATAACATCTCTTAGTAGCTAATGTTATGGCTTGTTTCAGCCTTAGCACTGGGTGCAAGGCACAGGAGGGCTAGGGGGCCAAGTATGACAGCATTCTGCGGGAAATGTTTAACCTAAATGCTTGGTGCTGTAGATTGTTTTGTTTTCCTGTAGCACTAGCTGCTTGTGTGCTGCTATTTAAAGTGACAGCTTCCAGGATCCACAGTGAGAGAATCCTTATCTTTTTACTTTAACGAACAGCTACAAGCCTTTCCATCCTCTTTGACTGCTAGCATAAACTCCCTGTTCATGAAACGCCCAGACATGATCCATGTTATGTGCATGTTAATGTATGCTGTGGTACATATGCTTAATTTGTTCCTGTGCTCTTCAGAATCTACACATGTCGACCCAGTAGGTGGCAAACTCTAGTTGGCCCAATTAAAATAGTTGTATACTTTAAGGACAAAAGGGACCATTAGCTCTGGTCTGATGGCTTCTATAACAGGCCATAGAACTTTGCACAGTATTGAATCCAATATTTTGTGTTTGACTAAAGTATACCTTCCAGAAACGCTTGATTTGAAGACTCCAAGCAATGGAGAACCCACTACTTTCCTTGGTAGCTTTTGTTCCAGTGGTTAATCACCTTCACTGTTAAAAATCTGGGTCTTATGTTTCTAATCTGAATTTGCCTGGTGTCTGCTTCCAGGAACGGATTTGTTCTTACTATGCCTTTTTCAACTAAAGAGCTTTTCAGTACCTTGTGTTGTCTCCCTGTGAAGGTACCTACAATGTAATTGTCATCTTTCAATCTTCTGTTTTGATTAGCTAAACAGACTGAGCTGCTTAAGTCTTTCCCTTTTGAGGATTTTTTTCCCAGTCCTTAAATAATTTTTTTTGTGGTTCTCTTCTGCAGCCTCTCCAGTTTTTCAACTTTTTTCAAAAATGGACATTCAAACTGTATACAGCATTCTAGTACCTGTCTCATCTCCACTATATGCAAAGGTATACTATCATTCTTACCTCTTTCACCCCACTTTTCATTTGTGCAATTCTTTCTCTTAATACTACATAGCCAGCATCAAACTAATGTCTATCAAAGTGAAGGGAATTATTTTCCAAGCAGTGGAACCATCACAAATGATTCCAGAAGCCTTCTTTCCCAGTTTTCATTAATGCATGATATGACCTTCTGGGGTGCAATCCAGACCAGTTACTTACTGTCACTCCTGCCCTGCAACCTGGGGTGCCTCACAATGCTTTGCTGCTGAAGCTCCCAATCTGGGCTCCTTACAGCCAAATAGTATTTGGTCACATGTGAAGAAACAGATTAGCTGGTAGTGTATAGATTAGTTGATACTCAAATAGGGCCTGATGAAAAGCCTGCTGAACTATGAGGAAGACTCCTAATGGACTTTGTATCAAGACCATAATAAACAAGGGGTAGAAATGAGGTAAGTAGTTGACACTGAATCCTTAAAGATTTCCAAGTTGCTTCTAATTGTGTTAAGTCAAAAGTAAAAATATAATGATGAAAAAATGAAAAATAATAAATAGGAAATAGAGGACAAAATGATACTGACATACTCGTGTACAAATGCTGATCCAGGAGACTAAACTTAAGAGTGAAAAATTGGACTAAGACACCTACCAGGAACAAGAACCGAAAATACCTTGATATCTGAGATAAAGTTATATTCTATTCTTAAGGCAATAAGAGGAGAGAAAGAAAAAGTGCCGTTTGTGCCAGAGTGAAGAGTGAGGGTGTTGGTTTTTTTGTTTTTTTTTCCTTCAAAACAAAACCAAACCACTGGAAATGAAGGAAGCAAGGCAGAGAGATCATTGAAAGGAAAAAGAAGGAGCCGGGGCAGTTTCATGATGGACTGCTCAAAACCTCACATGTATGTGTCCTTTTAACGATAAACAGAAAATGAGGGAGATTGTCAATGAAGAATGCAAAGAGTATATTAATATTGGCATAGAAAAGATCAGATCAACAATTAAGCAGAATGAGTTAAATCTAATTATAGATATTAAAATGATAAAGCCTTTAATAACTAGACAAGATGGTGAGATAGAAGCGAGGAGAAAGCAGGTTCACTAATTTTCAAGAAAGATGGTGAAACTAATGAGCTCCTGAACTTTTTTATATATTAAAAAAAATGCATTGAGGAAAGAGAAGACCATTAGGAAGTCTTGCTATATAAAAGCAGCGCTTGATTAAAAGCATGTCAGGGAATACTCAAAACCATGTAAAACAGAAGTGAACTGCCCCTTTACCTCCCCCCCCCCCACAAGAAAAGTGTGTGCGGGGATGGGGGGAAATAAATTTTTTTTGAAAAGTTAAAGAAAGCAACACTTCCCCTAGTAATTTGTAACTCACTTCAGTGTGTGAGTCTCACTTAACTGTGTCTCTAAGTGAGAGACAGTAACACAAAGTAAAAAGAAGAACAGGAGTACTTGTGGCACCTTAGAGACTAACAAATTTATTAGAGCATAAGCTTTCGTGGACTACAGCCCACTTCTTCGGATGCATATAGAATGGAACATATATTGAGGAGATATATATACACACATACAGAGAGCATAAACAGGTGGGAGTTGTCTTACCAACTCTGAGAGGCCAATTAATTAAGAGAAAAAAAACTAGACACAATCAACTCCGGTTTGAATAAGGACTGGGAATGGCTGAGCCATTACAAACGTTGACTCTATCTCCCCTTGTAAGTACTCTCACACTTCTTATCACACTGTCTGTACTCGGCTAGCTTGATTATCACTTCAAAAGTTTTTTTTCTCTTAATTAATTGGCCTCTCAGAGTTGGTAAGACAACTCCCACCTGTTTATGCTCTCTGTATGTGTGTATATATATCTCCTCAATATATGTTCCATTCTATATGCATCCGAAGAAGTGGGCTGTAGTCCACGAAAGCTTATGCTCTAATAAATTTGTTAGTCTCTAAGGTGCCACAAGTACTCCTGTTCTTCTTTTTGCAGATACAGACTAACACGGCTGTAACTCTGAAACCTAACACAAAGTAATACTTCACGTAAAATTGTCAAAAGCTCTGAAGTCCCTTTTTTAGAAGTGACTTCGGCTCCTAGGTTGGAA
The DNA here is from genome assembly GCF_013100865.1 of Trachemys scripta elegans. Taxonomy (NCBI): domain Eukaryota; kingdom Metazoa; phylum Chordata; order Testudines; family Emydidae; genus Trachemys; species Trachemys scripta. The sequence continues at coordinate 92,114,389 of NC_048302.1, forward strand.
GGAGAGGGAAGACTTCCCCCTCCTCCCCCATTTTTTTTCTCCACATCTTAACTCTAGCGGAAAAGTATGCGTGTGTGCGTGTGTGGGGGGGGGAGGGGGGAGAGGGGGATGTAAAAAGACAAAGTGGTAATTTTCCTAACAGTGACACAAAATGATTACAAAATCCCTTCATTTTTTTTTAAACTTATTTTTTGGGTGGGGGAGGGAGAACCAGTTTTGATCTGTTGTAATCCCAAGTACTAATTAATTTCTGAGGTTACCAGTTTTGCTGCTTTTCAGAAAGCCAGGTTTTCTATTTTATTTAATGATTTATTCTGCATCCAAAGCTCCAGTTTTAAGACAATGAAATAAAGGACATACTAACTCAAAGTTCACTGACTTGCTATTATAACTCTAACTGCCCTGAGTCAGCATCTACATTATTTTCAACTTCTCACATTCAATATAGCATGATTCTCAGATTTCATGTTGTGTTATAAATTGTATAGATAAATCTCTTAAGTGCTTCTTTTACTTTTATTCCACATCTCCTTGGGGCTTAACAAAATCATTTTATTAGAAACCTACATTAAAATCAAACTCCATATTTTACTTTTTATGTATTTGTGGCTCAGTGAAAGGAAAGCTTGAACCTCTGATGTGAATCATCAAGAAATAAAAAGTGAATATAAAGCTCTGTAAACCAAAATTCTTTCAGGACAGAATTCTGAAAACTTACCTTTTAGTAGCAGAATGTGTCAATTTACACAAAGTACAATAATGAAAATGCTTTCCATAGTTCAGAAAGGGCCTGATCCAGAGTCCACTGAAGTCAATGGAAAGATTTCTTTGGGATTGATTTCGCTGGGATCTAAATCAGGCTCTTAATGTAGTTCAATTATTTTCTATAATGTTGAGGGCTCTGAATGTCTGATTTATGAGGTAGACAGGGTAGGTGAGCAATATCTTTCACTGGGCCAACTTTTTTTAGTGGAAGGTATGAGTTTTAGAACTATACAGAGCTATTTGTCAGGTCTGAGTAATTTTGCGTTTGAGGTGTTCTCTGTGTGTGTGTGTGTGTTCTCAGAGCATTTCCTTTCAGCTCCTACATTTCTAGGTGAATCTGAGCTCCTGCTGAAATGAAGAACATGTTTGTGTGATGGCGATCCTTGAAGCTTTAGGATTTTTCATGGCCTACTGTATACTTTAATAGTAGCACAAGACTCTTCTTCATATGGAGATGATACAGCAGAGTCTGTTAGAGCACCTGAATCCCTGCATCTGTAAGAACAATGAGGGAATGAAATTGAAATGAAATGCATCTTCATCCTAGTTCTACATGCCATTCACAGATGTGATGACAAACAGTCAGGAATGGCAGGTCTGGCATTTCAGACTCCCAATAAAACAGTCACTATTTTAACAGGTAGACCCACACTACCTTAACTCTATATATGCTTATTATTTAATGTAGAGTGCATGCCCAACTAAATGTCTGAGCTAGAGCTAGCACTGAAAATATGAAAAAAGACATGCTGCCGAATATCTCTAATCTACATAGACATTGATGGCTCATTAAATTAGACCAATACTAAAATGACAATCAAATTATAAGAGAGACTTGCTCAGTGAGATTGGTTCAATAAAGGATACTATGTCTGTTGGTGAACTGTCACCAGCTTTCAGGCTTCAGAGATGAATTTAGAAGTAGAATTGGGCTGCTGCTCAAAGAGATTTGTTATAATGCATAATTGCATAATGCGTGCAGAAACTGAATTGTAAATCCCAGGTATCTTAAATGTTGCAAAAGTAGAGGCTTTGTGATAATACAGTGGAATTATTCAGTGAATGATTTTCTTAGTGGTATTTATTAATTTTTAATAATTACAATAGCAAGAGCCTCCAATAGTCTGGTGTTGTACAGTTGGAAATAATTTCCAATAATTTGGGGCTAACCAATGGAAAAATGGGGTCTAGTGAAATAGAAAATGAGATAGAGGACCTTTCAAGTATAAAGTCACTTAGAGTTAAAATGTATTATGAAAAAAGTAAAAAGTCGGACAACATTAAGCAGAGTTGACTTAGTAAAATTTGTTTTGAATTGTAACAATGTCCAACCCATGTCAAACTTACGGGTAACTTTGTACTAATAATATGACATGTCTAAATACTAGGGCTACCGCGCGATTAAACAAATTAACCGCTCGATTAAGTGATGATAGAATGCCATTTATTTAAATATTTTTTGATGTTTTCTACGTTTTCAAATATATTGATTTTAATTACAACATAGTACACAAAGTGTACACTTCTCACTTTATATTTATTTTTATTACAAATATTTGTGCTATAAAAAACAAAAGAAATAGTATTTTTAAATTCACCTCATACAAGTACTGTAATACAATCTATTATGAAAGCTGAACTTACAAATGTCGAATTATGTACAAAAATTAACTGCATTCAAAAATTAAACAATGTGAAATTTTAGAACCTATAAATCCACTCAGTCCTACTTCTTGTTCAACCAATCACTAAGACAAACAAGTTTGTTTACATTTGCAGGAGGTAATGCTGCCCACTTCTTGTTTACAATGTCACCTGAAAGTGAGAACAGGTGTTCACATGGCACTGTTGTAGCTGGTGTTGCAAGATATTTACGTGCCAGATGGGTTAAGGATTCATATGTCCCTTCATGCTTCAACTACCATTCCAAAGGACATGTGTCTATGCCGATGACGGATTCTGCTTGATAACAATCCAAAGCAATGTGGACTGACGCATGTTCACTTTCATCATCTGAGTCAGATGCCACCAGCAGAAGGTTGATTTTTCTTTTTTGGTGGTTTGGGTTCTGTAGTTTCAACATTGCAGTGTCGCTCTTTTACAACTTCTGAAAACATACTCCACACCTCATCCCTCTCAGATTTTTGGAAGGCACTTCAGATTCTTAAACCTTGAGTTGAGTGTTGTAACTCTCTTTAGAAATCTCACATTGGTACCTTCTTTGACAAAATACAAATCTGCAGTGAAAGTATTCTTAAAATGAACAACATGTGCTGGGTCATCATCCGAGACTGCTATAACATGAAATCTATGGCAGAATGCGGGTAAAACAGAGCAGGAGACCTACAATTCTCCCCCAAGGAGTTCAGTCACAAATTTCATTAATGCATTATTTTTTTAATGAGTGTCATCAGCATGGAAGCATGTGGAATGGTGGCCGAAGCATGAAGGGCATACGAATGTTTAGCATATCTGGCATGTAAATACCTTGCAATGCTGGTTACAAAAGTGCCATGCGAACACTTGTTCTCACTTTCAGGTGACACTGTAAATAAGAAGCTGGCAGCATTATTACCTGTAAATGTAAACAAACTTGTTTGTCTTAGTGATTAGTTTAACAAGAAGTAGGAATGAGTGGACTTCTAGGCTCTAAAGTTGTACATTGTTTTTTATTTGAGTGCAGTTATGTAACAAATCTACATTTGTAAGTTGCACTTTCATGATAGAGATTGTATTATATGAGGTGAATTTCTTTTATCATTTTTACAGTGCAAATATTTGTAATAAAAATAATATAAAGTGAGCACTGTACACTTTGTATTCTGTGTTGTAATGGAAATCAATAGATTTGAAAATGTAGAAAAAAATTAAAAATATTTAATAAACTTCAACTGGTATTCTATTGTTTAACAGTGTGATTAAAACTGCAATTAATTTTTTGAGTTAATCGCATGAGTTAACTGCAAGAAATTGACAGCCCTAATAAATACGTAGTGGAGTAGCTCTTCTGGCAGCCATATGTGAGCAGCACTAATGGTAAGCACTGGACATCTATTATTACACGCTTTTCTAAAGCATCCTTCTCTCTATTAGCTGGTGCTGCTCCACCTAGATGCTGGAGGCAAATTTTAGTATGTGTCCAACTAGTTTTTTTTTTTTTTTTGCTGGTTTGTTATAACTTGTTTTGTTCAAAGCTTTACAGTAATTATTACCTGTATTTTGATAGGCAGCTGGAGGCTCCAGCCCTGTTGTTCAAGGCAAGGTACAAACATATTGCAAATTATCTCTGGCCTAAAGAGGTTCCAGCCTATTGGTTCATTTTTCGTCCACTACTATCTTTCCATTGTGTAGCTTGTGTCTTTTCCAGCTGTCTTTTAATTATCTGCTATTGTGAAATAATTGTTTCCGCTTTTTAATATGGGGCCTCTATTTGTTAGCACCCTGTTGCAGCAGAATGAGGAGCTACACCACCTGACTCCATTGTCCTTATGCTGCCACACTTAGTTCTGTGTTTGAGTTTGTCATCCATTCCTCTGGACGGGTCCTTAATAGTCTCTGTCCCCTTCCAGATAATGGGGAGTTGAAAGTTCACTGACTTTGGTGGGGGCTGGACAGCCCTAGGTCTCCTGGGTTTAGAGCCGCCTTTTTCAAAGTTTTTTGGCTGGAGTACGTAGGGGAATCGGAGGCAACCCACTTCACTGGGTTCCAGCTCAGGGTCCTTCATGTCTTACAATTTCAACATATTTCCTTAAAACTCTTTTTTGTAAATGCAAATACACTGCAGGTTGCTTGCTTTTTAAAGATAAGCATAATTATTTTATGGTTGCCAGGCAGGACTTCACAATGCACCCAATAGGCTGTTGTACAAATAGGCTTTTATTATATCTGGTTTGTGCCCACTTGGCCCAATTCTACAACAATTTTACCTTGTTTTCAGTCAAGGAGATTGTGGATGCATGTTTTGAATGTCAATTTGAGAACTACTTTAAGGACCAGTGATATCCTGATCAGGGAGCTAGTAATAACTCACCCTTTACAAGTCTAGAACAAAGTTGGTACCACAAAGGCCCTGATCCTACAAACACACACCTATGCTCAGATCAGTAGTCTCATTACCATCACTGGGTATGTTTACACAGCAAAGAAAAACCTGTGGCTGGCCTATGCCAGCTGACTCGGGCTTGGGCTGTGGGGCTGTTTTGTTGCTGTGTACACTCCTGGGCTCCGGCTGGAGCTCGAGCTCTGGGAGCCTCACAGGGTTTTTGAGCCTGGGCTCCAGCTGGAAGTCTAAACAGCAATGAAACAGCCCCACAGCATGACCCCCCTCACGTGCCCGAGTCAGCTAGAAAAGGCCAGCCAGGGGTATCTAGTTGCTTTGTTGACATACCCACTGAGACTACTCATGTCCTTAAAATTAAGCACATGGTTACTGTATGCAAGATCAGGATCAAAGTTTGTAATTATCTGGTAGTCAACTGACCTCTTAATACAAGTTTCATTATAAAGTATTATGTTAAGACATTTCAGTTTATTGTTTTCTGCTAGTTTAACATCACTCAGTAAGCAGAGCAACCCAGTTCTTCACATAATGTATCTTCTAAGGTATGAATGATTTCCAACTACAAATAATTTTTATCAAGATCTTATTTATTCTTACATTGTAAGAGTGAATGACTAAATGCAAGATACTTTCTAGGATTTATCCAAGTTATAGATGTTGGAAAATTAGACTTCTGTACATCCATGAAAGGAAATTCTTCACGAGACCTGTAGCAGTGTATCGTCATGTTCATATCAAGAATGATTTTTCTAGAAGCAAAGTGGTAGTTAAGAATACTGAATGTTTTTGTTGGAATAATTATAAATGTACACAATAGCATGATTTAAAATAATTTGACTTGTGAGAGCTGGATCTCTCTCCTATAGTTTCTTGTGCTTTGAAAGCTTAGATCATGGTCGTCTATTAAAGTGCCAGAGGTTCGCTTTGCAGAAACATCCACCCTCCCCATATTAATATTTTGCTCTGGCATTTACAGCATTTGGGAAGGGCATCTGTCTGCAACAGCTAGTCTAATTAAATTCAGAGATGAGGCAGGGAAGTGATGATGTACAGTACGGCCAATCTGCTCACAATACAAAACATGTCATGTATGGCCTTCATAATTTGGAGAGCCTCCATCAACAAATCTGCCCACTGGGTTAAAATAAATATTGAATTACATTAAATTCAAGTATTTTAGTTCTAATTCACATAGACTTTCAAAGTATCTGAAGAGAGATTAGAGGGCTATGATCAAAATCGTGACCTGCCAAAGTATCAGAAAGTGCTATGATTTCCTGAGTCAGATTTTTCTTAATGTTAAAAAATTAAATATTAAAAATAAATGTTTGAACCAATTATGAAAAACCCGTGTGTTCTCGTGAATGAGTCATAGCAATATTTTTCTTGGTGCCGCACTAATTAGCTGCAGAGCAATGAAGTGTTACAGATGCTAGAGAGAAGAAAGGGAGAGCTTTTACTTTATGATTATTCTCTGGAGATTAAAAATCTATCCTGTGAGGCCCTAATTCTGCAATTTGTTCCATAGAGGTAGGCCACTTGCCTGTCTCCTAAGGTCAGTGGCGCTCAGGGTGTGCACAGAACGAATTGCAGAGTTGGGGCTTACTCTGACCATCTCATGCTCAGATCATTTTGCAAGTTCTCAAAATAGCAAGCATGGTGAATATTGTACTGAAGGATATATGGCATGGTGGGCTTAACTGTCTGTCTGAATTAGTTAATACAAATATGCATTTGGTATAATAGAGATCAGCTTCACATTTATGGATTCACATTTATTTAGTAGGGGGCTGCACACTTCACACCTTGTATAGGCTGAGTTTATTGCACACACCAGGGGCTCCTTGCATCCTTCCATTTGCCTGACCCCACAAGCTCCTTGTGTTTCACCCTCACATCCCCTTCTATTTCAGGGACCCTCTGTCAGGGGCTCTGTGTGCTTCTCCTACCATACTAGCAGCTTTGTGTGCATCCCCGTGCTCTGAATTCTCCCCAGGGCAGGGTCTATATGCATCCTCTCCCATTCCAGGGTCCCCCAGTCTTCCATCCCACTGTGCCTGGACTTCTGTGTGCTCCATTCTACCCTCACCCCTGCCATTATTCTTTCTCTCTGGCAGACAACTCATTGAGGTATCACCATGTTAAATTTCAGTGAGAGGAAGTGCAGAAATGAGATGGAGTAGTTATGCTGGATGGAATTAATGGGTACTATAACTAGATGCTTGTTCTTTAGACAATTGCAGAGGTGCTTGAAGCTGTGCTAAGCAGATGGCACAGGCTCAATTTGCCCCCTGTCCCCCATTTTTCCCTTTCAGTTATCCAATTATCCCCCAAATCAATTTGATCCTGAAGACTGCTGCCTAGAATACTCTCTGAAATAGTGGAATTGCTCAGATGTGATTGGATGCTGTGTTCATAAGTTAAAACATTACATAAATACAAACAGAGAAATGCCATCAAGTTGAGCCTAAGGCCTTTCCAAACATGGGCAGTGAGTATTTGGATGACCACTAGGTAGTTGTCAAATTATCACTAGAGCCTTACATGTACGTATGCAAGTGAATAATTTAACATGTGTGAGGAGTCCTGAATGTGAAAAACTATTCATACGGATAAGTGTTTGCAGAATTAGGGCCTTAGTGCTTATTTACTCCACTTTACTAAACATGAATGACAATTATCTAAAGAATGTTGAGGAAAAAGCAGGGAAAAATGAATGAAACTTTTCCATGTAAAATATTTTTCTTTTTGCATCCAGCTCTAGTCATCAGTCATTTTCCTGCTTTTGAAAAGTTTCAGTCATCCAATCAGGGAGAGGAAAAGACAATACCATGTTACATAGGTAATCAACCATACATCACAAATAAAGACTATCGAACAGTCAGCGTAAAGAATTTGCCAATAACCTATATGATGATAATTATGTTGAAACTACTTAAGGACTATTTATGAACAATTATGTATGTTCACAAATTCTTTTCAAACCCATCCTTATTTCTGTGAACAGAAATAGCGAATAATTCGAGTGGCTCCATTTTAGTGTGCAGGGGCAGAATTGCTGATATGTCAATAATAAATCACAGATGGAGGAAACTGGTTTAGAAAAAAAATCATTCCCAGACTTTCATTCGCCCAAGCCATCTTTTCACCCTATTGACTACTCTAATAATGTTATTTGTAAACAATGAACATACATTAAAGTCAGCTGCAAAGTTGATTTACGATGTAATGCGTGTTCCTGGAGATGTATGCAAAAGGAGAAGTTTGGGTTGGCTTTCTAAGTTCCTGCATTTGGCATTTTGCAATTTCACAATTACTCATCTGTTTTTCTTAACACATTTCAAGTTTTGAAAATGTCTTGAGCCTTGGCAGTGAAACCTCTTTGAAAGTCACAAAGCTCCATCAGTGAGCAACCTCAGAATTCATTTATAGGTTAGACAATCAGGCACCAAGGCACTAGCCTTTGGACATAGAGCATTTGTTATTAGGATCCATGGTGGAGTTTCTGCTTTCCCTGCTGCTGGCCATTGCATCTATCTTCCTGACATGTCAATTACTTTCTGTCCAGGAGGGTGGGGTAGGGAGAGGATTTTCAGCAATACTTCAATACAAAATAAGGGAATGCATCGTGATCTCCTTTTTCATAAGGAGCCTAACATGCCAGAGTGAAAATAATCAAAAGACAGAACAGGAAAAAACAATCATATCCATGTAGCAGAGGTCCACTGTGGCACTAGCAATGCACACGCTCTACTGGAGTTATTACTACATGGCAGGAATGGCGCGGTTGAAGAATGTGAGAAGATTCCTCCTGTACAAACGTGTTGTGATAGACCCAGACCAGTTGGGAACAGCAGAGTAGCAGAAGGGAGATATACTGGCCACTGGATAAGTAGTTTCTGTTCCCTGAGTGACCAGAGCAGGGGCTGTTCCAGGCTAATAGACCACCTGACTCCAATTAACCTGCTAAGAGTCAGGTGAGGCAGTTAAGCACCTGACTCTAATTAAGGCCCCTCTGATGCTATAAAAGGGCTCACTCCAGCCAGGGGGAGCCAGAGGAGAAGAAGTGTGTGTGAGGAACTGGGAGCAAGAGGTGTGCAAGAAGCTAAGAGTGAGTAGGCGTACTGCTAGAGGACTGAGAAGTACAAGCGTTATCAGACATCAGGAGGAAGGTCCGGTGGTGAGGACAAAGAAGGTGTTGGGAGGAGGCCATGGGAAAGTAGCTTCTCGCAGTGCTGCCATCTCCCTTCACCCACTTATGTTTATAAAAAGGAGACTGGAATATAGTTTGGCCCACATTGCATACAAATCACTATTTTGTTTAGTTAATGCTTCATGTAAATTCTTAAGCCAAATATTAATTTACTCTGGACTTCCAAAAGTCTGTAACTAATTGTCGTAGCTGTGAGATTGTGAGTGAATGATACAGTTCTTACGGAAGTGCTGCTTTTAAAACATAGCAGTGGGTCCTTGTTCAAGGGTCTGAAGTCACAGCAGTTGAGAATGAGATTTGAGACCAGCATCATGTATCTGAATTTGAAAATGATTAGGTTTGCTCTCCACTTAGAAGAGTGTGTGTGTGTGTGTGTGGGGGGGAAATGAAGAAAATGAATACAGTAGATATGACCCCTCCTTGTGCCAAACTAGTTTAAGGGGGTTGTTCTTATATATCTAATGTGACTTTCCTAAAGTTAGTTAAACAAAATTCCATTTCCCCAATGCCTTCCCCAGGGATTTAAGATGTAAACAAAAGGGATTTCAACTTCTAGTTAGATTTCCATAGCTTGAAAGTCAGCAAAGAATTTCAGACGTCCAAGAATTCTCAAAGGTTTCAGAGTAGCAGCCGTGTTAGTCTGTATCCGCAAAAAGAAGAACAGGAGTACTTGTGGCACCTTAGACTAACACGGCTGCTACTCTGAAACCTGTCATTATGCAAGGCACTGCATTTAGCCGTATGGAATGGAAATCCATCAATAAATTTGTTAGTCTCTAAGGTGCCACAAGTATTCCTGTTCTTCTTTTTAAGAATTCTCAAACTATTCCAAATTTTATCCATTCATGTTCTAAATGGATTTTTTGCCTCTCAGAGGCAAGTACTTGTTCTCCCCGCTCATCATGCTGTGCAGTTACTGAGTCACTTTCAAGTTTAAATGTATATTTCACAGCTGAATCAGGGGCTGTACAAATGAAACGTTCAACTTAAAGCGTGGGGGGGAGGGATATCTCGGTGGATTGAGCATTGGCTGCTAAACCCAGGGTTGTGAGTTCAATCCTTGAAGGGGCCACTTAGGGATCTGGGGCAAAATCAGTACTTGGTCCTGCTAGTAAAGGCAGGGGGCTGGACTCAATGACCTTTCAGGGTCCCTTCCAGCTCTATGAGATAAGTATATGTCCATATATTATTATAAGACAGCCTGGTCACCTGCAAAGCACTGATAAGCCAGGAAGTTGATGGATGCAGTGTTTCTCCTTGAAGTACAGTTGCCCTCTTCAAAGGGAAATTGCCACATCCATTCCACCATCTTGGTGTTGTACTCATCAGTGCTTCAGAGATGATTGGGTTGATTTGAAGTTAACTTCTACTTAAGAAATGAAAATTGGAGCTGTTTTAAATGGTCCCAGTTTAGGGTTTTTAAGTAAAACACAAAAGTAGTCAGGACACTTCTGAAGCACTGTGAGTACAGCAGCTGCTGATCTTCAGAGACAGACAACATCTCTCTGAGATGGCTGGATTCCTGGTCTCCTAGGAACTTCTGAAGGGGAACACCTACCTCACTGGTTTCCAAAGAGACCCATCAACTGTCACTTCCCACCTGGCTCACTACCCTCCAGAAGGAAATATTTTTCAGTTGAACTTTCACATAAGAAGATGAAATTTCAACAGTTTCAACTGGGCTTGATTTAGTTCCCAATTAAAAGTGTACAAGGAGTCTAAAGGCTTATCTAGCACTGCTGAGTCCAGCAACTGAGCAGGAGGAGACAGGATGGATACATGGGGGAAGAATAATGCCTTTTCTACTAAACATTATATGCGCTTTATGTATTATGGGGGGGGGGAATAGTTGTTCCTCCTTTGCCCATCTCATGTGCATAATGAGAGAATTCACATTTAGAGGACCACATTTCAAAAATCTGATTTTTGTGACAGTTTAGATGTTTGTGTCTGACTGTGCTACAATTCTATTTAGATATGCCTCTTCTGTCATTTGCACTTGCAGTCACTTGTGCCCAGAACTGACAGAAGGTGTAAAGGTAGAGGCTGAGTTAAAGTCCCTTTGAAATTTTGGCCTTTTATTTCAATAAGATAACTGGGTAATGAGGCTTTAAACAAAGAAACGTGGCATTATTAAAAAGGCGTAACGGGCCCTTCAAAACATATTTAATTAGTCCAGTGCCATTGATTATGGTATTGCTCTAGAACTCTAGAAATAACAAGAGACCTCTAATTGGTTCTCAATGTTATTAATCTCATATGTACAGATTTTTTAAAATTTTCTTTGTGTTTCTTCCTTAGACCATAACAGATCATATAATTGGACCCAGTATAGAGAGAGCCGCTGATAAATGGGATTCCCTCCTAAAATGGTTAAAACCCACAAGAACTTGTAATGCACTACTTTCCCTAACTCTTCTATCAATTTAGGGCTTAAGCCTGCATCTATTAAGTGTTGACATCAATGGAAGTATTACCTATAATAGGCAATAATAATAATTTAATAATAGATAAATGAGCCCAGTTGTATTACTGGGGTACCCAGTAGTAATGCTACTCCTGTTATTATTATTTTTGTGTTTGTCTAATTCTGGTCAAATTAATTATACTTGGCTATTTCATCAGCTGTGAAAAAAATTCTCTTATTCTGTCAATACTCATCAATACTGTCTGTATATAGTACGCAGTATACCTTTAACCAGTCTACATAATAGAAATGTCAGTTTGTATGGGTCTTAAGACTATGGATGAACTATTTCATGCCTTCCTCCTAATTTTTCATTGTATCAGTTCTTCCTATTTTATGTTTCTTGAAAATTGTTTTTCTTTAAATATAGTTTATTTTTTCTTTATTCGGATGCATTAATTATAAAGTACAATGCAATAACACACTGCAGGTAATCCATTTCAGGTTGATTATCTCTCTGCTTGAGTGGTTAAAAGCCATTCAGCCTTCTGTCTGATGCCTTTGAACACCACCAACAGTGTGCAATAACCAATCAGGAAGTATAGTGTGCAATGCCTATAGGTACTTAGTTGCCTAAATCCCATTTTTAGGTACCATTGTGATCCACAAAACTCCTACTTGGCTGCCACCTAACACTGTAAGTACCTAAAGTTTTGCCTCTGGGCATGTGCACTGCTACCTCCCTCTAGGCACCCAGGCATGAGGCACCTCTCTCCTGCCAATCCATGGAGGGATTCACAAACCAGGAAAGATGGGAATTCAGCTGCCAAAGTCAGGTGCGGGGCCCAATATGGTAGATATGCTCAGAGGCTGCTTACCAGATCAGGCTCCACAGGCAGGTTCACTCGAAATGAGAGGAGGGGATAGTAAGGAGGAACTCTCATGACCTGTAGCCTAGTGGGTAGGTGCCTCCTCCTGATAGGAAAAACAATAATGAAATGTGGAAACAGCAGAGGTGCTTAATGACTTCTTTGTTTTCGTTTTCACCAAGCAGGTTGGTAGTGATTGGAGGTCTAACATAGTGAATACCATGAAAATGAGGTAGGATCAGAGACTAAAATAGGGAAAGAACAAGTTAAAAATTACTTAGACAAGTTAGATGTCTTCATGTCACCAGGGCCTGATGAAATTCATCCCAGAATACTCAAGGAGCTGACTGAGGAGATATCTGAGCCATTAGTGATTATCTCTGAAAAGTCATGGAAGACGGGAGAGATTCCGAAAGACTGGAATAGTGCAATGATAGTGCCAATCTATAAAAAGGGAAATAAGGACATCTCGGGGAATTACAGTCCATTCAGCTTAATTTATGTACCCAGAAAGATAATGGAGCAAATAATTAAGCAATACATTTGCAAACATCTAGAAGATAATAAGGTGATAGAACAAACTGTGTCAAACCAACCTGATAGATTTCTTTGACAGGGTAACAAGCCTTGTGGATAGGGGGAAAGCGGTAGATGTGGTATATCTTGACTTTAGTACAGCTTTTAATACTGTCTTGCATGACCTTCTCATAAACAAACTAGGGAAATACAACCTAGATGGAGCTACTATAAGGTGGGTGCATAACTGATTGGAAAACCATTCCCAGATAGTAGTTATCAGTGGTTCACAGTCATACGGGAAGGGCATAATGAGTGGGGTCCTGCAGGGATCAGTTCTGGTTCTGTTAGATAATGGCATAGAGAGTACACTTATAAAGTTTGTGGATGATACCAAGCTGGGAGGATTGCAAGTGCTTTGGAGGATAGGATTATAATTCAAAATGATCTGGACAAACTGGAGAAATGGTCTGAAGTAAATAGGATGAAATTCAATAAGGACAAATGCAAAGGAAGGAACTTAGGAAGGAACAGTCAATTGCACACATACAAAATGGGAAATGACTGACTAGGAAGGAGTACTGTGGAAAGGGATCTGGGGGTCATAGGGGACCACCAGCTATATATGAGTCAACTGTGTAACACTGTTGCAAAAAAAGCAGCCATCATCCTGGAATGTATTAGCAGGAGTGTTGTAAGCAAGACATGAGAAGTAATTCTTCCATTCTGCTACGCACTGATTAGGCCTCAACTGGAGTATTGTGTCCAGTTCTGGGTGCCACATTTCAGGAAAGATATGGAGAAATTGGAGGAAGTCCAGAGAAGAACAATAAAAATGTTTAAAGGTCTAGAAAACATGACCTATGAGGAAAGATTGAAAAAATTGGTTTTATTTAGTCTGGAGAAGAGAAGACTGAGAAGGGACATGAGAACAGTTTTCAAGTACATAAAAGGTTGTTGCAAGGAGGAGGAAGAAAAATTGTTTTTCTTAACCTCTGAGGATAGGACAAGATGCAATGGGCTTAAATTGCAGCAAGGGAGGTTTAGGTTGGACATTAGGAAAAACTTCCTAACTGTCAGGCTGGTTAAGCACTGGAATAAATTGCCTAGAGAGGTTGTGGAATCTCCATCACTAGAGATTTTTAAGAGCAGGTTAGATAAACACCTGTCAGGAATGCTCTAGATAATACTTAGTCCTGCCATGAGTGCAGGGGACTAGATTAGATGACCTCTTGAGGCCCCTTCCAGTCTTATAAGAAGGGATTTGAGAGGGATCTCCCACCTTTTGGGTGAGTGCCCTAATCGCTAGGCTACAGATTCATTTTCTTTTGCTATTAATATTTAATTATTCAATTATTTCGTTAAAGTGGAACAACTTAATAAGAGAGATTGAGGGAGACCCAGTCAGAATATTCCATACCTAGTGGTTAGGGCACTCACCTGCAAGCTGGTGGATCTCTGTTCAAATCCCTTCACCTTAGCCAGCAGAGGGGGGGACTTGACCTGGGGGTGAGTAACCGATCCATTAGGCCAAAGGTTATAAAGGATCCCCTTCTTTTTCTCTTTTCCTCTCTTCCCCCCCGTTTTGTGTGAACTCACCTGAAAGGACTGACTCAGTAGGTGGCCTCTAAGCATACCTACCAAGCCCCGTATGCAACATAGGCGGCTGAACACCTATCCTCTCCCAATTCATGAATCACAAGCTGTCAAGGCTGGATCCCTACTTTGAACTTTAGGGTACAAATGTAGGGGCCTGCATGAAAACTTCTAAGCTTAACTATCAGCTTAGCTCTGGTTCTGCTGCCACCATTTCAATGGATTCCATTCCTGGGAAACCTTGAAAAAACCTTCACCAAATCCCTGGTGAAAACAGATCCAACCCCCCTGGGATCTACAACAGGGAGAAATTAACCATCCCCCCTCCTTCCTCCCACCAACTCCTGATGAATCAAGATCCAAACCCCTTGGATCTTAAAACAAGGAAAAATCAATCAGGTTCTTAAAAAGAAGGCTTTTAATTAAAGAAAAAGGTAAAAATCATCTCTGTAAAATCAGTATGGAAATTAACCTTACAGGGTAATCAAACTTAAAGAGCTCAGAGGACTCCCCTCTAGTCTCAGGTTCAAAGTACAGCAAACAAAGATAAACACTCTAGTAAAAGGTACATTTACAAGTTGAGAAAAACAAAGGAAAACTAACACGCCTTGCCTGGCTATTTACTTACAAGTTTGAAATAGGAGAGACTTGTTTAGAAAGATGTGGAGAACCTGGATTGATGTCTGGTCCCTCTCAGTCCCGAGAACGAACACACTCCCAAACAAAAGACACAAACAAAAGCCTTCCCCCCCCCCCAAGATTTGAAAGTATCTTGTCCCCTTATTGGTCCTTTAGGTCAGATGCCAGCCAGGTTACCTGAGCTTCTTAACCCTTTACAGGGAAAAGGATTTTGGAGTCTCTGGCCAGGAGGGGTTTTATAGTACTGTACACAGGACAGCTGTTACCCTTCCCTTTATAGTTATGACACAAGCAGAGATAGGCACCTCCTTGCAGGGAAGGGGAGGCTTGGATGACTATCTCCATGAGAGGGATGAGGCTTAGCACATACCCTTCTATTATACTATTGGCTATCTTAGGCAGCTCCCTACCTAGCATGCTGGTTTGGTGGTTTGTATTCTAAGGCACCTATCTCTCCCCAGTCATTATATATGGAGTACCTACCTCTGGCTTAGGGGATCTCAATGCTGATCCTGTGATTTTTCTAGGTGCCTAAAAGTTAGGTGTTGTGACACTGAGTCTAAATCCTTTTGTGGATCTGGGCCTTCGTGTTTGTCATGGCCCATTGGTTTAATTTAAAAAGCTAAACTTTTTCCAATTTAAAGTTGCCCTACCATGGGAAATTAGCAATGGTATTCACCATCCCTGAAGCAAGAATTCATAGATTTTTAAGACCAGAAGGGACTATTGTTATTGTCTAGTAAAAAGGCTTCTGTTATAGTCTCATGGACTCTAAGGCCAGAAGGGACCACCCTGATCACCTAATCTGACCTCCAGCACATTACAGGCCACAGAACCTCGCCCACCCACTCCTATAATAGACCCCCAATCTCTGGCTGAGTTACTGAGGTCCTCAAATCAAGATTTAAAAACTTTAAGTTGCAGAGAATCCACCATTTACACTAGTTTAAACCTGCAAGTGACCCATGCCCCATGCTGCAGAGGAAGGCGAAAACCTCCAGTATCTCTGACAATCTGACCTGGGAGAAAATTCCTTCCTGACCCCAAATATGGCGATCAGTTAGACCCTGAGCATGTGGGCAAGACCCAGCTGCCAGACACTGGTAAAGAATTCTCTGTAGTAACTCTCAGCCCTCCCCATCTAGTGATCCATCACTGGCTGTTGGAGATATTTGCTACTAGCAGTCACAGATCAGCTACGTGCCATTATAAGCAATCTAATCATACCATCCCCCTCCATAAACTTAACAAGCTCAGTCTTGAAACCAATTAAGTTTTTGTCCCCCACTGCTCCCCCGGGAGGCTGTTCCAGATCTTCACTCCTCCAATGGTGAGAAACCTTCACCTAATTTCAAGCCTAAACTTCTTGATGGCCATAGAATCATAGAACCATAGAATATCAGGGTTGGAAGGGACCTCAGGAGGTCATCTAGTCCAAACCCCTGCTCAAAGCAGGACCAATTCCCAACTAAATCATCCCAGCCAGGGCTTTGTCAAGCCTGACCTTAAAAACCTGTAAGGAAGGAGATTCCACCACCTCCCTAGGTAACCCATTCCAGTGCTTCACCACCCTCCTAGTGAAAAAGGTTTTCCTAATATCCAACCTAAACCTCCCCAACTGCAACTTGAGACCATTACTCCTCGTTCTGTCATCAGGTACCACTGAGAACTGTATAGATCCATCCTCTTTGGAACCCCCTTTCAGGTAGTTGAAAGCAGCTATCAAATCCCCCCCTCATTCTTCTCTTCTGCAGACTAAACGATCCCATAAGCCTCTCCTCATACGTCATGTGCTCCAGACCCCTAATCATTTTTGTTGCCCTCCGCTGAACTCTTTCCAGTTTTTCCACATCCTTTTTGTAGTCCAAAACTGGACACAGTACTCCAGATGAGGCCTCACCAATGTCGAATAGAGGGGAATGGTCTCGTCCCTCGATCTGCTGGCAATGCCCCTACTTATACAGCGCAAAATGCCGTTAGCCTTCTTGGCAACAAGGGCACACTGTTGACTCATATCCAGCTTCTCATCCACTGTAACCCCTAGGTCCTTTTCTGCAGAACTGCTTCCTAGCCATTCGGTCCCTAGTCTGTAACAGTGCATGGGATTCTTCCGTCCTAAGTGCAGGACTCTGCACTTGTCCTGTTGAACCTCATCAGGTTTCTTTTGGCCCAGTCCTCTAATTTGTCTAGTTCCCTCTGTATCCTATACCTACCCTCCAGCGTATCTACCACTCCTCCCAGTTTAGTGTCATCTGCAAACTTGCTGAGAGTGCAGACCACGCCATCCTCCAGATCATTAATGAAGATATTGAACAAAACCAGCCCCAGGACCAACTCCTGGGGCACTCCACTTGAAACCGGCTGCCTGCTAGACATGGAGCCGTTCATCACTACCCGTTGAGCCCGACGATCTAGCCAGCTTTCAATCCACCTTATAGTCCATTCATCCATCCCATACTTCTTTAACTTGGTGGCAAGAATACTGTGGGAGACCATATCAAAAGCTTTGTTAAAGTCAAGGAATAACACATCCACTGCTTTCCCCTCATCCTCAGAGTCAGTTATCTCCTCATAGAAGGCAATTAGATTAGTCAGGCATGACTTGCCCTTGGTGAATCCATGCTGACTGTTCCTGATCACTTTCCTCTCCTCCAAGTGCTTCAGAATTGATTCCTTGAGGACCTGCCTCATGATTTTTCCAGGGACTGAGGTGAGGGTGACTGGCTTGTAGTTCCCCGGATCCTCCTCCTTCACTTTTTTAAAGATGAACACTACATTAGCCTTTTTCCAGTCATCCGGGACCTCCCCCGATCGCCATGTTTATATCCATTTGTCCTTGTGCCAACTTTGGCACTTAAAATATCAAGGAGAGGGAGAAGTTAGTTATTATAAAATTTCTGTTCCCCATGTAGGTGCTTATAGAAGAATCAGAGAAGATTAGGGTTGGAAGAGACCTCAGGAGGTCATTTAGTCCAATCCCCTGCTCAAGACAGGACCAACACCAACTAAATCATCCCAGCCAGGGCTTTGTCAAACCGGACTTTAGGAGATGGATGAGATTAGGCCTAAGGATGGATATTCCACCACATCCCTAAGTAACCCGTTCCAGTGCTTCACCACCCTCCTAGTGAAATAGTGTTTCCTAATATCCAACCTAGACCTCCCCCATTGCAACTGGAGACCATTGCTCCTTGTTCTGTCATCTGCCACCACTGAGAACAGCTGAGATCCATCCTCTTTGAAACCCCCCTTCAGGTCGTTGAAGGGCTGCTTTCAAATCCCCCCTCACTCTTCTCTTTTACAGACTAAACTAGCCCAGTTCCTCAGCCTCTCCTCGTAAGTCATGTGCCCCAGGCCCCTAATTGTTTTCGTTGCCCTCTGCTGGACTATCTCTCCAATTTGTCCACATCCTTTCTGTAGTGGGTGGCCCAAAACTGGACACAATACTCCAGGTGTGAACTCA
This sequence comes from Trachemys scripta elegans, assembly GCF_013100865.1. Lineage (NCBI taxonomy): Eukaryota > Metazoa > Chordata > Testudines > Emydidae > Trachemys > Trachemys scripta. The sequence goes on from NC_048302.1 coordinate 92,132,917, forward strand.
CCAGTGCCGAATAAAGGGGAATAATCACTTCCCTCGATTTGCTGGCAATGCTCCTACTAATGCAGCCCAATATGTCGTTAGCCTTCTTGGCAACAAGGGCATACTGCTGACTCATATCCAGCTTCTCATCCACTGTAATCCCCAGATCCTTTTCTGCAGAACTTCTGATTAGCCAGTCGGTCCCCAGCCTGTAGCGGTGCATGGGATTCTTCCATCCTAAGTGCAGGACTCTGCACTTGTCCTTGTTGAAGCTCATCAGATTTCTTTTGGCCCAATCCTTCAATTTGTCTAGGTCACTCTGGACCCTATCCCTACCCTCCAGTGTATCTACTCTTCCCCCAGCTTAGTGTCATCTACGAACTTGCTGAGGGTGCAATCCATCCCATCATCCAGATCATTCATAAAGATGTTGAACAAAACCGGCTCCAGGACCGACCCCTGGGTTACTCCGCTTGATACCGGCTGCCAAATAGACATTAAGCCGTTGATCACTACCTGTTGAGCCCGACAATCTAGCCACCTTATAGTCCATTCATCCAATCCATACTTTTTTAACTTGCTGGCAAGAATACTGTGGGAGATCGTATCAAAAGCTTTGCTAAAGTTAAGACATATCACGTCCCCTCTTTTCCCCATATCCACAGAGCCAGTTATCTCATCATAGAAGGCAGACTGTGATCAAGTCATCACTTCATATATAATTAATATATTGAAGAAAGGAAGACAAATTCATAACTGGGGTGCATCAGTCACTGAAACATGGTTTGGGGTTTGGATGCAAATCTGTCAAGATTTATGTGCAACTAAGATATCTTGAGTTCAGGAGCATGCTGCCTGTACCATAACATTCACCCTTAAACCCAGCTCTCAGATCCCAATTTACTTGATTACAGGAGCTTGTCTACAACTTAGAACATCAGCAAACTGCTGGCTGGTGGGAAGTGGAGAGCATAATTACACTGCCTACAGCAGCAGAAGTGGAAAGTGTTCCTTTGGCCCACTGCTACTGTTCTCCTAAGCCTGTATCTCATTCTGGGTTTGAAATGCTTCAGAATGCAGTGTAGGCCACAGTAAAGGCTTGCTGTGCAGCAGTGCAGGGAAGCCCTTTCTTTTTAATCGGAGTGCATTTTGGGGCACCTCTCCCTCAGAATGAGGTAAGCACTCAGCTAAGCAGGAGTAGTGAGAAGACTGTCTTTGAGGCTTACACGTGTTTCAAGGTTTCATTTCTGTTTCTGTTGGAATTTTCAGAATTTCAAATGGAATAGAGAGATCAAGAACTAAAACCACCGGTTCTCATTCACTGGAGTCACACAAATCACACCAAGTTTTATGGGGCCATAACCCTTTATCTCAGGATACAGCAATGTCCTACACCACTCTAGCTTTGTTATTGTTCATGTTGATACCACTATTGTGCCTTGATTTATTTACAGCTTTGTAACTCAGTTACTTATCTTCAGACCTGATCACTTACTGTATATTTACAACAGAGAGAAACAAATTCATTCTGATTCATTTGCCTGCCCCTAATTTTTTTTAATAATACCTGCAAAAGGCAATGATCCCTTGTCTTTTAATTCAGATATGTAAAATGTACCACTCTATTTCTGTTTGCATGAGTCTTTTAGCCCATAAACCTGTTATGCATTTAGTGAACATTTTTCTTTTAGAGTTTTTGTTGGATGCTTGCAGTTCTAGACAAAGCTGAAATCCCAAAGTGTCAAAAATTAATAAGTGCTTTTTTCCCCAAATGGTCTAAGCATTAACATTCCATAAATACTCTAATTTTCCATCTGTGGGGATAAGTATTCAAATATGTCCACTAAGGACATTTTTACTTTATCATGCAGAATGTGAACACATTTTAATTTAACTGGCATTTATTGCTGGTGAATGGAAGTTAAATGTGACTGTTTGCCTAATTTAGTTTGGTTAATCTTATCTTCAGTCCTACCGAGTAATTGCCTTAGCAGCCATGAAGAAATAGCTCCAGTACACAAAATTGAGCCAGCATCATCCACTGAGATCCAATCCTTAGGAGATGCCATCCTGTAAGTCAGGAATCTGAAAGTCATTTTACTTGCTTTGACATATTGGAGAGCATGTATATCCTCCCCTTCCATTTGGGAGTTTCCTTGTGTACCCATTGTTTCAAGATTGGTCTCGTGACCCAAACTTGGTATATGTTGTTGCCCTGAAAAGCAGGCAATAGCATACCTGAGGAGAAGAGAATTTTGTAACACATGCCAGCAATAATATCTACCCCAGAAGCAAAGGTGTGGGGCTCTCACATAACCCCAGCACCCATTGCCACTGCTTCAGTCTATAGGTTGGAATAGCAGCCAATTCCCTGATATGCCAGCTGGCTTATCCCATTGCCACCCTTATTCAGCCTGATGGCTGGGCCAGCAAAGTGATTCCATCTGTAGCACCAGAGGTTATATGGCTGTTCTGACAGCAGCTTCCCTGTTCAGCCAGACCTCACGGTTTAAATGATGTGAATTCCCTAAAGTGGACCCTCCCCACCAAGTTGAATTTCATGTATACTTTTAATTATGATTATTATTTATTTGTATTGTGATTGTGCCTAGGGTTTTCATGGATCAAAAACCCATTGTGCTAGATGCCATACAAACACAGAACAAATTATTTCAGCACAGTTGCATCAGCTTGCCAGGGAGATGTAGTTTGGGTGACCTTCCAGATAGGGCTTGGGACTTCAAATGGTTGAATAATTTCTTCATTGCTTCAATAAGAAGAATTAAACAAGTTATTGACACTTCAGGTATATTTGTCTCCTTTTGCTGACTTCTAATTATCCCAGATATTATAAGTGCAATTGAGAGAAGGTGCGATCCTTCATCTTTTATGTCTGTCTTGGTCAGTTCCAGCAAATATCTTCATTTTGTAGAATAGGTGTTTTCACTGCTGTGTCTTCTACAGCTCTGCTTTTGTTTCCTGGCAATAAGGAATGCATTAGCATTCCCACATACACCTATCTTGGCAGATTCCCACCTCATTATTATGTCCCTGCATGCAGGGACATAATCAGCAACACCCTCATCTCACTGTTCTAAACAGTGGCCCCAGTACTGTTATCAGGTGTGGGACAGAAAAGATGGAGTTAACTGAAGGTTCTTTTGGTCCACTTAGCACACTTGGTGCAGTGTTATTTTCTCTTCTTTTATTCTCCAATAAGCTTCTCTAACATAGTACCTTATGGGAAGCAGGAGAACAGATAATGGCTTTCTTTAACTGCGTCAGTAGCATTCAGTAGATTAACTAAAATAAGTAATGTTGTTGGCTTATTCTTTGACTAAGTTTCTTCCCTTTTCCTGTGCATTGCTATATAATTCCAATTATATTTAATTGGCTGTACTGATCTTTTAATATTTTTGCTTTATTTATTAATTAAATTTGGGAATGAATGTAGTTGCTCATAAAAGTATGGCTCTAATAGTAATATGGCCCTGATGAAAATACTGACCTTCAATACTTTCTGCTGTTCCATTCCTGAGATTCAGTTCAGCAAAGGCTTATCATCTGGATGAACTCTGCTAAACTGAGTAATGGTTTTGTGATGAGGATTAGTCCAAGACTATGTTCTCCGGTGGTACTTCGTATTTCTTCTAGAGTCAAAAATAATGAGGCAATAGCACTTCTGTGACCCTAAGAGCCCCTGTATTTCCCCTCCCCCCCCCGACACTGTTGTAATAATCTATGTACAAAATATGCCTTGGGAGGTATTTGAAAACTAATAACTCACTGATCATGTGAGGTATGTATTAAGAATTCGGGATATATACTAGAATTATGACTAAAAGGTGTTTAAACCAGGCATGTCAGGGGAAGTTCATTAAAAAGGTCTGCCTTAGACACAGGAATGTATTTGCTTCTCTGACCAAGCTGCTCATCAGGCAGAGGCAATGAAGGCACAGTCACTTATCAGGTAAACAAAGCTATCAAACTAACAAGTTAGGGAGGAGATAGCGTGGCATCTACACACAGCAGAAGAGAGAAGCTTGGTCTGAGTTTTATTTTTCAAAACATAGCAAGGGTTTACTGGTCTAGGGGCTGAACCTCAAGTGATAAACTATTGAATCAACTGATTGTATAAAATATTAGTGTATAGAGTGAGGTCTTTTCTGAAAGAAAATATTAATCACCACATGCTGGTGATTAATATTATGAATTATATGTATTAGCACTACATCAGGAAATGTGGATACTTAATGATACTATGCTTTAAAGTCTGTAGTGAAACCAGGAGAAACAGGTTCCCTCCCAGACGAGAGAAGGCAGCTATTTACCTGTCTGCAATGAGATTAAGCAAGGTATGACCAAAAACAATGGAAGCCCCACTTATATAGAAATCATTTGGGGGATGAGAAGCCCACAGGAAAGGAAGAACAGCAGGAGAGGTCATCTTGCCTCTTGAAACAAGGCCACTGAACTTTGGAACATATAAGCAAGGTCAGAGGCCATCTTTGGCATCCACCACAAGACAGACACAAGGGGCCAGAGCTGTTGCAAACTGAGAAAGATGGGGGAGTGGAGTGAGGTTGAAGTCTCTGGAAATTGAATATAGGTGGGAAACATGCTTAGGCAAAAATCTTTCACCTAGGAAGAGAAGGGAAACCCAGCCTTTTGTACTTCTGTGGAAGGTCCTGACTGCAGGGAAGTCACCCATGGCTGGGAAGAAAGAAGATGGGTGAGAGAAACCATCTTGAACAAAGCCAGTCCCTTTCTAGATTAAGTTTTAGATTTTTATGCATGTTTTCACTTGTCACTCTTTCTATCTTCATACCTTGTACTTGAACTCACTGATCCTAAGTATATTTTGTTTTATTCTTATTATAAACCAGATCAGTGCTGAGTTTGCAGGAAAGGTTGTATTTACCCCAGTTAATAAGCTTTGATGTGCTTTTTGTCTCTTTAAAGGAACAAACAAACCTTCTTAGTTCTATGAACTGTCGAGAAGAGGGTTGGACATTGCAGGGCATATGGTTTTGGGAAAATTCAGGACTAGGAGTGTGTTAGTCACCTTGCTGGTTGTAACCATGGCTGGTAGAAGACATAGTGAGGCTGTGGATAGGCTGCTGGGGTCAGACATGCTGAACCAGGGCTGTCTAGCACACAGACACTCAAAGTGAGACCTGCATGCTTGCAGGCTGACTGCAAACATCCCAGGCTGGAAGCTACAGCAGCAAGCCATTATAAGGCAACCAGGGTTGCAGGGCAAAAGGACACACAACACCAGTCAGGTCTGAACTCTGTGACACCTTCTCACACAGTTTTAGTTCAATCACTGGGGGGCATGGATCAGTGTTCATGTTGCAGTCCCTGTCATAGCCCAGGCCGGGAAAGCTAATGATCCAACTAGCTCACAGGCCACTTGAGCCATGTTGTGCATAGGCTAAGAAGTTCCATCACTTTGAATTCTAGTTGAAATTAGGAATTGAAGAGTATTGGGAAGCAAACAAGGATGAGAGAGACATAAAACAATGGAAACAAAGTTTCTCAGATCTTACAAAAGATTTAATTCGCCCCAGTGCAGAGGACTCAGACAAAGCCTTATATGCCATTTTAAGCCTACTTCCTCCCTAGGAGAAAGGCTTACATAGTCAGCATATTTCAATTTTTAAGTTTTAGGTGAGAGTTGGCTTGAGTGTGTTTCTTAGCCAAAGCAGTTCATTCAACCCTTCTTGTGACTGGTATTAGATTTGAATCCAGATCTGCAGACATGGTTTCATGCACCAACTCATTGTTGATCCTGCCTCTCATATAGGCCTACTCTGTGGGAATAGTCTTTGGTTTTCAAACAGGAAGATACAGGCAGCTAAACTTTTATCTTGTGAAGAGAATAGATTGTTTAGACTAATCTTCTTGATATGAATTTGTCAAAGGTTTTCCAGAGTGAAGTAAATTGCAGAATAAATGGAAAATAGCAAAATATGCTGCTGACGTGTTGTCAAGTCTTCTTCATCTCTGTGCTCTGCTTCAAAAAATTTAAAAGCACAAGGAAGATGTTCCTAAGGTGAGGAAGCCATGTGAACATGACAGTGAAGCTTCTTGCAGGATACATTTGAACAATGATATGCTTAGAGTTCACACTGATTTCATAAGGAGAACTTTTGCCATTGTGACAGCATAGGACATGTAATAACACAGTGTCAAAGGCTACACAGTGTGTGTTATGATAAAGAAAATTTTGAAAATAGTTAGGAAACAGATAAATAGCATGAGAGAGACACAGACTGTGCTGTTTGTCCTATACCAGAAGCCCAGATCCTCAAAGCATTTCAATTCCTATCTGCCTCTTTAGGTGCCTAAGACCACCATTTAGGCACTACTGACATTTCAAAGCTGCTGCTGCTCCGCTGTCACCTAATCCCATAGACACCTACATCCCCTAGGTGCCTATGTTTCTGCCAGTCAGCATTTTCAAAGCTAAGCCCTGATGATGCCCCAAAGGTAATGAGCATCCCAGACCCCTCGTTTAAGCCTAAGCCTGAGAAGCCTCAAAGAGGTTTCCCTGCCTAATTTGAGAATACCTATCCTGCTGGTGTGGCCCAATCCTGTAGACATGCTCTGAGCACACCTAAAGCCTGATACCAGTTAGACCCCCCCACCCACCCCCAAGCAGGAAGGCTGTATGGAGGCCACAGATAGGTGCTAGGGGTACCACAACATCACCACAAAAGACACCTGGTGCCACAGGAAAACAGTGAATTTACGCTCCTACACGGGTTTGGTGGGCATTTTGTGAGTTGTAGTGAAGCCTAAAACTGGGAATTAGGCATCTAAACCTGAGCCCTAGGTGCCTAAATCTGGCTTTAGGCACCTAAGTACTTTTGTGGATCCCACCCTTATGGGCTGTGCCATTGACTCAGACTACATTAAGTAGGAGGGATGATGATGATGTTTTTTTACCATCTGTCTAGTTCATTTTTCTGTATTTAACTTCCCAAATTCTCTATCCTCCTTCCCTTTTTTAATAGGTGTGCCACCTTCTGGGATGCCACTTTGTAGTTTATAAATCTCACTCTGCCTCTTGGATGTTACTAGTTTGGCAGCTGCCCTTGTGTTGGTTAGATAGCATCTGTTTCTTGAAGGTTTCCAAGGGGAGGCACATGGGCTAGATTAGATATGAGCCCAAGGACCGTTTATAACAAGGCAGTGGTTCCTCTAATGTAACCCCTTGGATGCTTACCTGCCTCATAGAGAGGTCGAGGCTTAATTCATTACTGTTTGTAAGATGCTTGAAGATCTCTGGATGGAAGGGTCTAGCTATATCCACATTATTCTTATTGTCTATATAAGTGATACACCCCTTTGATTACATGTGCATTTTTGTTGGCTTTTTTATTGTATCCAAGTCAAAATTTTACATTTTTGGATGTGTTCTGCTGATGTCTTCTGAGATAATTAAATGTCTCCTCTTCTGTTGCTGCCTAGATTTGTGAATAGGTCAGGTTGGTTAGTGTTATATGAGCTCCTGACTAACTTTTCTACCTGAGCCAACATTCCTCTCTCTGGCCACAGAATGTGAACATCTCTATATCAAATACAAGCAGAAGAAAGAAAGGAGTTATGAATGGGAGTGGATATAAATGCAGAGTGGATAGCAACAGCAAAGATTACTCTGACCAATATTACAACCCATCCCCAGCTGGCCCCCAAAATCCATAGTCTTAAATGTGAATCATCTTTTGGTAAAGATGGAACTCCATACTGTGTACATAGGCATGATCCCCACTCCCTTACACCCTATATAGGCTCAGTTCCACAAAGGTATCTAGACACCTAGCTCCCATTGAAACCTATAGCAGTTAGGCATTTAAATACCTTTGTTCTGGGCCATAGTTACTTACACCTGCGCAAAAAATGTAAAATGCTCCCCAAACAGTATTACAGCTATGATGGGTTGTATACCCTTACACTGGTGCTGAAAGGGTTACAGAGAACTGGAGAGCTCAATTAAGATACCTGCTGGCAATGTTAGGGCATGTCAAGCTCAATTAAGGAGGAGACCCAGCTGAGAAGTTGCTGGGTGGCTAATATAAAGGAAGAGTTTCAGGGCAAAAAGGAAGGGAGGAGAATGCAGGGGGAGAATAGATTTGGGGGAATTCTGGCAATAGGCTAGGAGAGATGCTGAAAACCCACAAGGGTGGAGTGACCCCCCTGTAATGAACCTTGCTAAAAGAGCAGGAACCCAATCTCCAGGGAGAAATTTCTGGGAAGCGTTGCTCATTATATGAACTAGAAAGGACTCTGCAGAGACTAGAAAGGGGCTGGGGAAAAGGGCCTAGAGATGATAGACCAAGGTAGGAAGAAGTCTAGGGGAGCAGCAAGGGGATGGAAGGAGAAGACATTAGTTGTTCACTGCAGGGTCCCTGGGCTGGAAAACAAAAGAGAGGGAACCTAGATTCCCCTACTGGCCACCAAAGAAGGTGGTGGTAAGCCCTCTGATACAAGGGGTAAGGGCTAATAGAAGCCCTGCAACAAGGACTGTAAGGACCACTGGGCCTAGAGACAGAGGCCAAAGACCTGACATAAGGTGGTAATCTAACTACTTGTTGGCATGATTTTGTCACCCTGGAAGGGGATGGGAGTGGGGGGAAACTATGAAAGCTGAGTCACAAGAAGTGGACCACTGGAAGACTGGAGCAGCTATCAGCAGGAGGTACCAAAGGAGGAAAGCCTGATATCCCACACCTAGCCACAAGGGAGTGCTCCCATCAGTGAGTCACTCTTCAGTATTAGCATTCACTTTGCACAGATGTAAATGACAGCAAAATCTGTAGGGCATTGGAAAATTAAACAAGTATTCTGCAAACCCAGTAATTGATGTTAAATTTTAAATAATCAGAGGATTTTATCAAATACCATTTGTTCATACTCTACATAAGAACCTGTGGCAGGAGGAAATGGTTACACACTGTACATAACGTTTAGAAAATCTGTATTGAATGACAAATTATTTGTAAATTTTTATCTAACTATGAAAAAACTGATCATCTGCATACCATTTTTACAGTTATCGGACCCTTAATTTAAAAACAAACCATAACAGCCATGGACTTTCTGAACTGATGTATAGAGTTTATAGAGGAGAATATTTGCTGTTTCTTAATAATACTCTGCAGAATGGCTTGTTCCTAATACAGAAAAAATCTTTACCCCTCTTTATGTGCAGGGCCTAGCAAGATCACTGCATTACCATAGTTTATGCTTCAGATTCTTGTATAATTGAAATTCAGAGAAACAGGTACAGCAATAAAGTAATTTTAGATTTTGCTATGGAAACAAATGTATTTCTAATGCACTAGTAGGAAATAATAAACCCAATAGGACAATGCCACCTACTCTTGCCAGCATGTGCTCTAGCAACATTGTTCTGTACAGAGCCTAATTCTAATAATTTCAGATAATTCTGAGCAACAATCAGTAGGGAGTTGGGAAGAAAGGGGAGCATATTAAAGACAGTAACCTTTTTCAGGAATTAAAGGTGCAAAATGTTCTTAACATATTTTATATTGGTACTTTTCCAAAGGTCTGGTGTACTTTGTCAAATGCACCTGTAACACAATAAGTTCTGAATTACCATATGTTTGGCAAACAGACAGAGTTGAAAAAATATAAAAGCTCAGTTAACAAGAAAAGCTGATCTCTGAGACACTGGTTCTATGCTTAGTGGAGTCCAGCCTTAAGATTCATCTTGTTCCTTCAAATACTTATTGACCCACTGCTACTGCTGTATAATAAATGGGCCTTTAATTTACAAAGGAAAAAAAACCTTTGTTACAAAACAGTTATGGTTGCTTAACAGGAACAGCTCCCCACACGACCCTTAAAAACAAGAAAATGCTTATTAAGATATCTTTCTTTAATATACCTTAATCCCTACCCAAATACACATGGCAGATCACTTTCCCTGACACTCTGCCTCATTCCTCACAGTTGCTCTATAATATAAAACCTTAACTCTATTCTCACCAATAACAATGTACATATCTAGTAGGCATACATTACAGGTGAACTGTATAATGTGGTGGTTTCTCACAAGGAAGTTTTGATCTCATAGTTGGCTCAGAAGAGGAGCCACTTTCTGTCAGGTCCTGAGGTTGTGGTCCATATGCCTGCTTCAGAGTGAAGACAGAGGTTCAGTGATGCCTGGTGACTTTCTGTAGCTATAGTTAAGCCAATCCTGCGTGGATTTGCATGGGGGTTAGAAAAAAGGATACTCTTTTTCTCAAAGACTAACTTATGCCAAATGTCAAGTCCCTGCTCCAAATGTTGCGGTGCTAAAGATCTTCAAAGAAAGGTCAGAAAACTTGGCTAAAATTGCTAAGCCTACTTCTTCCTAACTTAATTCTCAAACAAGGAAACTGTTGCTGCTGGAACTTAAAAGTTCAACCAGATACACAGAGCAAGCATGGAAATTCAGCCTTAACAGTTAATCTGGCAAATGTATAAACAATTGAGAAGGGGGGCAGATATAATAAACTTAATAGTAGGAGTTGCTACTAATACCTGCTATAAAGAACACTGGAATGTTAGATTATACAAAGAATATCTGTATATGGTGGCTTCGGACATTAAATGGTATATTCCCTCTTGGCTATGTTATTTAATTTAATTCCAAGCAACTGACATAAACAGCAATAATTTTGATCTACAAATCTCAAAATGAGACTTGTTATATATGCAATGATAATGTATCTATAAATATATGTTTTGATATTTGACCACTGATATCGTGAAGGCCAAATGTATAGAAAAAGCAGTCTCCTCTCCTCCCCCGCCCAAGAGATGAAGAGCATCCTGTTTTTGAAAAAAATAGTATAAAATAGGGTTAGCTCGGAGTTAGACAGAGACCTCCACAAGGAGCCTGCAAGCTTTCCACTCACTGATGCAGCCTGATTTCAACTGTTTCAGTAACTACTTCTGTAATTTTTGTGCCTCAGGTTCATACTGCAGATAAAAAAACAGTGTAAGAGTGTGCCTGTAAACTTCTCCCACCATAAGAATTTCCTGCCACTTGTTACGCAATACTAAATGTATTTGAACGTATTTCTCCTGTTTGGTCTGTGTAATCCAAACTAACGCTTTCTGGAGAAATACACTATGGGCCCAATCTGGAAGTTGTTGCACACTCCATTTCCCTAGTCAGGCCATTTGTGTAAGAGCACAAAAACGTCATGGTCCTTGAGGCTAAACTATGCTCTTGCATGGATCAGAAAAGGATACCTGTAATCAAGGAGTTATGGACTGACCACTTGGAAGTGATGGTTCTATCTGGAGGGTAGATTTGATAGAGAATAGACTGGTTGCTCTTGTAAGAATGAATGGGTCAATTTTATGAATTTGCTGAAGTGCTAATTAAATTTTAAAGCTGAAATATAACAATCTTGATTTGCCAATTTAATAAGTGTTATAGCAATAGCTGAATGGAATTAATAAAAATGGGTCATCCTAATTTACAGTCCAGGGAGCTTTAGCTTACTAATTTTAATGATGGGTTCTTTTCACACTGGGTTCTGCTTTTACCTTGGGTAGTAGTTTCCAAATCAAGACACTTAGCTTTAGAATAACTATCAACAAGTTTATCAGTTCACCAAGAATCACAGTTGTATAACTAATAGTTTTTATAGCTTGTTAGGATATCAAATATTCTAGGGAAGTACTAAATATAGCATGCTGTGTTCCAAGCAACTGACATAAACAGCATTAAGGTCAAGCATTATATCATAGAAAAGTGGTTTTGAAAGTTCAGGTCATGACCGAGTACTGGATCACGGAATGCAAGGGACTGGGTCACCTTGCTCAGCACCCAGGGACCCTGGTGGCCGGCCACTAAGAACTAGTAGTCCCTACGTGTTCTGACACTGCGCTGCGCCCTGGAAGTGGCCAGCAGCAAGTACAGCTCATAGGCAAGGGGGCCATGGGGCTCCGTGCACTGCCTCTGCCCCGAGCACTGGCTCCACACTCCCATTGGCTGGTTCCTGGTTTGCGGCGCCAGGACAGGCGGGAAGCCTGCCTCTGAACCCTGGCTGTAACACTGACTGGGAGCTGCCGGAGGTAAGCCCACACCCCAACCCCCTGCCCCAGCTCTGAGCCCCCCCAAACTGGAGCCCCTTCCTGCACCCTAATCCCCTCATCCCTGGCCCCACCCCAGAGTCTGCACCCCCAGTCCAGAGCCCTGACCCCTGCCCCAGTCCTGAGCTCCCCCAAACCCAGAGCCCCCTCCTGCACCCCCTGCCCAGAGCCCTGACCCCCTCCTGCATCCCAACCCCCAGCCAAGAGCCCCCTCCCACACCCTGAACCCCTCATTTCTGGCCCCACCCCACAGCCCTCAACCCTGTATCCCAACCCTCTGCCCCAGCCTTGAGCCCCTCCCATGCCCTAAATCCCTCATCCCCTGATCCGTTGGGTCGCAGGCATCAACAATTTTCTTCAATTGGGTCGCCAGAAAAAAAAGTTTGAAAACTACTGTCATAGAATGATACAAATCACCAAGATTTTTTATGATACTTGCTTACAATCATTTATTTAGTATGTCTAATAGTTATCACACTTCAAGTAATTCTTCAAGGCTTAAGGATGTAATTTTCTCTTAAGGCAATCTTAGGAACCTGCGATTTCTAGTGTTTGGTTTAAAACATTAAAAGCAATTGCTTAAAATTATTGTTTGAGATTCTTTTAGGCCCATTTACTTGCACTTACAAAACAGAACAACATTAGAATTACAGTAGGACTGTGAACCACGTGTACGGCAGCTTCTTTAGGTATTAATGGTCTTTATTCAGCCAACTGCATTGATTCAGTGGTTTTCCCCCACTTTCTGCAGGTGTCAACAATGAATAAAACCAAACCTAGACAGCTACATATTTCCTTGTTTAACTATCTGTCCACTCCCCCTAGTGGCTGGTCTATTATACACATTACAGCATTTCCCTGCATTTGAAGTATTTACTACACAACTTACAAAACTATCAATAATAATTAGAAATTTATTGCAAATTGCAGATAATAAACAAACAGGCAGTCAGTCACTATTACACTCTGTAATCTTTCATATATGTAGGTGAACGTTTCTCACATGTGGAACACCTCAATTCAACACTGCAAAAGGTAATTCTGCCATCATTGCTGCATTTTCAGAAACCACTTTTGGTTCACACCTGTCATTCTGCGATGTGAGAACTTGAACAGTCTGTCCATGAGGTCTATCCTAGTAACTGATCTTGGGCCAGGCTGCTGCCCCTAAAGAATTCCAGAAACTGCTGCTGAACCTAATTGGGCATTCTCCAGTGGCAATTCCATTATTGCTGTGCTAACATCTTCAGAGTTTACCACAAACCTTATAGACTCATAGACTTTAAGGTCAGAAGGGACCATCATGATCATCTAGTCTGACCTCCTGCATGATGCAGGCCACAAAGCCGTCCCAACCCTTGTTCTCAGCTCATCCACATGTCGGCACACAAACCTGCCATCCCCCTCAATTACCATGTACGAGACTAGTTGTGAAATATCTTGCATGATAGCTGGCATCCAGTTGGGATTGGGACAGTATAGACAGTTTTACTGTTGGAGAACTATGGTCTTTAGCATGATTGTCACGTTGTCACGTTGACGTTTTTACTTCTGCTGTTTTTACTGTATTTTTCCTGTTAAGTATAGATTCATAAGGTCTAACCTTGATCTTAGTTTCCTTTCCATTAACATCTCTGCTGGGGACAGGCTTGTGGTCGACTGCGGTGTTACCTGACAATTAAACAGGTAACGAGATACTTTCATATCTTAGTACCTCCAGATATTCTTTTAATACCCTCTTTAAATGACTGAATTGCATGTTCATCTAACTCACTTAATGATGGATGGTAAGTGTTAAGAATGCTAGTGCCAATGTAGGATCCACGCCTGTATTTTCACCTGAGATATTATTTTGGGTTTTGCTTACCTGTTTGATTTTTTTTTTTTTTTTTGGATACACATACATTCTTACTAATATGTGTGAACAAAGGGAACCTTACTAATATGCCTAAACAAAGGACAAAGACACCGTGTATGTTACTTTTGCCAAAGCCAGATGGGTTTGTTAGTATAATAGGAACAGATAAGAGCAGTTAAAGTGTTACTGGGCATGGTGGGAGTATAATATATGAGCTCACACTCAGTCTGCCTCAACTCCTATCTCAAGGCAAGGTCAAGCAACCAGTCCAGAGGAGTAAAGGGGGGATTGGAAGGAAGGTAAAACACTAAAAGACCAGAGAAATGCCTGCCCCTGGCTATAGCACAACATCACTCCTTACCCCTCCCATGGGGTCCAGAGGGTGGGATGAAGACCCCAGACCCCCCAAAATGGAACATGACCATAAGTTCTAAGGGGTGGGACTGTGGGCTTGCATTTCAGGTATAATTATGATGATAACGTGGCCCTAATTGGAGAAGCAGAGACAGCAGCTGCCTAATTAGCCTGCAGCTGTATAAAAGCCTCAGGGAAAGGAAACCGGGGGGAAGAGCAGAAAGAAAGGGAAAAGGCAGGGAGTAGAAGCAGGAAGGTAGCTCTTCCCTCCCTCCTGCCTTCAGACAGTGAAGGGTCAACTGTACATGGTGAAATGGTGGTGGGGAAAAGGCTTTAAATAAACTGCATCCCAGGGTCTCAGAGCGACTTTGTGGACCCAGCAGAGGCAGGAGCCAAGGAGGCCCTGCCGCGCTCTGCTACAGTCTCTTATAATAAGGTGTGAGCTCCTGATCAGCTTTGGTCTGGTGCCATTCTCTTAGCACAAATTCTCCAACTTCTCTAACAGGCCTGGTCTACACTAGGAGGTTATGTCGAATTTAGCAGCGTTAAATCGAATTAACCCTGCACCCGTCCACACAACGAAGCTATTTAGTTCAACGTAGAGGTCTCTTAAATTCGATTTCTGTACTCCTCCCCAACGAAGGGAGTAGCGCTAAATTCGACATGGCCATGTCGAATTAGGGTAGGTGTGGATGGAAATCGACGCTAATAGCTCTGGGAGCTATCCCACAGTGCACCACTCAGTTGACGCTCTGGACAGCAGTTCGAGCTCGGATGCTCTGACCAGCCACACAGGAAAAGCCCCGGGAAAATTTGAATTCCTTTTCCTGTCTGGGCAGTTTGAATCTCATTCATAGACTTTAAGGTCAGAAGGGACCATTATGATCATCTGGTCTGACCCCCTGCATGCTGCAGGCCACAAAACCGTCCCTACCCCTTCCCTGGACTCTGCTGTTGAAGTCCCCAATCCTGTTTTAGGTGGCTTCAATCGGCAGAAACCCTCCTGCTAGAGATCCCTGCCCCATGCTGCGGAGAAAGGCGAAAAACCTCCAGAGGCTCAGCCAATCTGCCCTGGAGGAAAATTCCTTCCCGACCCCAAATATGGCGATCAGTAAGACCCCGAGCATATAGGCAAGAGTCTCCAGCCTGACCCCTGTCAGCCATTGTACAATTTACCTACCATTGCTTGGTTTTCCTCGACTACTATGTTTTACCATTAAACCATTCCCTCCATAAATTTATCTAACTTAATCTTCCTGTTTGGACATCGTGGCGAGCTCAGCAGCACTGGCAACGATCCAGAGTTCTCCAGCAGAGGTGACCATGCAATCGCAGAATAGAAAGAGGGCCCCAGCATGGACTGATTGGGAAGTCTTGGATCTGATCGCTGTGTGGGGCGATGAGTGCTTTCGGAGCCGCGATCGAAAAGACGGAATGCAAAGATCTATAAGAAGATCTCAAAAGCCATGACAGAGAGAGGGTACAGCCGGGATGCAATGCAGTGCCGTGTGAAAATCAAGGAGCTGAGACAAGCGTACCAGAAGACCAAAGAGTCAAACGGACACTCCAGATCCCAGCCCCAGACATGCCGTTTCTACGAGGCACTGCATTCCATTCTAGGTGCGGCCGCCACCACTACCCCACCACTGACCGTGGACTCTGAGGATGGGATATTGTCGACGGCCGCATCCTCGGAGATGTTCACGGACGGGGAAGATGAGGAAGGTGAGGAGGAGGACAAGGCAGTCGACAGCGCTTACAATGCTGATTTCCCAGACAGCCAGGATCTCTTCATCACCCTCACAGAGATCCCCTACCAACCGTCCCCAGGCATTAACCCAGACCCTGAATCAGGGGAAGGATCAGTCGGTAAGTATTTTGAACATGTAAACATTTATTTTGAACAGAACAGGAATATTAAGAATGGGTTTTTCATGATTTGTTTGCCCTAGGCGCTTAACGTTTTACTCCTTGGCAGTGCAACTACTGCAAAAGAATTTAACAATGTCCAATTTATCATGATTAGTTTGCCCTAGGCGCTCTACTTTTTAGTGTTTGCCAGTGCAGCTACTGGAAAATAAGGTCTATATGTCCGGGGATAGAGCTGAAATCCTCATGGGACATCTCCACGAAGCTCTCCTGGAGGTAATTGGAAAGCCTTTGCATGAGATTCCTGGGGAGAGCGGCCTTATTGTGTCCTCTGTGGTAAGAAACTTTTCCTCACCAGGCTATCATCAAGTACTCTGGGATCATTGCCTTGCAGAGCATGGCGGCATACGGCCCTGGTTTTTGCTGGCTTTCACGCAGCATGTGTTCTTTCTCGGTCTCAGAAATTCTCAGCAGAGTGATGTCACTCATGGTGACCTGCTTAGAATTAGGGGAATGTTACTATTGGGACTGCTTGCCTGTTCCTTTACAGAACTGTCACCGGCGGTTTACCGCCATGCGGTGGAGGCGGGAGAGGCGCAGCATACAGGATCTTTCCCGGGGACAGCCGTGAGGGGGTGGGACAGGGGCAGAGTTCATGCTTGCCGGATTGCCAGCAGCAGGAACTGCCCAACGATAGGAACATTCCTTTGAACGTGAAAGGAGGGCACTGCTCTAATTTAAGTTTTAAGCAGCCAAAAGTCTATGGCTTACCATGTCAGCCTTTACCCAAATTCCGCTGTCCTGCCCCGCTTGTCTGATCTCCACTGCAAGACCCCAGGCACTGAATGCGAAGGCCGAAAATTCGACCTTGTCCTGAGTGTGCATGTGATAGGTGCTGTGCATGGTCTTGTTCACAGAGAAAGACTATGTTCATTGTTCACAAAAAATTATCTTTGTGAGGAATTCACTCCCTTTTTCCCATCCCACAGCTGCAACTGTCTCCCGACCTACCCTGGCATCCCCCTCGCAGAGGCTGGCGCAGATTAGGCGAAGAAAGAAAAGGACACAGGACGACATGTTCTCAGAACTTATGGGCTGCTCCCGATCCGATGCAGCCCAGCAGACCCAGTGGAGGGAGAACATGTCGCAATACCAGCGAGCACACAGCGAACTGGAGGACAGGTGGCTGCAGGAAGACCAGCAGGCGACTCAAACGCTGCTTGGACTAATGAGGGAGCAAATGGACACGCTCCGGCACCTTGTGGATGTTCTGCAGGACCGGAGGCAGGACAGAGCCTGCAGTCTATCTCTAACCGCCCTCCCCCACCACAAACTCTCATACCCCCCTCACCCAAAGTCCCAAGAAGGAGGGGTGGCAGGGGCTGTGAAAACTGTCACTCCACCCCTGCAGACTGCTCGAGTACCAGAAGGCTCCCATTCCCAAAAAATTGATAAGTCCTTTCCTTCCCGCCTCACCCAAGCCCCCATCCAAGTTTCATCCCCTAACTGTGTAGTTGCTAATAAAAGATACATTTCTGTTAATTACTGTCCCCATCATGTTCTTTTAGGGGAGAGTGTGTTTGAAGGGGGGGAAGGCGGTTGGTAATTGGAGAGGACAGTCACCTTTACCAGGGTACAGACACGGGGGCAGGTTCAGCAGAAGGTCACACACACATTGCAGTCACTAGGCACCCTGGTCAGTCTGGGAGGTGGTTTTCATGTTCTGTGGGGCGGGGGCCATGTGACTTTGTGGCGGGGGAGGGCGGATAGAGATCTTATGCTGCGGTCCTTATCCTGGATCACAGAGCCATGCAGCAGGTGATCTGTAACTGTCCTCCCCCGCCACAAAGTCACATAGCCCCCACACACAGAGTCCCGAAAAGGAGGGGTGGCAGGCTCCGTTGAAACAACCAGTCCACCACTGCGGACCTCTCTAGGAGCAGGAGCCTGTCATTCCTCGAGTTTAGAAGCGTTCTTTCCATCACTACGCCCGCTCCCCACCACAGTCTGCATCCCAGTTTCAACACTTTACCGCAAAATCCGTAATAAAGAAAATGGTGTTCATTAACAAAGTTCCATTTATTTTATTTTTAAATGTGTGTTGGAAGTGGGGGATGGGGTGAATGGGTTATGTAGCTGGAGAGGATAGCCAACAGTAAGTGGGTAAAGAAATGGGGGCAGGTTCAGCTTCTCTTTAAACAAACTTAATAGTCACAGGTTACCCTGCTCACTGAGGAACCTAGCTTTCAAAGCCTCCTGGATGCACAGCGCGTCCCGCTGGGCTCTTCTAATCGCACAGCTGTCTGGCTGGGTGTAATCAGCAGCCAGACTATTCACCTCAACCTCCCACCCCACCATAAAGGTCTCCCCCTTGCTCTCACAGAGATTGTGGAGCACACAGCAAGCTGCAATAACAATGGGGATATTGGTTTCGCTGAGATCAGAGCGAATCAGTAAGCTTCTCCATCTCCCCTTGAGACGTCCAAAAGCACACTCCACCACCATTCTGCACTTGCTCAGACGGTAGTTGAAGAGTTCTTTTTCATTGTCCAGGGCGCCTGTATAGGGCTTCATGAGCCAGGGCATTAACGGGTAGGCTGGGTCCCCTAGGATCACTATAGGCATCTCCACATCCCCAAGAGTTATTTTCTGGTCCAGGAAATAAATACCTTCCTGCAGCCATCTAAACAGACCAGAGTTCCTGAAAACACGAGCGTCATGAACCTTGCCCGGCCATCCTATGTTGATGTTTGTAAAACGTCCCGTATGGTCCACCAGTGCTTGCAGCACCATTGAAAAGTAGCCCTTTCTGTTAATGTACTGGCTGGCCTGGTGGTCCGGTCCCAGGATAGGAATGTGAGTTCCATCTATAGCCCCACCGCAGTTTGGGAATCCCATCGCGGCGAAGCCATCTATGATGGCATCTTTGACAGCAGTAGCTCAATGATTGCGTTGGCTACTTGCATCACAGCAACCCCCACGGTAGATTTGTCGACGCCAAAGTGATTCACGACTGACCGGTAGCTTTCTGGCATTGCAAGCTTCCAGAGGGCTATGGCCATTCACTTCTGGACAGTCAGGGCTTCTCGCATCTGGGTGTCCTTGCGCTTCAGGGCAGGGGACAGCAACTCACAAAGTTCCAGGAAAGTTCCCTTCCGCATACGAAAGTTTCGCAGCCACTGTGATTCATCCCAGACCTGCAGCACTATGTGGTCCCACCAGTCTGTGCTTGTTTCCCGGGCCCAGAATCGCCATTCCACAGCATCAACATGACTCATTGCCACCATGATGTTCATGGCGTGGGGTCCCGTGCTTTGTGAGAGGTCTGTGCCACTCTCAGACTTCATGTCCTCACCGCGCTGCCGTAGCCTCCTCGCCCGATTTCTCAGCATCTGCCTCTGGAAAAGGTGAATGATAAGGTGCGAGGTGTTGAGAACGGCCATAACTGTAGCGATGGTCGCAGCGGGCTCCATGCTCGCAGTGCTGTGGCACCCGCGCTGTCACTCACCAGAAAAGTGTGCGAACTGATTGCCCGCCGGTGCTTTCAGGGAGGGAGGGCGGGACTGATGGTTGGATGATGACAGTTACCCAAAACCACCCTTGACACATTTTTTTCTCCAGCAGGCATTGAGGGCTTGACCCAGAATTCCAATGGGCAGTGGGGACTGGGGGAACTGTGGGATAGTTGCCCACAGTGCACCGCTTCCAATGTCGACGCTTGCCCCGTTTGTGTGGACTCACAGAGTCGAATTACTGTCCTTAGTGTGGATACACACGTTCGACTTTGTAATATCGATTTCACATATTCGATTTAAGTACAATCGAACTACTCTTGTAGTTTAGACATACCCAAAGATATCTAACCAGATCTTTATATGTCCATGATTTTACCTGTAATACTGTCACTGGATGTATATTGAGATAGTCCATTAGTAACACTCTCTCTTCACTTTTGTCTTTTTTGTGTGTCTCCAGTAAAGGTAACTGGCATAAACCATCTGCATTTCCCAACTTCTTACAAGCTTTATATACAATGGTATGTTCATAGGCTTTTAATGTCACTGCCCATCTCTGGATTCTGGGTGATATATCATCTGTGGCATAGCTTTCATCTCATTAAGCAGTGAGATCAGGGGGTTGTGGTCAGTGTAAACTGTAAACCTCTGACCATATATATATTTGTGAAACTTCTGCACCCCCCTTTTAAGTAACTGACGTTAGAAGTGTTGATAAGTTCAGCAAAAACTTACCTTAGTGATTCAGCAAGCCTAAGTAAGCCTTCAGCTTTGAAATATTCCTAGGTGCCATGGCATCCCACATTGCTTTGACTTTCTCTCTCATGGGGTGCAGTCCCTGGGCATCCACTTTATATCCCAGTTATATCACTTCATGTGTCAGGAAGGAACACTTATTTTTGTTTTAGGCACAGACCTCCTTCCTTTAGCCTGTTTTACAACATTTAGCAGAATTGTTAACGTTCTGTGTCTGTGGTAGCTGTAATTAGTATATCACTCGAGGATATGGCCACATGTGGAATTCCCAAAATCAGTCTCTCCATGGTTCTTTGGAAAATAGCAGAGGTGGAGGACACACCGAAAGGTAACTGATTATATTTAAACAGTCCTGTGTAAGTATTTCCTGCGACCTAATGCTTGGAATCTTCTTCCAGGATGATCTGTCAGTAGGCATGGCTCATGTCTAACTGTGTGAATAACTGCCCTTTTGCTAAAACTGCAATCAGAGATTCAGTTTTTGGAATTGGGTGCTATGTGAGGCCCTATGTATAGTCAATTTATACTTGCCACATATGTGTATGGAGCCATCCAGCTTCAATACTGATACTATTATTGCAGCTCATTCTGAAAACTTCACAGGTTCAATAATACCAGTTGCCTGGAATCTTTTAAACTCAATTTAAACTTTTTGTTTCATGGCAAAGGGTACAGGTCTGGGTTTGAAATAACAAGGCGTGACACTTTTAAAGTGTGCAGTTAATTTTTTAAATACTTCCTAATGTGTAGTTTCCAGAACTAGATAATCTTCTCATTTCAAGTGATGCATTTTTTAATTTCCAATCCAATGAAAGGTCAGCCAACCACCCTCTACTGAGCAAGTTAGGGTCAGTGCCTGCGACCAGTAGCACTAGTAGATGTCTTATTTGTCTCTGGTGGCAAACCTTCACATTAGTGGCTCCCAATATCTTTACTGCTTTTCCAGTGTATGTTTTTAATTTTATCTTGCATTTCTGCAATGGAAGTGGTTCTCTATCTTTCTATAAGGTCTCACATGTGTCTTGACTCATAATAGTTACATTACATCCTGTGTTGAGCTCAAGTTGTACATTTTTTTCATTTATAAACAGCCCCATATGAATGGGACCTACTTTATGAGTATTTGTTTCACTTATACTGTAGATAGTATAAGCGACTGCCTCATCTTCTTTTTCACTACTTTCCTCCTCAGGTATATGAAAAGTACCATGGCTATGAGTCTGCTTTTTATTGTGGTTTTGTGTATCTGCTTTCCTGGTTTTGTTGCAACACACCCTTTGAATGTGCCCTATCAACCAGAAAATGTGACATTTCTCATTTTTAAATCTGCAGGTCATTGGAGTGTGTTTGCCTCCACAACAGTAGCAGTCCCTGCTAGCTTATTGGATCTGTTTCCCAGGTTGCCCTGCAATTTTGTGTTTCCTGTGTGCTATTTTCATCTTCGCAGTCTCCTGTGGGGTTGTGGTTGCAGATGCCACCGCCTGGACTAATTTCAGAGTAGTTTCAAATGTTTACTGTCTGAACCACAGTTATCTCCTTTGCATTTTGTCATGATCAGTGCCACAAACTAATCAGTCTCTTAGCATTTGTCAGGGTCACACCAAAATTGTAATCTTGAGAGAGCTTCCTCAGTTCTGCCACAAATTCCCCTACTGTCTCTTCTGCTTTCCTTGACCAAAAGAGAAACTTAAATTATTGTATTATTTCACCGGGTGTTGGGTTGAAATGGGTTTTTAACAGATTTACTAGCTCATCAGACGTTTACTCTCCAGGCGTCTCAGGGGTAAAGAGGTTTTTCTCATTAAACTTTTAGTCTTGGCTCCTACAATGCTGAATATGATAGCGTTTTTCTTACCTTCTTCTGCAATATCATTAGCAGTGAAAAACAAGATATTTCACAGTATTCTTCCCAAGTTTGGTGTTGCAGATTAAATGTTGAAATAGTCCCATAGGTTGCAGCCATTTCCTCTCTGCTGGTAAGGGTTATGTACAGATGGCGTCCCAAACCTATTTCTTTCTCTCTCTGCTTTTTTTTTCTTCTGTTCTTGTAATTTCAGCTCTACCTCATCCCCATATGTTGTAGTGTGAACCACACGTGTGGCAGCTTCTTTAGGTATTAACAGTCTTTTTATTCAGCCATCACACATATATGTCTGCAATGGTTCTGCAGGCACCCCACTTTCCGCCAGTGCAAACAATGAACAAAATTTAAACCAGGAAATGTGTTTAGTTTTGGTAATCTGCCCACTTCGTCTATTGGGTAGTTTATTATACACCTTATAATAATTCCATAATTAAAATCCAAATTATGGTTCCTTCAAGTTCCACTAGAAAGAGTGCAGACTCAACAAGGTAATGCTTCAGTGTGTTATATGAAAAGAACAGTCTCTGAAATGAAGTCTCATCACCTTTTTGTCCTGGTAGCCCTGGGAGAGGAGAGTCTGTCCATGAGGCTAGTCAAGTGTCCAGTAGCGCTTCAGTTCTGCAGCTTCTTTTGTGGGTTCAGCATACTCTGAGGTGGACACTATGGTGGACAGTTTATATATCTTGTTTTGGGGGTTGTTGGAGGAGGTCAAGGCTCTGATTTCTATTAGATGCTTGCCAAGTGGACTCTCTGTTTTTGCTCTCCCCATTTCTCACCTGCTTTTGTTGATATCCAGTAGATGGGATGGCATATAACACATTTCTTTGATATACAAAAGAATTTGCTTAAAAAGGAGGGAATTCCAGTTACTAGTAGGGGTTAATAGAAATTCAGTTCTTGAAAGGATGAAAGTTCTGCACTGGTTAGAGGCTTACAGCTTTAATATTTTCTTTCCTTGTACCATACAATTCATATAACTTCTACAGTGCAACAGTCATTTAGAAAGAAAACAAATAAAATCCTTTATAGTTTCTCTAAATTTTGTGGATGTGGTTCATACATTCTGTAATTATATCTAATACCTTTTATCTCCGGTCTTTATCTCTACGATAAAACAAGAGATCATTTTGAAGGAACAGGACAGGCTATCTACCTTGATGCCTTTGATTCATAAAGAAGACAAAAATGGATTTCTTGGGAGTATCAGGAAATTTGACGTCTGGAACCTTTAGTTTTCTGAGCCTCCGAGTGAGCTGATCCTTAAACACTTTTTTTGACTCATGGTCTCTCCTCCATCTCTGGGCACCACAGGACACAATGGGAAAGCAAGGTATCACCCTTTCTTGTCAATCCCTTGGGGTTTCCTAAAGCCAGACAAGGATGGGAGGCTTTATCCACATGAAAATCATGGGAAGCTCTTGACAGAGTAGCAATCGTCTGATTTTGAGCATCCGATTTCTTATTCTTGTGATTTTTGAGGTATCTTAGACAATGAACCTCTCATCTTGGAAGGTGGATATTGAGCTCCCATTGTTCATTAGTCCCTTTATGAGTAACTAGAGTCTAGAAGAGGTGATCACTGCAATCTTGGTTGTCAGGGGGAGGAGAATAGAATGATTGCTTCCTGATGAACGGAGCAGAGAGAAAGCTACAGTAACTTATTACCAATATATTGAAGGCATATTTGACATTTATATATTTTACACTTTGTTACTGAAAAGTGTCAATTTCTCTGAAATTTTGGCAATCTGTATGTAATTTTCCTTTGAATAGCTAATCTTTGTAAATACTCGTCTGTTAATATTTATAGATAGATATGGTAAACTTGACTTCATTTGGGAAGTATCTGAAACACTGGCAAATCTATTACTGTATCCATGGCTTATGCTGTATTGTATCCAATTAATCAGAAATTGACAACAGGCAAAGTGTTTTAATATAAATTAGTTTGGGTTTTTTGGTAGCACAGTGCTCCTGTCCTACTTTTTCCTTCTGCAGCCTCCCAAACCTTTCCTTTTCTCTATTAGCAGAGTACGACTCAATTCACATTGAAATGTCAGAACATAAGAATGGCCATATTGTGTCAGACCAAAGGTCCATCTAGCCCAGTATGCTGTCTTCTGACAGTGGCCAATGCCAGGTGCCCCAGAGGGAATGAACAGAGCAGGTAATCATCAAGTGATCCATCCCCCATTCCCAGGTTCTGGCAAACAGACTAGGGACACCATCCCTACCCATCCGGCTAATAGCCATTGATGGACTTATCCTTCATGAACTTATCTAGTTCTTTTTTTGAACCCTGTTATAGTCTTGGCCTTCACAACATTCATCCCCTTCTGGTGAAAAGTGAGGAGAAGGAGAGTGTATTGAAGATTAAAGGTAGCAGCACATTTCGGAGCTTAGTGGCTTAGATTATGTGAAAATCTGCTCCTAGCTCTGCCACTGACCTACTATCTGCCTCACAAAGGTCTTGTAACCATTAATTAAATGTTCTAAAGTGCTTTGAAATCCTCAGATTAGCAATGCAATGGAAGTACAAAGGATTTTTATTTGTAATTTCTGAGCATGGAGGTACTGAAGTGGAGGCATTTTGAGAAGGCTTTTCATAAGTCCCTAAGTGAGTTAGGTATGCAAGTCCAGTGGGCGCATAAATAGGGGAATCTCAAGTAGGAATAGAGAGGTTATTTTATCTTTGACACTGGTGCAGCTGCTGCTGGAATACTGTGTCCATTTCTGGTGTCCACTATTCAAGAAGTATGTTGATAAATTGGAGAACGTTCAGAGAAGATCAATGAGAATGATTAAAGGTTTACAAAACATGCCTTATAGTGATAGACTCAAAGAGCTCAATCTATTTAGTTTAAAAATGAGAAGATTAAAGGGTGACTTGATAAGTCTATAAGTAAGGCTAAGATTATGTCATGGAGGTCACAGAAGTCACAGAATCCATGAATTCCAGAGATGATCGTGACATTTTCTGCTTACGCCCTGGGGTGATGAGGCTGGAGCTATTGGGCGCCGCAGGGCCCCCTGTAGTTGTTTGCTCTGCTCGCAGGTGGTGGGGGTGCCTGGGGGACCCTGGAGCCTCAGCGGCATTTGATGCTGAACCCCCTTTCTTCCTCATTTTGTCTGTTATTTTTAGTAAAAGTCAGGGACAGGTCACGGGATTCCATGAATTTTTGTTTATTGCCTGTGACCATTCTCTGACTTTTACTGAAAATAACTGTGACAAAATCTTAGCTTTATCTATAAGTATTTACATGGGGAACAAAGGCATGATAATGGGATCTTCAGTCTGGCAGAAAAAGGCATAACATGATCCAATGGCTGGAAGTTGAAGCTAGACCAATTCAGACTGAAAATAAGCTGTAGTTTTTTATAACTGTGAGGGTAATTAGCAATCAGAACAATTGTACAAGGGTTGTGGTGGATTTTCACTGACCATTTTAAAATCAAGATTGGATGTTTTCCTAAAAGATATGCTCCAGTTCAAACAGGAATTATTTTGGGAAAGGTCTATGACCTGTAGCTTACCTGTAGATAAGCATAGTAGTACTTTCTGGCCTTGGAATCTATTAATCTAAATGTCACACAAGTGCTCCTAACTCACTCACGAACTTCTGAAAGTCCCACTTGTCTTTTTTTTTAAACATCTTTTCAATACATTTAAATGAACAAAATATTTCTCTTTTCTCCAGAGCAACAAGAGAGAAATCAAACGAACTTAACCATCACATACCTTAAGAATTATTAAAGGTGTTAAAATTCATATTAAAATTCTTGTATTTGTATATGTATATAATCTTCCTAGTCCATTGCCTTATAAATATTTAATGCTATTAATCTGCCTTTATTTTAATTTGTAGCTATCCCTTTATTTTTGCTAGTTAATTGTTTTTTATTGTAAAATATATCAATAACAGTTTAAAACTTTGAATAAATGAAATCTAATGCCTTAGAAATGATGGCACCTAAAAAAGACTCAAGGTCTCAGATCTTTTTCAGGTCACCAACACCATTAACCAGTTCCACTGCAATTACTGCACACTCGGGTAACTACGACTAATGAATGATGTCACGTAGCTATTTGGGATGAAATGACCTAAAGATTGACCAATTGATATGATCGAGCATAAATTTGAAAGACAATTTACTGCAATGAACTCTTCTCAAAGAAGGTCACATTAGGCTCATAGCAATCAGTCTTCAGAGGTATTGCTCAAAATCCTCTGATGTTGTAAGTTGCAGTCCATAGAGCTCTACTTACCAAGGCCTAGTCTGCACTATAAAGTAAAGTCGACATAAGTCACCTTGTGTCAATCGTCTAGTGCATGGTTCTACACTCAAATTTGTCTCCAGTCAATGAAGTGTTCTGTTACAACAACATAGTAAAACCACCACCTCGAACAGCATGGAACCCTGATCGACCTACTGAGGTCAATGCAGTGTGAGTGTAGACACTGTGTGACCTTTGTTGTCCTCCAGCAGTTGTCCAACAATGGCCAATTCCCTCTGACCCTCTGGTCACAAAACTGTAAACTCCATGGGGGTCACAGAAACTGGAAATCACATCCCCCATATGTTTTTGAAATTCCTTTTCCTGTTTGCCCACCTTGGTGAGCACACCTAGTAGCTCTCCCATGTTGTGTGCAACAGCCCAACCAACCATGCTGGCTCCAGGCACTAGATGCACACCTGCCTGGAGTAGACAGAAGATATTAGATCTCCTGGGACCATGGGGGAAGAGGCTTTGCAAGCAAGCATAGCAATGGACTACCTGTAGAAATGTGGACATCTATGAACTGATTGCATGGGGGATGCCATCAAAAGGGTAAAACAGGGATCAGCAGCAGTGCTGCGTTAAAGTGAAGGGACTTTGTCAGGGATACCACAAGGCCATGGAGGCCAACAGTAGGTCTTCTGGTGCCCCGCAGACCTACTGTTTTTATAATAAGGGGCATGCCATACTTGGTAGAAACCCCACCAGCATCCTGGAGAGCATAGTGGATACCTTGCAGGAGTTGGAGACAGAAACCTCTGCTGTGAACAATGAGGAGGAGGAAGTTGGGGGGTGGAAGGGGAAATGCAGCATTGGGGTGGGGTGGGCTTCAGCCATGTCATGAGCTAAGACCTGTTTGAAACTCCACCACAGTGTAGCCAGGTGAGTGCAGGTGAGCATGATGAAGAGGAAGGGAACATAGGTAAGTTATGGAGAGATCAGCACCTAGTTGAAGACCAGCTGATTTAAGATGAACTTGGACAAACAGAGGTTATGCTAGTGAGAAGAGGGCAATGTTTTGATCTCTTCTCTACCATACTAATCTAATCTTATCTTATTAATTAGTCTGTAGCCTTGGTCCTTTAAGACTCCACACTGCATTTAAGCACTTAGAGAGCCAAATGCATCCATTTCCACCTGTGTCTGACAAGAAGATTGTGCTTGATCCTATTGGACTCGTATTTAGATACTGTGATCAACACTACTTATTTTTTTTTTTTTTGCAATTTCCTGTAATTAGGAAAGAAGCCTGATGCCCTAAGGATGTTCCACTGGTTTAGAATGCACCAGCCCATCTGCTCAACAACAGAAGTTGCTGGGAATATATAACCCTGACACCACTCTGTGGTGGCTCCCCAGAGTCCTTTTTACAGTGTCTGGATTTTCAAAACCCTGATGGATTTGGCCCTAGCTAACTCAGAGACTGTTGCTTTCTCCACCACCTCCCAGGCTTATTGGTGTAATACTATGTTCAGATGAGTTACTCTTGCTTTAAACAGGTATAACTGAAAAGATAATTAGGACCGCCATCTCTCATGGATCCAGTAGAGCACCTCCTGATGGCTACCCTCCAGATTACTCTGGGTTGAATCTAAGGTCCAACCACTCGGTCCAGCCACTGTCCCAAACTTGGGGTCTCTAGGCACGCTCTTGGAGTAAGGTGTTTGGAGGGGCCACACCGAGAATGCTATACTCAGGGCAAACTGCAAGGAATAGGGCAGACAATGCCCAAAGCTGGTGGTTTATTCTATAATTAGACTCACCAAGTCTATAGCAAAACAGCTTCTGTAATATCACTCTGGTTATTAAGAAGTCAAATACAGCCCCTTAAGCATTCCAGCTCTTGGTCCCCATCTAAATAGCCAAGTATAATATAGTAAGTGGTTACTGAAAACAAGATTCACCATAAGTTAGGTCCACCAGTCCCAAAGGACTGGACACTGATCCCCAGGTTAATGTGAGTCTCAGATCTTGCCCAACACAGATGCTAGTCCTTTAGTGACTAAAAGACTAAAGTTTTAATAATAAAAAGAAAGAGGAGTTGTGATTAAAAGATCAGTATACATACAGATATGTGTAAAGTCCTTAGGTCAGTTTCATAGCAGAGAGGGTGAGGCAGCTGATTTGTAAACGTCTTTCTGGAATCAATTAAAAAATTATAGTCCAATAAGCAGTCCAGGTGTACAGTCTGTTCAAGTTCTTCCATGAGAATTCCAGAGTAAACCAGGAAACCTCAGTCTTATAGCTTAGACCTTAAGCAGTTTAAGCAGACCTGAGATGGCAATATGAGGCTCAGGGATTTTTCTTTATAGTTCTTTAGCAAGCTGATAAGCCTATGACCACAGTTGTCACATCAGGAACTTCCACTGATGAAGAATGGGCAGTGTAGATTGTTGCTTTGAAGCTAATCTTCTAGTTCCTATGCGTACACAGGTGAACTAGCTGCAGCCATTTACATAAGATAATTACCCATTCAAACTATCAAGGCAGTTCATTATAGCATAGATAATTAAGCTAAAGAAAACATAAATAATATTATTAGTTCCTGTAGTAGCTTACATCTTTGATTTTTGACTCAATGGAGTACTGTAATGAAGCATAAGACAAGAACATCTACAAGCTAATTAGATCAAATTGTTAAACTTCTAACAAGATGCATGTAAACACAGACAAATACACTTAATATCTACCCTTGATCTCTATTACTACAAATAAATGGGTTAATGGTTGCTGGTCTAGTACATTTCTCTGAAATTCACACACAAGAAGATTGTCTTGACTACATTTCAGTGCTTCCTGTTAAGTGGTTATGGGTCACACACAAGTTGACCAGTCTATCAGTGTCACACCTGCACTCCAACACTGCCTTCTAAGAGCTGGAATCTGCTGTCCAGCTGCCTATCCTTTCTAGGCACAGTGGCTGACCCTTCAGCCTCCCCCTACTTAAATGCACCCTCTCCCAAAGTGAGAGTTTTCTGGTTTACTGTCTAACTCTCTCAGGAGGCACGTAGTAGTTGTGGAACATATAACACATAGATGCTTTGTCCAGACTCTAACACAACTGATCTTACATCATCATATAAAGCACAAGCGAGAACATATCGTGTAGAAAACAATCAACATCCTAATCAAAATGCCCCTTACTTGTTCATCCTTCCCTGGAGAAACTCTCCGGGCTTAGGAAAGCAGGCAGGACCTGTCACGTATTTTCTAGTACGTGGTAGGTTGCAGGGCTGCAACTAACAGGTCATGCATCTGAATCACAAAGGGACTGACTACATCTGAGAGAGATGCACCAGATGTGTTTTCCATAAGATCCTTTAATGCTCTGTCTGGCATGGCTGGCTGAGGTTATCTTGACTAAGGTATGTTACACACAGTGGAATTCAGCCAAAACAGTTCCATTACAGGACACCCTGACTTGTGCAGGTTTCTATATGTTGGGATGCTTCCTTGTCCTCTTGATCTGGAGACAAAATGGCCAAAGATCTGACCACCTCCCTCTTTATAATTCTTAGGCTAGGTCTACACTACCCGCCTGAATTGGCGGGTAGAAATCGACCTCTCGGGGATCGATTTATCGCGTCCCGTTGGGACGCGACAATCGATCCCCGAATCGGCGCTCTTACTCCACCAGCGGAGGTGGGAGTAAGCGCCGTCGACAGGAAGCCACAGAAGTCGATTTTGCCGCCGTCCTCACAGCGGGGTAAGTCGGCTGCGATACGTCGAATTCAGCTACGCTATTCATGTAGCTGAATTTGCGTATCTTAAATCGACTCCCCCCTGAAGTGTAGATGTACCCTATGTTCCCTTTGCCAACTGATCCCGTTGATGGCTTAAGCGGGTGATCACAAATCCTTCCTGATGACCTCTCCCCTGAATTCAGACTTGAAAAACTGGCAGCAGCCATCTCCTAATCACCTGGATGGCTGAACCTCAAAGTTTAACAACTCTCTTTTCTTTTGCCATCACCAGCCTTTAGAATTTCAGTCCAACATGGAGTCAAATGGGCAACAGAGAAGGCAAAGGACTGCACATTCAAAATGAAGTTTGCAGTTTGGTAAAGAGACAGAGAGAGAGGCATTATGATACAGCAATTTTCATAGAACACTTCATAATATCAATCAAAATTCATAAGAGAGATTCCCAAATTGTATTTCATTTAGAGAAGGTGTGACATTATGGGTAGGATTTTCAACAACTAACTGTTCCCACTGAAGTCAATAGGAATTTTATCATTGATTTCAATAAACACTTCTCAAATTTAAACTGTATTTTGCAGGTCCAAGTTCCCAGCAAGTCAGGGCACATCCTGTTTCAGAATCAAGAGAGTGGGTTATAGCTGGACTTGAACGGGCATTATTTTTACTTCTTTGTCAACAAGGCAGTTCTTCCTCCAAATGTCAAAAGCTGCTTTGTAAAATTAAAGTGTAACTTAAAATCCATAGCACAGCCCAAGATGTTAGGAACAGGGGCGGCTCTATGTATTTTGTTGCCCCAAGCACGGCCGTCAGGTGGCTTTCGGTGGCGCGCCTGCGGGAGGTCTGCTGGTCCCGCAGCTTCGGCATACCCACCGCTGAATTGCCGCCGAAGCTGCGGGACCAGCAGACCTCCGGCAGGCATGCCGCCAAAGGCTCCCTGACTGCCTCCCCCACAGAAACTGGCAGGCCGCCCCCGGCACGCACTTGGTGTGTTGGTGCCTGGAGCCGCCCCTGGTTAGGAAACAGGGATCAGTCACTGATTCACTGATCAAAATAGATGCTGAGGATAGTGACTGGTATGCCTGATAAATATGATGAAGTTGATGAGGAGCCAGACAGGGATGAAATCCTGGCTCCTGTAGAAGTCAATGGAAGTTCTGCCATTGACTTTGGCAGGGCCAGAATTTCACCAGAGCATTAGTGAGGAACATGGTGATCATGAGCAATATAGAGCTTCATTGCAGATTGTGACAAAGGGCCTACAGAATATTATTGACTGGAAATAACAGACCTTGTGGTGGTACTTCTTTATTAGGGTTCCAGAGCTCCCTTAGCACATGCTCCCTTACATATGATTTCTGTATATGGGTGGGGGAAGGAGGAGGACAGACCTTGATAGCTCCTAAAAAAGTGCAATATGGAGTGGTTGGGTTGTATACCATAGGGCTTCTGCAGAGCAGAAGCCTGCTAGCAGAAGACAACCTTGTATTGATACCTTGGGCACAGATTTTTGAATACTTTGCTGACATTGTAAGACTTCAGAATAAACTTTCCTTTTGGCTTCTTCTGGGAGAACAAGGCTGATCGTGTCACACCAGAATAATAAATCCTCTCTTATGTATTATAAACTTATTAACTACTCTTAACAATTACGTCCCAAACCCGTTCATCATCCAGAAAGAATGGGCCCTTACATTCTTTGAAATAATTTAAAATATGGCTCATTTTTGTTGGGGATTGGTGATGGATAAAGAGGCTTCTACTCCTCGGTCACTGGATCATAGAATCAAAGAAATCTAGGACTGGAAGAAAACTTGATAGTTCATCCAGTCCAGTCCTCTGCACTGTGGCAAAGCTAATATTATCTAGACCATCCCTGACAAGAGTTTGCCTAACCTGTTTTTAAAAACCTCCAATGATGGAGATTCCACAATATCCCTAGGTAATTTGTTCCAGTGCTTAACTACCCTTAAGTTAAATCTCCCTTGCTGCAATTTAAGAACATTACTTCTTGTTCTATTCTCAGCAGATAAGGAGAACGATTTGTCACCCTCCTCTTTATAACAACCTTTTATGTACTTATGTTCCCCCCCCCAGTCTTCTCTTCTCTGGACTAAACAAACCCAGGTTTTTTTCAATCTTTCCTCATAGATCATGTTTGCTAGACCTTTAATCATCCCTATACGTGCTGAGCAGAATGAGAAATACGTCTCATGTCTTGCTTACCACACTCCTGCTAATACATCCCAAACTGATGTTTGTTGCTTCTTTTGTTGTGTTGCAATAGTATTACATTGTAGACTCATGTAGTTTGTGATCCACTATAATGCCCTGATCTTATTCTGTGGTACTCCTTTCTAAGTGATCATTTCCTCTTTTTTGTATTTGTGCTGTTTTCATGCCTACCATTCCTTAGAATTATGAACTCAATCATTTCATGATCACTTTCACCTTCCACCTTCACATTCTCAAACAGTTACTACCTATTTGTTATAATCAAATCTAGAACAGCATGTTCCCTAGTTGCTTTCACCACCTTCTGTAATAAAAAGTTGTCTCCAATGCATTCCAAGAACCTGTTGGATAGTTTGTGCCCTCCTGTATTATTTTCCCAACAGATGTCTGGGTAGCTGAAGTCCCCCATCTCCACCAAGTCCTGTGCTTTTGGATGATTTTGTTAGTTGTTTAAAGAAAGCCTGATCCTCCTCCTCTTCCCAGTTGGGTGGTCTATTGCAGACCCCTACCATGACAGCACCCTTGTGTTTTACTCCTTTTGTCTTTACCCAGAGACTTTCAATAGAGCGGCCTCCCATTCCTATCTCAACCTCAGTGTATACAACTTGTATATACAAGGCAACACCTCCTCCTCCTCCTTTTTCCCTACCTGTTTTTCCTGAACAAGCGGTACCCTTCTATACCAATGTTCCAATCATGTAAATTATCCCATCCACCAAGTTTCTGTAATGCCCATTATGTCATAATTGTGATTATTCACTAGTATTCCTGTTTATTCCCCATACTTTTGGCATTTGTATACAGATATCTAAGATGTTCATTTGATTTACCCTCTATATCCTCTCTTGTCTCTCCTTTGTCCCTGATATGGTTTCCCATGTTTCCCCCAGATTCTGATCTTTTACCCAGGTCTCCATGTTCTGGACCTACCAGTGAGCTCCTGCTCCCATCAAACCTACTTTTAAAGCCCCCCTCACTAGGTTAGCCAGTCTGTATCCAAAGATCTATCCTTAAGAGATGGACCCCCTCACTGCTCAGCAGTCCTTCTCAGAAGAGCATCACTTGGTCAAGGAAGTCAAAGCCCTCCTGACAACACCATCTTTGTAGTCATGTATTCATCTCCAGGATGTGTATGTCTCTGCCAGGACCCCATCCTTGACTGGAATGATCAATGAGAACTTCCTACATCCCCCACTCCCTCACCTCACTCCTCGAGTCCTGTAGTCACTTCTGATCTACTCGGGGGTCATATCTCGCAATATCCTTAGTGTCCACATGGATGAGCAATAGGGGGTACAAGTCAGAGGGCCAGATGATCCACAGCAATCCTTCCATAATACCTCAGATATGGGCCTTTGGCAGGCAGCATTCCTCCCAAGATTCCATGTTAGGTTGGTAGATGGATGTCTCCATCCCCTGTAAAAGGGAGTCATTGATGACCACCACCACCCTTCGTTTTATCTTGAGAATGGTGGCCATGACCCTAACTGGTTGTCTCTGTCCAATCTCCAAGGGGCAAACAGCACATTCACAGATCAAATAAGCAAATAATACTTTTTACATTGGTATTTTAAAACCTTGATTCTTGGTTTTCGGGTTTAAATGTTTCATCAAGACAGTATAAACAAGTAGGCTTGTCCTTGGAGTTCCTTGAGCCAAATGAAATTCGGAGTCTCTAGTCCTTTGTCTTATCTCTCCTTCAACCTTGCCTTTCAATATTCTTTCAAACAAAAATCAGTCAACCCCAGCATTTAAAAAATTGCAGTATTCAGATTGTAATATAGACTTTCATGTTCCTTTTTGCTTGAATGAACTTCAGAGTTTAACATAAAATTCAAGATATCTTTTTACTTTTTTTTGCATTCAAATGAATTATTTCACATGTTAAATTTATTCACAGTTGATCCCAAAGTTATAACTTTCGTCTATCTGCTCCCAACAGCACTTAATGCTCCTTTGTGGTTTATCGATTAAATCAGAACACCTCAAATTTTTTATACTTTGCATAAGATCACCTTTTTTTGCAATCAGAAAATCTGTAAGGCTATATAATGTAACTCAGTTTACTCCTCCCTTTTGCAGATTTCTAGGTTAATATTTCCTGACCAGTACATTCCCTATTTCCCAAAGGGCTCATCTGGCCTGTTGGCTCATTATACCATTACGTCCCCTGGTCAGGGAGCCTCTTGTTTCATTTAAACTCCCTTGTTTCTGAAAATGTTTTCATCTGTTTCTTGCTCTGCAGTATCTCTTCCAAGTCTTTGTAGCTCTATCAAAGGTCTCCTGTGTAAAAACTTGCCATCCCAGCCTCTATCCATTTTCCTTGTTCTCCCAGAAACGTAGAATAAGGTTGTCTTGACCTACAGCCTCTCAATTGTGGCTCTCCAAGTTCAATAAGGCATCCTTTAAAAAGTGGAAGTTAAATCCTAGTGAGTAAAATAGAAAGGAGCATAAACACTGGCAAATGAAGTGTAAAAATATAATTAGGAAGGCCAAAATGAATTTGAAGAACAGCTAGCTAAAGACTAAAAGTAATAGCAAATTTTTTTGTAAGTATATCAGAATTAGAAAGCCTGCTAAACAACCAGTGGGGCCACTGGATGATAGAGATGCTAAAGGAGCACTCAAGCATGATAAGGCCATTGTGGAGAAACTAAATGAATTCTTTGTATTGGTCTTCATAGCTGAGGATGTGAGGGAGATTCCCAAACCTAAGCCATTATTTTTAGGTGACAAATCTGAGAAACTTTCCTAGATTGAGGTTTCATTAAAGGAGGTTTTGGAATAAATTGATGAACTAAACAGTAAGTAGTAGTAAGTCACCAGGACCAGATGGTATTCACCCAAGAGTTCTGAAGCAACGCAAATGTAAAACTGCAGAACTACTAACTGTAGTCTATAACCTATCATTTAAATCAGCTCCAAATGATTGGAGGATAGGTAATGTGATGCCAATTTTTAAAAAGGGCTCCAGAGGTGATTCTAGTAATTAAAGTCTGGTAAGACTGACTTCAGTACCAGGCAAACTGATTGAAACTATAGTAAAGAAGAAAATGGTCAGACACATAGATGAACATAATTTGTTGGGAAAGAGTCAACATTTGTAAAGGGAAATCATGCCTCACCAATCTACTAGAATTCTTTGAGGGGGTCAACAAGCATGTGGACAAGAGGGATACAATGTATATAGGGTAATTAGATTTTCAGAAAGCCTTTGACAAGCCCTCACGAAAGGCTCTTAAGCAAAGTAAGCTGTCATGGGATAAGAGGGAAGGTCCTTTCATGGATCGGTAATTGGTTAAAAGATAAGAAACAAAGGGTAGGAATGGATGGTTAGTTTTCAGAATGAAAAGAGGTAAATAGTGGTGTCCTCCAGGGGTCTGTACTGGGCCCAGTCCTATTCAACATATTCATAAATGATCTGGAAAAAGGCGTAAATAGTGAGGTGGCAAAATTGCAGATGATACAAAACTACTCAAGATGGTTAAGTCCCAGACAGACTGTGAAGAGCTACAAGAGGATTTCACAAAACTGAGTGACTGGGCAACAAAATGGCAGATTGAATTTAATGTTGATACATGCAAAGTAATGCACATTGGGAAACATAATCCCAACTATACATATAAAATGATGGGGTCTAAATTAGCTGTTACAACTCAAGAAAGAGATCTTGGAGTCATTGTGGATAGTTCCCTGAAAACATCCACTCAGCATACAGCGGTAGTCAAAAAAGCAAACAGAATGTTGGAAAACATTAAGAAAGGGATAGATAATGAGATAGAAAATATCATATTGTCTCTAAATCCATGATATGCCCACATCTTGAATACTGCGTACAGATGTTGTCACCCCATTTCAAAAAAGATATTATGGAATTGGAAAAGGGTCAGAAAAGGGCAACAAAAATTAAGGGTATGGAACAGCATCTGTGTGAGAGATTAATAAAACGGGGACTTTTCAGCTTGGAAAAGAGACGACTAAGGGGGGATATGATCGAGGTCCATAAAATCATGACTGGTGTGGAGAAAGTAAATAATGACGTGTTATTTACTCCTTCTCATAACACAAGAACGAGGGGTCACCAAATGAAATTAAAAGGCAGCTGGTTTAAAACAAACAAAATGAAATGTTTTTTTCACACAATGAACAGTCACTCTGTGGAATTCTTTGTCAGAGGATGTTGTGAAGGCCAAGATTATAACAGGGTTCAAAAAAGAACTAGATAAATTCATGGAAGATAGGTCCATCTTTGGTTATTAGCCAGGATGAACAGGGATGGTGTCCTTAGCCTCTGTTTGCCAGAAGTTGGGAATAGGCGACAGGGGATGGATCACTTGATGATTACCTGTTCTGTTCATTCCCTCTGGAGCACCTGGCATTGGCCACTGTTAGAAGACAGGATACTGGGCTAGGTGGCTCTTTTGTCTGACCCTGTATAGCCATTCTTATGTTCCTAGAAGTAAGGATGTGCATGGATACTCCCCCTGAATAGATCATGTAGGAGAAAACCATGAAGTAAATCTTGCAGAGTTTTCTAAGTTTACTTTCCCTTGCATGTGGGTTTTACCATGAGATTGTCTGATTTGGGCCTAATGATTTCACATTTTCTTTAAAAATAAAACATACACCTATTCTTGAGTTAATATCTTGCTTGCAAAGTTTCAGCCTGGAGTGAATTTTCTCATGGCCAAATCCTGAAGTATATGGGAGTTTTGACTGAGTAAAGAACTTAGGATTTGATACCCTAAACCTCTACAAAATAATGGAAATCCCAAGCTCATATTTAACTTGGGTAGCATAAATAACACTGTAGTGAATTAAGTCTTATTGGAAGTATTAGAGAAGCATTGGCTGCAGAGCATGAAATCAGACAGGGGGAGCTAGGAAAGAGGAACTTTCAAATCTGAAAAGCGACCTAATAGTGGACCAAAATCTGTTTATAAAGAAACTTAGGAGATGTAGAAATGGGACACGTGCCCTATAATGAACCAAAGCAAAGGAAATGAAGCTGTTCCTTTTAAGGACCCATGGAAGTACTAGAGGTTATTTAAACAATAACTTTACAGAAGATTGTTTGTTGGACTCTTTTGTCTAATCAAACTGAATATGAGAAAAGTTATTTAGAAGGCAGAGAAAAATGTTGTAAAAAGGTCAGGGACTATAACGCAAAGGACTAAATAGTACAGTCCTCAAAGAGGGAACTGGAAATTAAATGAGACTTGTAAACTCATAACAACATGGTATTTGCAAAGAATCTAACTTCACCCAAGTCCGTGGGGGTTTGTGTCTGGTGTTCTGGTTTAACACCACCCGTGTTTGGAATCTAACTTGGATTCACATATTGTGGATTCTGTGAAATGGGGAAAAATCCCATTAATTGTTAAATATTTATGTTTTGGTTGCACAATCTTCCCTCAGCTAGTGCATGCATACTTACACAGAGGCTCTGTTGAAATCAAAGCATTGGGTTAATGCTCACCAATGTAAGAAAAAGCTGTGCAGTCTAGTTCTCGTCGCATTGGGGTTTAGTTAGGACTAGGCAAAAGTTAGCCCTAATTCACTTATGATTCATCCTCTGCTGCTTGCCGGTCTCCTCTGCTCTGGAATCCATCTCTTTGGTTTTTTTGACAGATTATTCTGTAATACTATGTTATCTTCCCTCTATTCCACTCACCTTTATTGTATACCCTTCAGCCTTTTTAATTGTTTGTATTTTAAAAAATTACTTCAGTTTGCACATTCAAGTAGTGGAGAATAATTTCCATCCAAGTGGCCTTATCCTTCATTACCCCTCATGCCTCTCTCACAGAAGCCCCAAGAACCATTTTCAGTTTGACATACTATGACCCACAAAAGAAAACTAGATTTGCCTCATAATGTAAAGCCTTTCACTGAACAACTCTGCTACTAGTATTGTTTTCAGTAGGAAACAAGGTTGGCTTAACTGAATAAGTGAGGTGTTCTGAGCCCTTCTTTTTTCTAAAATTGAGAGAGATATGCTGGGTGCCTGAGAATTATATATGTTCTCTTGCAATGCCCAGCCTAGACATCTAATAGGCCAAAAAAGCACAAGTTTGAAAAATAACCGCAGAGAAAGAGGTATAAAACATTTATGATGCATCATGTGCCTCAAGAGGACACATCTTACTGAAGTTAAAATATTTTAAAAATATGAATAAAAGCAAAATTGGAGAATGAATGCAATATTAAACAAGAAGTTAAGACCAAAGTACAAGAGGAACACTGACAAATGATTAGAGCAGTATATTAACTCATGAAAAGTGAGTTGGTTAAAAATATCCACTGATATTCTTACTCATTTTAGATTAATTAGAAGGGAAATAATGCCCAGGTGCATAGCTGGAGTAGCTCCATTGACTTACTGGAGGCTCTACACCAGTATAGATGAGAGTAGAATTTGGTCAATATCTCTAGTGTTAATCTGTATCATGCATCAGATCCTCATGTAAGATAGAGGGCCACACCAACACACGATTGTATGTATTAATAGGCTTACGCATGAGTCTGTAATGGACTATAATTACCAAATGTACTCAGGTTGTTAGGTAGCACAGGCACAATACTTATCATAGGGTACATAACATGGAGAATGTTTTGGATCAAAAGAATAGTAGAGGAAGTAAGCACAACAGACCTGATTTTGATCTCTCACTGGGTGTCAATAAAAAGTGACTCCATCAAAGTCAATGGAAGTGTACTGTGAAATCAGTGTAAATAGGAGCAGAACCAGGCCCAGTACTCTTAGCTTGTATTCATTAAATCAAGCTTAACATTAAATCATGTTATTATACAGAGAGTTAGGTTTTGTATGATACTGACCTAATAATAACTCTCTTTATTAAAAACAAAAACAAAACAAACAAGAGTTCCAAACAAAGGATGGAGCCAGAACCTATTCTGAGGGCTGTGGGAGAAAAAGGGAGGGAACAGCCATGATTAGGAGCACAAGAGGGTGGTCATTAATTCGATCAATTCAGTGTGTTTGGAGATGTGTGAAGGTTAATACCAAGGCTTAGGTTTTCCAAGCCAATTTGACTATCCCTAATTTCAACACTGAACATTATGATGATATGCATAAATAACCGGGTGCAATCATGAACGTAACTGACTAGTTTCTTGTGACCTCACACTTCTTCAAATGTTAATGTCAAAAATAAGAGGACACAACAAACAACCAGCAATTTCTTGCTTCATTTATCACAATTCTCTCAATAGCCACAATGCTTGGTTTAATTAAAGTTGTATGTATTGGGACATCAGATTTCTTGCCTCTGATAAGTGTTTCTAATTGTCAATTTCTTCCTTAATCCAGTTCTATCCTTACCAAAGTGCATCCCATTGAACCTGACACCGTCTGCTAACCTCTACTGTAAGAAACACCAAAAAAGGGATTTGTCAAGGTTTTAAAACATTATAATGACTGTAACCCCAGGGACTGACCTAATTAACTTTCTGAGAGCGTATCTCATTAAGATGTTAATTAGCAAATACATCTTTCTCTGAACTCATGATCGTTTCAATACTAGGTAATTTCTATGAACAAAAGTGATAATTACAGTTGCTTTCTAGTTTCTCTTCTTAAGGAAATCTAAACACGTGCTCAGAGAGAGGGACGTGATATACAACTTGTCACAACAAAAGCAGCAAATGCCTTTTAACTGCTATGTTGTTTCTTTCAATTAATTAGTTTGAGGTAGGGTGTTTGCATCACATACTGAAAGTAAATCTCCAATATGTTAATTTTGTCACTAATTAAATAATCTTTGTTCCTGTCATACCTCATTATTTGGTACTCTAAACCAAACTAAAATGGACAATAAATCTAATATTCTGGTGGAAGAATGAGGATAAACAAAATACAAGTGCATATCAAGTAATTGTGCAGTTACTGCCGATGTACGGATATTTGGCAAGTTGCTTCATTTAAATCAACTGTTGGAATAAAATCCAATATACTCTCATACAGTAACTGGAGTAAAATTCACAAGATCTCACTTGGTAACTGAAAAATATTGTGTCTCACTACTGCAGAATAAGTAACACTCTTGTGGCACCTTCCAGCTAACGATCTTAAAGCTCTTTACTAGAGATTGTTGAAATTTTTTCATGATATATGTTCATCATTTTCCTATGAGCTCTAGTTTGCACAGACAGCAAATTAAGCCTCCAAACAGCTGTCTGAGGTAGATGTGCTGTAGGGAAATACTAGTATATGAATAACCTTATCTTCTGGGGTCACTTTAAATAGTTATTGTTCACACTGTAAATAAATTCCTATGTAATGATGCATTACATGACAGCAAAAAAGTTAAAAATATTATGGCAAAAATATACAGGGACAAACTATGACCGCTCCAGCATGTTATGGACAAAGAGGCTCAGCCATAATTTGCCTTTGGAATGCAAGGGATATGTTTGCTGAACAACACTTCCAAGATTGCTAGGCTAAGAGGGAGTGTGCATAGGTAGGATAAGAGTGAAGCTATTGCCCAGACCTCCCTGTACACCATGATCATGATGGCGGTAGTGTAGGACTGCTGACTAATTAATCCATATTGTGTGTGGACCTTCTGGCTAGATCACTGTCATGGCTCCCGCCTTCCTGCAATTTTCCACTTCACAATATGCAGTGGCAAGTCACTGAAGTCATAGTCACTACAGCATGTAGGAAGGACCACTCTTCCTGTCCATACTCTACCCTACATTTTCAGGTCTGTGTGCCCATGTGTGCCTTTTTCCTCTGATTTGGTCCATGTTATAATGCCACATAGCTGAGAGCTAATTCAAAATTCCTGTGAAATGCTCTGGGAGTGGTTATGCATGTATGTGGTGGGGTTTCTTTTATCTTCAGAAAACAGTAACTTTGAAATGACCTATAAAATCAAACCTTAAAGATCAGTCTGAGATCTGGTTGGGAAATAATTTTTCCCCCTCAAAAAACAAAAGTCAAAACTTCTTTGAAATTTGTTGGGTTTTCAATGAAAACCTGAAATGTTGAGACAAAAATGGGTATTTTTTTTTAAATGAGAATGTCTCTTATTCTTGAAAAAAGCCATTTTTCATAGAACAATAATTCTGACAGAAATTTTTGTCCCAGCTATAGTCCGTTTCAAC
This sequence comes from Trachemys scripta elegans, assembly GCF_013100865.1. Taxonomy (NCBI): domain Eukaryota; kingdom Metazoa; phylum Chordata; order Testudines; family Emydidae; genus Trachemys; species Trachemys scripta. The sequence goes on from NC_048302.1 coordinate 92,174,585, forward strand.
TAGGGCTGTCAAGCGATTAAAAAAATTAATCACGATTAATCGTGTGATTAATCACCTTGTTAAACAAAAAGAGAGTACCATTTATTTAAATACTTTGGATGTTTTCTACATTTTCAAATATATTGATTAAAATTACAACATAGAATAGAAAATGTACAGTGCTCACTTTATATTTATTTTTTACTACAAATATTTGCACGATAAAAAACAAAAGAAATAGTATTTTTCAGTTCACCTAACACAAGTACTGTAGTGCAATCTTTGTCATGAAAGTTGAACTTACAAATGTAGAATTATGTACAAAAAATAACTGCATTCAAAAATAAAACAATGTAAAACTTTAGAGCCTACAAGTCCAGTCAGTCCTACTTCTTGTTCAGCCAATCGCTCAGACGAACAAGTTTGTTTACACTTACGGGACATAATACTGCCCACTTCTTTTTTACAATGTCACCTGAAAGTGAGAACATGGCATTGTTGTAACAGGTGTCGCAAGATATTTGCGAGCCAGATGCGCTAAAGATTCATATGTCCCTTCATGCTTCAATCACCATTCCAGAGAACATTCATCCATGCTGATGATGGGTTCTGTTCGATAACGATTCAAAACAGTGTGGGCCAACACATGTTCTCTTTCATCATTTGAGTCAGATGCCACCAGCAGAAGGTTGATTTTTGTGTGTGTGTGTGTGGTGGTTCAGGTTCTGTAGTTTCCGCATTGGAGTGTTGCTCTTTTAAGACTTCTGAAAGCATGCTCCACACTTTGTCCCAATAAGATTTTGGACGGTACTTCAGATTTGTAAACCTTGGGTCGAGTGCTATAGTTATCTTTAGAAATCTCACATTGGTACAAGTGTTCTTGAAATGAACATGTGCTAGGTCACCATCTGACACAGCTATAACATGAAATATATGGCAGAATGCGGTAAAACAGAGCAGAAGACAATTCTCCCACAAGGAGTTCATTCACAAATTTTATTAATGCATGATTTTTTTAACAAGTGTCATCAGCATGGAAGCATGTCCTCTGGAATAGTGGCCAAAGCAGGAAGGGGCATACGATTGTTTAGCATATCTGGCACTTAAGTACCTTGCAATGCCTGCTACAAAAGTGCCATGCAAACGCCTGTTCTCACTTTCAGGTGACCTTGTAATTAAGAAGTGGGCAGCATTATCTCCTGTAAATATAAACAAACCTGTTTGTCTTAGCAATTGGCTGGAAAAAAAAAGTAGGACTGAGTGGACTTCTAAAACTTTAGAGCCTACATTGTTTTGTTTTTGAGTGCAGTTATGTAACAAAAAAAATCTACATTTGTGTGTTGCACTTTCATGATAAAGAGATTGCACTACAGTACTTGCATGAGGTGAATTGAAAAATACTATTTATTTTGTTTATCACTTTCACAGTGCAAATATTTAGAATCAAAAATAATAATATAAAATGAGCACTGTACACTTTGTATTCTGTGTTGTGAGAGAAATCAATATATTTGAAAATGTAGAAAAAAATCCAAAAATATTTAATAAATTTCAATTGGTATTCTATTGTGTAGCAATACACAATAGTGCAGTGTGATTAAAACTGCAATTAATTGTGATATTTTTTTTAATCATGATTAATTTTTTTGAGTTAATCACATGAGTTAACTGCGATTAATCAACAGCCCTAGTTTCAACATTAGACTTCTTGGCAGAGTGTCAGCTGAGCATACCATAACTGTTTCTTTTTCCCACAAAGTATTGGGTGACTGCCTAGCATAGCTTTGAGTTAACTTTACAATTTAGTGTTCTAGGTGAATAACAGATTTCCAAAATTTGGTGTCAAAAACAGGAGGCAGCCATCTGAAATTATTCAGTTTTTGTTTTAACAAAGGAATAGCTTAGCAATCTAAAATTTAAAACTGAGAAAACAAAATCCATGGAATCTTGATGTTGTAGATTTTGAATCTAAAGAAGAGTTATGTACAGCCCCTTTCATTCTTCTGCAAAAGCATTTATAACATTCTAACTGAAAATATCCTAATGTGTAATTATCCGGAGAATCAATTGTCATAAGAAAGGAAGGTTGGGAGATATGAGTGATTAATGATGATAAGCACTGGCAATTTTAATCACTCATTTTGCAAAGAATATAAAGTACTGCTAAAAGGGGTAAGTGCGACACACCACATTTGTCTTAAACCTCATGACACTATTAATGGAATAGGTTTGTTATTAGCTTTTAGACAAATGTCACTTTCTCCTAGTTGTCTGATACTCATGGTAATAAAATGAATGGATTAATCAAAGCAGCAGGATTTCTATTTTTATCCCAAATTGCTCACATATTGTTGTAATGTCTTAGAGCTTTATTGATCAATGATTTGTGTGGTATCATGCTTTCTGTGACCTCATTTCCTTCAGCAGAACTGTTCTCCATTACACTTAGGGCTTGTCAACACTGGCACTTTACAGCACTGCCATGTTCTTGCTCAGGGATGTAAAAAAACACCCCCTGTGAGTGCAGCAAGTTACAGTGCTGTAAAGCACCAGTGTAGACAGTGCACCAGCACTGGGAGCTACTCCACTCGTGGAGACTAGTTTTTTAGTGTGCTGGGAGAGCTCTCTCCCAGTGCTATGCCGCAACTACACAAAACACGTTAAAGCACTGCCATGGCAGCGTTTTAACGTTGCCAGTGTAGACAAGCCCTTAGTGAGAAGGGTCTCAAAGCTGTTGATAATTAACTAAAAACATGCATAAGGAGGAGTCACTGTTCTATTCCATTGGCTTAGGGGAGGAGGCCTCATCATCCAATTAGCCGCTGTCAATGTTAGGGTTGCTATTAGTTGTTAGGATCACGTGCTATTCCAGACCTAATCTTTTGAAATTGCTCCATAGAGAACCCATCTATAGCCACATATCATTACTGTAAGTACTTTGGCTTGTTAGTACAATTTTGTAGCTTGCTGTCCCCAAAGCACCTTTTGCCATATGTCATCACTAATGTACCCATCCTCCAGTTCTACCCTCCCCCCTGCCCCCATAAGAATTCCCATGGTATTCCAGAAAAACATATCATGGGTCACCTACATGTCAGGGTCTTGGGAAATCTGCTTTATAGTGAGAGACTAAAGGAGCTCAATCTATTTAGTTTCCCCAAGAAAAGGTGGATCTGACTGGATCATGGTCTATACATACCTTTATGGGGACTAGATTTCTGATAGAAGATGGCTCTTTAATCTAACAAACAAAGGCATAATGAAATCCAGTAGTTTGAATCTGGAGCTAGACAAATTCAGACTAGAAAGTGAACATAATTAAACAAAGAAATAACTTACAGAAAACACCACGTCCCTAGGTATCATGTGAACTCTTTTAATTAAAATTGGGTGTCTTTCTAAAAGATAAATGGCTCAAAAGAAATCAAGGGCTTGATGCAGCAATTACAAGTGAAATTCTATAGCCTGTCTTATGCAGACTACATTACTACAATGGTCCCTTTAGTTTAAAAAAATCTCTGAACCGCCACTGAAATCAGAAGAATTACATCAGGTAATGACTCTGATCTCATGAATTTACTACTCAAAAACTTCATTTTCTATTGTACATAGCTTGTGTCACTCAGCAGGTAAACAAATGTTGACACTGCAATATAATTCAACATAGAACAATTGCTAAACTTTTTTTAAAAAGTGGAGCAACTGTGTAATATAAAACCACTGCTGTCATAATTTCTTTTTGTTTTCATTAAACATTTCAATAATGTAATTTATCTGCTAAGTGCCACCGTCCAGGCAAGACATTCTGTTAATCTTTTTAGTTCTAGGGTTTAATGTGATAATAAACATGGCCCACAACTTGCATAGATTTAGAAAATGCATGAATCACAAAGCAATTACATTTTAAGTGCCAAATGTACTTACTTTTTTTTTCTGTAAAAGTAATAAGGGAATATGTTAGTGTTTCCAGCTGCAGTTTTATTACAGTCCACCAGCAGGCTTCCAGAAAAACTGAGGGGGAAATTAACTAGTCAGCGATTAACCTAAAGGCTGGAATGCTGCTAGCTGGGGAGATTCCCCAGCCTGCTTGTTTGCTGACAGGTTCTGACAGTGTTTGAAAGAGCTGAGATGCTGCCATTTCTTGAACTTTGAAGAGTCCAGGTGACACACATAGTACGGGCACGTTATAAAGACTGAGAAATCATATCTGAGATAAGATCAGACAGGAAAATGTTTTAAATGTGTGTGCTAAAGTATAGAAAATGTTAAAACAAAACCTTTATATTTGAATATTTGTAACAAAAAAAAAAGGGGAAAAGTCTGCATAAAGCACACCAGTAGATTTACTGTCTAATAGCTTTTGTTTAAAAGTTATACATAGTATTCCAAATGCTTTTTGCAATATTTTATACTATTTACAATGTGGTTTTGTATGCATTAAATGTTTCCTTTACTAAGACAATGAATGGTGCTCACTCTTTGAAATTGACTGGTAAGTATTACCATGCATTTATTAGGGTTTTACATACAATAGTCATGAGGTTTAACTCTGTGTAATGCTTTCTGAAAAGACAGAACTCTGGCCTGTGCTTTAGCAAAGAGTTAAAGTGAGGAGCCAGAAGGAGGGGAATGGATACTTACACAGAATACTGCCTGAGCATCCCCCACTTACATAAGCACAGAACAGATACTAACATTGCCCTGCCTCTTTGTGGCTCCTGGCTGTTCATTGTTGGGGAAGTCCTATTGCTCCCAAGGACTAGCTCCGTCTAGAAGCTTCTGCTCTGTGTCTCCTAATCCATGTAGCTGGGAAAAGAAGCAGGGGAGTGAATGCTGGGTTGAGTGAGGGACTCTGGAAGCCAGTTAGGGCAGTGTGGTCTCTGGGGCAATGAGGTGCTGCAGGATTCTGTGGAAGGAGTGGGTACTGGCAGATGTGGGACTACATGAGCCTGTCAGTGGGGAGCCAGGGAGTGGGGAGTCTGGTGGGAGTTACAGAGGGGGGTGCACAGTGGAGCTGGGATCTACATTTTTGTGTTTACACTTTTATGCATTTAAGGTCAAATTCTCTACATGCCGGTGTTATACATGCACACTGATGGTCAGGCGAGTTCAGAGACCAGAAGACTGACCCACCACCATGATTTTTTGTTTTAAATAAAACTCATAGTTTTTAGGTTTTGACTCGTGATTTTTGAACTCTTGCAGTTGGTCATACTGAGGTAATATTAGTCATGTTGCTGTCTCAGTACAGTCCATACAGGTACGTTTGATTCAGTACTGTGGTGTGGAGGTCTGGGAAGAGTGTGAGAGGTGTTGTGTTGGAAATGGCATCATGCTGTCTAAAAATATTCACCTCCTGAACATACCTTCTACATAGCCAGAGGCCATCTAGCAGGTCACATTAGAAATGCTCCCTGTTCTTTCCACTGCTATCATCCCCTGCTGATTCATAAAGGCCTCATCTAAAACCTGGGATGAGGTGACATTCTGAGGAAACCAGGCATGTATATGTATGTGCAAAAATCTTATTTTTCCTCAGAAAATTACAGATACTGATAAATTCTGTTGCCACCATTAAAAACTTACTGCACAAATTAGAATTTTGAAATACAATTTGGTTGAATCAAAATAAACTTTCACTAGATTCTTAAAAGCCACTTCTCCTCAGTGAGGATGCTTCTCTGCATCAGCTAAGCAATTAACCTGTGGTGACTCTGTGCTAAAGCTGTTAGTAATTTTTTACTATTTTAGAAAGTGTATTTTCCCCCCCACTTTCCTTACTCAGAAATGGACAAACCATTAAAATAAATAATAAAAATTAACCTTCAGGCAGACTGTGCCTGGAAAACAGCAGCCTAGATGTAAAATATTTGGAAAATAAGGCCCTGTCTAAACAGAAAACTTGTCCTGTTTTGTACTGATTTAACTAGTCCAGTGTAGTTAACTTCCCTAGTGTAGACACAGTTTTAGCACTTTAAAAGTTATACTACTATAAATGTAGTTTATTCCTATACAGGAAGAATAAGATATACTGGTATAAGGCACCTTTATACAAGTATAACTGTATCTACACTAGAGGTTGTTCTATTTAAACTATTTCAGTAAAAACCTCACACCTAACTGACATAGTTATACCAACACAAAAACTGTGTGTAGATCAGGCCTAAGTACTCTGAATGGATATGCTTAGACAACCATATCGGTATCTGGGCCAAACCGTGCAGCTTTTATTAACTGAGTCCTTACTCATGTGTTTCTAATGCAACCTTCCCAAATGATGGTGATATGAACTTTTTCTTCTTCTCTGCTCAAGACTATTATCTTCTTTTGGATGCTTGTTGAAACTATATGCTGTGTCATAACTCACCTTTCAATTCCTCTTTGTGAATATATTTTCATGCTTTCGTTGAGTTACTACTTCTGCTGATTTCTGTCTCTGGCTCTAGATAATTCACTACAATCTTTCCAACAGTCTTTCAAATGTCAAAGTGTCATCAGGATTTCACTCTCATAGTCAGTGACAGTTGTCTGTGGTTGAATTTGGATGATGTCTTGATGATCCCATATCTTTCCCTTAGATTATTCTATGCCTTGGCACTATTTCTTCACAGATACACTTATGACCGGAGTAATTCAATAAGCTGCCACTACCAGATATTATTTTACTATAATGCAGTAGTTATGACATTGGAAAGATTACACTGTAACTCATGGTAATTGTCTGACAGATTATTCTGTAATAATAAAGCAAATAACTCCTATATCCACTCTACATTCAATCCAGTTTCTTTTACTTTACTTAATTAAAGAAAATCTAAAGCATAATCCATATTTTTTCCAAGATCTCTTTTTCTGAGCTTATAGTTAAATAACTTCAGCTTCTGTCATTATTAGCCTTTTCTTTGCCCAAGTCACTTTTCAAAATGGAACTTTAGCTCTTAAGTCACTTAGGCATGTTTTACCCCAGGCTCCATTTACCTGTTCGCTTTTGCTTTCTTGTGAAGGGTCAGATTTAAAGTTAATGGGACTGAAATGGCACAGAATGTCAATAGGAGTTGGGTGCCCAACTGACCTTTGTGCATCTCCCTCAAATTCTGTAGTCTTGACATCCAAAACACCAGTCCAGTCCCTTGTCCAGGAGAAGAAGTGAGAGACAGCTGGTTTGCTTGAAGTAAGAAGTTTTTTATTTCTCATCTGTGTCTGGTCTGCTTTTTCTTTAGTCACGCATCAACCCACAACTAAGAACACTTTTCTTGAAGTTAACGAAAACCTGAGTTGCATCAGTTACATCAGCTGATTTTGCAACAAGAACTATTCATTTAAGTATTAGGCTATATAACTTCCTGTAGTTCAGTAAAGTATGTGCATTTTAATCACTAATGACTCTGCTATAGCTAGGGCTTCTGATTTTAGGTTTTAAACACCAATAAACACCCCCAGTACAATAAATAAAAATGCAATGTTTATCCAAAAAGCACAGGAAAAACACCAGAAATGGTTATTTGTATCTAAGGGCTTGTCTACATGGAGCAGTAATGTAGACCACAGGGCTGTGATTTCTAAATTGCACTGTAGCGGTGCAGTTACCCTGCTCCTGGGAGAAAACGGTTGATTGGGGAAGCGGCCACAGCTAATCAGGCCACAGCAGGCCCTGTAAGAAGGGCTAAGGGAGTAGGAAGGGCCTAGCTGTCTGGGAATAGAGGGTACCTGATGCAGAGTAGTGCTGGGGAAAGGCAAGAGGAGCTGGGGAGCTCCAGCCTGGCAACTCCCCAGGTTGAAGCCTTGGGTAAGGCCTAAGCAGGTACTGGGGCTACAGAGGTGTAGCCCAGGGATAGGTAGAGGCATCTAGTCCAACCCCCTTGCCAATCATGAGTGGCCATTGCAGACTGCAGTTTGCCCCAGAGAAAGGGGGCTAGATGATGACTGGCAGTAGCCACTGAGGCAAGGTGGGCATAGGGGGTGGGAGTCCCCCTGGGAGGGGAGACTCAGTGTGGGGGTACTGTTGGGGCAGAACCCTGAGGTAAAGGGCACTGGGGTCTGGAAGGGACACAGGGGCCTGAGGTGGGAGGGACACTGGCCAGCGGGAGGCGCTCTGAGGCTGGAAAGAGTTAATTCCCAGACTGACCAGCAGGAGGCACTGCGCTAGTGAGTGCTTGACTTGCTACATGAACTAATAAATTGTGCGTTAATGAGTCAGTGTAGACCTTGCTGGTGTGCACTAAAGGTTCCTTAGTGCACTTTAACGTAGTGCTGTTTGAAACAGTACCATGTTAAAGCCCACTAGGGAACATTATGAAATTACTCACTATAGTAGTAAATTCTGTAACGAGTAAATCTCTATAATATACTGAGACTCTTAACACTATCCCAGTACAGGGGGCTCTCTAGTATCTGGTGGTGAGTTTCAGCTGGCCTGACCAGTTCAGTGCACCCCAACTCACTAATATCATAACCTGTATCTAAAAGGCATCATGTGAAATATCAATGGAAAGCTAATATCATGCTGATCACTAATATTACTGCTGGGTGTATCTATGGAAGTCAAATTCAAAATTACAAACATTTTAAGAATTATGTTCTTAATGTGTGTTTGCCAGGCTGGGCAGGCTGAAGTTACCCGACCCTAGAAAAAGGAATGTTGTTCTGTCACCTTGATGATACTTCCAGAATACATTGAAAGACAATGGGAATGAACTTACCTAAAAGCCATCAAGTTAACAAGGGGTGGAGATAACCACTCAGCATCATGGCAGGGAGAGGAGACTGTAGGAACAGTTAGCAAACACCAGTGGACAAAGAACCAGCACGGAATTTCCTTCGCCAGTGGACTCCATGTCTCCCTCCGCACAGCTTGAATTAACTTTACTTTGGGGAGTTACCTTCAGGAGAATGAAGGTCACCCTTGATGGTCCAGAAGCAGGCTGTGATAGCGATCTGGAAGCTGGCTACCCCAGACTGGTACAGGTCTGTTGCCAACCAGTCTGGTGTTGAAAAGTCAACTGTGGGCAAAATGGTGGCAGAGGTTTCTGAGGCAACCAGACATGTGGTTTACCTCAAGGTGGCAGGCATAAAAGATATTCCTGAAGTAACTGCTGGATTTGAGAGAATGGAGTTTCCTAACTGTGCTGGGGCTATTGATGGGATTCATGTGCCCATTTCTTGCCCTTCTCAAAGAGCACGAGTACATAAACCACAAAGGGTACTATTCTGTTGTTATGCAGGCCTTTGTGTACCACAGCGTCCAATTTATGAATGTCAGCGTGGGCTACACTGGGAAAGTTCATGATGCCAGGATTTTTCACCTATATTCATGGACAAGTTTGGACCCACCAAACAACATTGTCATAAACAGAGTTACTGTCCCCACCATTATTCTGGGAGACCTCATATAACCTCTTTTGCCTTGGCTTATGAAACTGTACCTTGATTTCAGAGGCCCTGGCAAAAGATAGTTTAATTACACTCTCAGTAGGTGTAGAATGGTTGTTGAATGTGCTTTAGTCAGACTGAAAGCCTGTTGGAGATATTTACAGACCCATTTGGATGCCAGTGTCATCAGTGCTGTCCGCATTACTGGGGCTTGCTGTGCTCGTTACAATCTCTGTGAAGCCAAAGGTGAGCATTTCCCCCTGAATGGACCTATAACAGCAAGGGGCCACTGAATCAGTGCCCTCAGCCAGAAAGTGCAGCTACCACAGCTGGAGCTGGATGCACTCACGCAACAGAAGTCAGGGATGCTTTGTGCACCCACATTTGGAGTTGCATGACCCAATGAAAGAGAAGAAATAGTACCAGTAAGAATGTTCTTGGGGGTGGGGGTGAAGGATGAATTGGGGGAAGGGGGGTGTTCGGTGCTTGGAAGGGGTGGATGCTTGATTGCATGCAATATACTTATGAATGACATGATGAATAATGAACTGGTGGGGAGAAGGGGAATGAATCACAGTATGGGTTCATATAAGTAATTATTGAAGCATGAATTGCTGTACCTAATGGTATAGAGGAATAATGTTTGCTTAGTGCTGTATAATTGCTCCAGATCATGATTTTATGATGGGATGCAGTGATATCAATATACGTTCTGGATGACATAAAAGGCTTTATTTGTAAATGTGTTAAAACAGTACAACAGTCACCCATTGCTAGGCAGGCCAGCTGCTATTATTACACCCCAAAACAAGTAACAGAAGAATATTTTCAAAACAAAAAAAGTGCAGGAAACAGTGGAAACATGACACAACCCCCCTGGCTCTGTGTTCTCCTTTCCCTTTTTTCCCCATTTTCCATGCAATTGATGCCAGGGGAGGGAGGTGGAGGTATTCACAGGAGAATGGTTCAAAAAGGAAGGCTGCATGAGGTTTAGCTGCCAGGCACCATAAGCAGTTGGGCAGGACTGCGTGGGCCACCCTGATATGGAGTTGTCTAAATTACCACTGGACTGAGAGTATGTTGCTAGAGGACCAAGCTGTGGTGTGGGAGAGGCAGCAGGAGCTGGTACTCTTCCAGCCATGATATAGATGAGTCGTTCAAACAGTTCTCCCTGTTGAGCTCTGTCCTCCTATGTTAGCCTCCATTCCTGTTTCAGGAACTGCACTGCAAGTGCCTGCTCTCTCGCTGAGACCCTGTCCTTCAACTGCACGGCGAGCCTCAGCCTTTCCTCCTACCTCTCGGCATCCCATTTCTCCCTCTGCCACTGGTACTTCAATGGCTTGTCAACCCTCTTAAGAACTTAAAGCATTTCCATGATGCAGTTATGGTTGATCTTGTAATGCTCCGTGAAGGTACATTGGGTCAGGGGCTGAGTTTTGGATGTACAACAGCCAGTAGACATCAAAAGGCCTGAAATAGGACAAGAAACAGAGGGTTGCTGTCATCTAGTCCAGTCCCCTACACTCATGGCAGGACTAAGTATTATCTAGACCATCCCTGACAGGTGTTTGTCTAACCTGCTCTTAAAAATATCCAATATTGGAGATTCTACAACCTCCCCAGGCAATTTATTCCAGTGCTTAACCACCCTGACATTTATTAAGTTTTTCCCAACCACCCTGGCTGCAATTTAACCCATTGCTTCTTGTCCTATTCTCAGAGCTTAATGACAACAATTTTTCTCCCTCATCCTTGTAACAACCTTTTATGACTTGAAAACTTATGTCCCCTCTGTCTTCTCTTCTCCAAACTAACCAAACCAAATTTGTCCACATCTTTTCTGAAATGTGGACACAATTCTCCAGTTGAGGCCATATCAGTGCGGGATAGAGCAGAAGAATTACTTCTCATATCTTGCTTACAACACTCCTGATAATACATCCCAGAATGATGTTTGCTTTTTTTGCAACTATGTTACACTGCTGACTCATATTTAGCTTGTGATCCACTATGAATCCCAGATCCCTTTCCTCAGTACTTCTTCCTAGGCAGTCATTTCCCATTTGTATGTGCGGAACTGGTTGTTCCTTCCTAAATGGAGTAATTTGAATTTGTCCTTACTGAACTTCCTCCTATTTACTTCAGACCATTTCTAGCAGCGTAGCCATGGTATCATCTATAGTGGCAGCGGAGGCACAGTAGGTATGTACATGGCACGGCTAAGCCATGCCTGCCCGGCCACTACCCATGCTACCATGGCTATAATGTTATTTATACTTGTACTAGCTCGATGAGAGCTAGCATAAATATATGTATGCATGCAGGGGAATCCCCCTCCTAGCTTGTCGATTAAAGTTAGCCAAAGGTGTCTCTTCAGGTTTTAGTCCTTTACCATCCAAAGCCACTTCACTACCTATTGTTCTCACAAATCACACAGCCTGGGCTCGGTGCTTTACATAAATGATACACAGAAAATGATAAGCCTGTGCCAAGAAGCTTACAATCAAAGCCTGAGTCTGCAAACTCAGTCTGCTGAACTCAGTGCTTATTGCTGCAAGTAGTCCCATTAACTCGAGTGACTGAGGTCAAGGTAGGAGGTCAATGAAGTGCACCATAGGGACTAGATTCAGTCGTATTTGCAACATTAGGCCTGAAGGTAACTGTAGCAAAACAAGATGCAGAGAAAAATATGACTTCAACCAAAAAGAAGGGAAGAATAAAGGAAGGAATTCACAAAAAAAACCACATATGCAACTGCTAGGATATACTCTATGCAATACCCCAACACAGAGAGACTATGCTATTTTAAATAGCATGTTTCCCATGCTGAGCTCTCAATTTAATGTTTTTCTGGGTCTTTGTCATAGTCTGGCACAGTCTGCATCATCTTAGTTCCTTCTGCCCCAACATAGAGTCAGATAGTGTCTGGCTGCTCCAGGGGTCCATAAGGGCAGAGAAGGGCACAAGACGCTTTTCCTTCTCTTAGGAACAACTGAATGTAGTTGCTGTCCATACATTCCTCTGAGTGCAGTGAGTGTCCCCTTCCAATACATGATGCAAGACATCCCAAAGAGGACAGGGAGGAGCAGGGAGCATGCAGCGTGTACCTCTTCTTGGGGCTCTCCAGCCCACCTTCTCCTTGACCCCTTTTAGGCTTGCTATCACCACTACCTGGCTGTCCTCACCCGCTTCACGCTAGCAAGCCTCGAAGGGGCAAGGAGAAGGTGGGGCTGGAGCAGGATGGCTCCAAGGAGAAATGCTCACTGTATTCTCTCTCTCTGGGTGTAGCAGTGGGCACACTCCCCCACGCACAACAGGGATTCATCTTCCCACTACAACCACCACTGGAGGGCAGTGCCTCATTGAGACAATCCACAAGAGTACATTGACATGTGTACGTGTCTTCTGGAGCAGGCTCTAAAAGGACAAAACCCCGGAATGACAAAGAATAGGGGGAAAGCACCCAACATTCAAGCAGAGTGAGGAAGGTGGCAGTTGGTTATATCTTGGTAATACCATAGGTTTTGTATTTTGGTGGGATATATACAAGCCCAAATCCCCTCTTACAATAGGTGCAATGCTTTGTTCCTTGTTGTAACTGAGAGCAGCCAAAGGTTCAGTGGGGCATACGGAATCTCTAGCCATACTCCCTACACTAGCAGGGAGAAAAAGGGTGGAGTAGAAGCTGCAATGCCTCTTCCATGCCACTGAAGAAGCCCCCTACACTCCAGTGATCATCCCATGGCCAGTTGTCTATATGCCCAGATTCTGCAGAGATGGAGCTGCTTTACCAGGACTGGGCCATAAGCTGTCTCCAAATACCCTGTAGCCTTGCCCTTATTAGACAGACAGTTTCTTGCAGGCTTCCAAATGGAAGTGACTCATCAGGAAATTATTGTACCTTTAATTAAAAATTAACTGATTATTTTATTCAATTTTAATTTTCTTGTTCAGTGTTTTCCTTTTTCCACTGAAAAATGAGAAATAAAATTTGATATGACAACCCATTGACTATCCATTAGAGGAATTAATCAAGTATATTTAGATGTCTGTACATTGTGTAAAGGGGAAAAAAACAAAAAGATATGATTTAGAGCACATTTTGCAAGACTGTCTGTATTTAATGTGTTCTATAAACCATTCTCAAAGGATAATAGCTATTACATCAAGATAAAAGAGCTATTAGCTGGAGTAGCACCTTCCAACATTTATTTTTGTGACTTAGTGTTTACTGGGTTAGTTGCACATTTTATTCCCCCATTCTTACAGTAGAAATAGTGTCTTATTTTTTTAAAAAAGACAGTTACATATCACAAATCTTGCAATTATTTGGCCTCAGAAACTGACAAATTTAGTAATTTAGTCTATTAGGCTTTGACAGCACACATGCAATGTATTTAATGTTAATTCTGTGTGCCATTTTTCTCTCTTAGGAAGACTATTTTTTAAAATTATTTTCCAGAATTTGTAAGAAGTTTCTGTAAAGAGAAAAATGGAAGAAAAGGTAGAGTGGGAAAAAAAATTGAAGGTGATTAACTTTTCTGCTATGATAATAAACAACATGTCAAAAAGTTCACAGCAAGAGGTTTTTGAAAATCATCTTTACAAATACTACTGGGTCTCTATCTGATCACTGATCAAGCGCCATCTTCATGGAGTAGAAATAAAGTTTCTTTCTAACTCTTTAGGAATTGCCATGAGGAATTAGAACATTGTTAACGTACCTGTTGCACACATTTGGGTTCCATTAAACATATGATGTAAAAATCTGATAATGCAAGATCACATTCTCTTAGTCCCATCCATCTCGCTTGCCATCCTTCTCCAGTTCCCCAGAAATCTCTCCCAGTCTGTGCATCCGTCTCACAATGTGCCCTCCAGTTGTGTCTAACCCCTTAATCTCGCCCATCCTCATGTTTCCCCACCTCTGAGATTTCCCCTTTAATCCCAAACACAACTTCACCCTTGAAAATGTTAACCCCCAAGGGCACTGGGCCTTTGTATACCCCTTTCTCCAAATATTTTGCTCATCTCCCTCTCTGCCCCATTCCATCTGTGTTCTCTTCAGAAATAAGGTGAGAATTGAGTAGCCTGGCTGGAGAGAAGGGTCTCGGCTACCAATTGCTTTCATCCCTCTTGCTCCCAGCTGCAGCAAGTTCCTGTAGCTGAAGTTGGGCATGGTTCCCAGGACCCACTCCTTATCTTCTCCTTTGCTGCTTCTGTTGTCTGAACCACCCACAGCTCTTTATACCTCTTTCCCTCCCCACCAAATAACCTTTTTAGGGATGGCTTCAGCTGGTAAGAGCTGCCCCTGCTCTCAGGCTGGATAGTGAGAGTATGGGTGCCTCCAGGTGGATACAGTGAAACCATTTATGCCAGTATAGCTGGTATATCCTACTGACTAGGCATGTTAAGAGAACACTTATAATAACTGCTCAGAAACAGAAAAGATGCATTCAGTATTTCAGTCACGTTTGAAGCATAGCTACATTGTTTGATACAAGGGTCAATTTGGGCTCTCTCTGTTGCCAGCCACGTGAAGTAGTACTTTTTATTATGGTGGCTCCTGGCTGCCATCTTGTCTCTAGAATCTCAACTTTTATTTTTAAAAATTAAGTAACTAGCACTTACAATGACAAATCTAATAATCTCCAAAATGTAAACATAATAGAACTAATGCAATAATGCCTGTGTGAGTCTTCAGAGAGTCTGGAATAATTGCTATGGGAGGTGTGAATCACTCCATTCACCTTGCATGTCATTACATGTAATTTTAGCTCTGAATCCTAGTTATTATAACCTTAATTATTACAAATTAGCTAATATTAACTATTTCATTGTTGAACAAAACACACAAGAAAGCTATTAGAAGATTGGTGTAACCTACAAACGAAGGCCAAAACTTTAACAAAGAACAAAAAAGAACTAGATAAGTTCATGGAGGATAGGTCCATCAATGGCTATTAGCCAGGATGGGCAGGGATGCAAA
Source organism: Trachemys scripta elegans (assembly GCF_013100865.1). Taxonomy (NCBI): domain Eukaryota; kingdom Metazoa; phylum Chordata; order Testudines; family Emydidae; genus Trachemys; species Trachemys scripta. The sequence continues at coordinate 92,189,922 of NC_048302.1, forward strand.
ACCATGCTCTGAAGTGTTTCTAGCCTCTTTTTGCCAGAAGCTGGGAATGGGCGACAGGGGATAGATCACTTGATGGTTACCTGTTCTGTTCATTCCTTCTCAAGCACCTAGCATTGGCCACTGTCCAGAAGACAGGATACTGGGCTAGATGGACCATTGGTCTCACCGAGTATGGCCTTTCTTATGTTTGTATGTTCTACAGTGAGTGAGATCTCATTTTGGTGCCTCAAGTGAGCAGAGCTTGGATAGTGGGTGGAACTTCCAGTATCACTACTTTTACCCCCCAGTTCAAAGCTTTTTTTGATAAGGTTACTTTAAAAGTAAAGCTAGAATTACAATTGTTAAAGCAAATCTGTCATGAATAATGCTAGCTAGAAATGTGACAAGAATATATAAAACAGAAACTCTTTACATTATTTTCTCCATTTAAAATTGTTCCCAAAGATGTCACAGCCCTATCAAGCTTCGGTCATGTGTCTGATGTGGAAATCTTTCATTTAAAAAAAAACCCGAAATGTTTCCATGGAGATCAGCCAGAGATAGCCAAATGACGAAGTGCTTCCCTCTGCTTTCACTTTGGTTTCTATGGTTTCCAGACAGAGGGGGAAAACAAAATTGCTGATTTTTGTAAAATGTAAAAGGTTAATGCAAACCAAAAGACCGAGCTGGTGTCACTCTACCAGCAAAATTAATCTTTGTCTCCTCAGTCGGTGAAGAGATTTGTATAGGGCATGTTGTACAGCCTTATGGCTTTCCTCACTTATTCTAGGGGAAATATCAGTACAAAGCAGTAACACTACTTCAGAATTACAAATAGGAATCTGAGTTTGGAAATACTAATGTTAATAGTGATTAGCAGCAGGTGGGTAGCTACAATGTTAGCTTCCTGTTGTACTCTGATATATTGATGTTGCACAAATCTGAGTTCCATTAAAAATGTGGTTGTAAAATCTGGTAATACAAGATCACATTATACTGAGAGTGACAGTAGTGATTTGAACCCAGTTAGAAGAAAAGCAAAATTGCAATCCTTACCTATAGGACAAAACTTGATAGATAGTGAATTTGGGATATAGATTTTTCAATAGTGACCAGGTGTCATGACCCACAGGTCTCCAATGTGGTTCTCTAGGGGAGCTCCCATATTCCAACCCTCCACCTGCCTGCCTACTGACAACTACTTACCTAGGATCCACAAAGTTCAGCCCCAGTTGGAGGCTCTGCCCTTGAGGGCCTATTGGCGGAGTCACAGAGCTGATTGGTTCCTTGGCTTAAGCCAGCAGCAGGAACAGGAAGCTGTGTGAACAACTGGGATTCACCCTGCTGTGAACTGTGGGCCTTGCGCTTCCTGCTCCCACAGCTTGACTCCTGGTGTCTGACTTGTGGTTCCTGACCTCCAGTTTGTCTGACTCCCAACTTGTAGTTCTGATCTCCCACTATCCTGACCCAGCTGACTCTTGATTCCTCTCTCATGTCTCTGGACTCTGGCTCTGCCCATGACCCGGATGTGACAGCATAGCAATTTTAACAGGAGTACTTGTGGCACCTTAAAGACTAACAAATTTATTAGAGCATAAGCTTTCGTGGGCTACAGCCCACTTCTTCGGATGCATATAGAGTGGAATATATATTGAGAAGATATATATACAGACATACAGAGAGCATGAACAGGTGGTACCAACTCTGAGAGGCCAATTAAGTAAGAAAAAAACTTTTGAAGTGATAATCAAGTTGGTAAGACAACTCCCACCTGTTCATGCTCTCTGTATGTGTGTATATATATCTCCTCAATATATATTCCACTCTATATGCATCCGAAGAAGTGGGCTGTAGTCCACGAAAGCTTATGCTCTAATAAATTTGTTAGTCTCTAAGGTGCCACAAGTACTCCTGTTCTTTTTGCGGATACAGACTAACACGGCTGCTACTCTGAAACATAGCAATTTTGTTCTCCTTCAGTCTTTGCATGGTAACAAGTGAAATGCAATGGTTAAGTCAACACCTCTAAGATACAGTCTTTCCTCTCCATCCACACAGCTAAAATTCTTGTCCAGGCTCTCAGCATCTCACTTTTCCACTTCTGCAACATACTCTTCTCTGACATTGACAAATTCTATCTTGTCCCACTTATCCATTCATAGACTCACACATTCTAAGTCCAGAATGGACCATTATGATCATATAGTCTGACCTCTTGCATAACACAAACCATAGGACATCCCCAAACCAGTTTATAGAGCAGATCTTACAAAAAACATTCAATCTTGATTTAAAAATTGTCAGTGATGGAGAATCCACCACAACTCTTGGTAAATTGTTCCAATGTTTAATTACTCTCACTGTTAAAAATGTATGCCTTATTTCCAGTGTGAATTTGCCTAGCTTCAACTTCCAGCCATTGGATCGTATACCTTTCTCTACTAGATTGAAGAGCCCATTATTAAATATTTGTTCCCCGTGTAGGTACTTATAAACTGTAATTAAGTCAGCGTTTAACCTTAGCTTTGTTAAAGCTAAATAGATTGAGCTCCTTGAGTCTGTCACTATAAGGCATATTTTCCAATCCTTTAATTGTTCTCGTGGCTCTTTTCTGAACCGTCTCCAATTTATCTTTGAATTGTGGGTTCCAGAACTGGACACAGTATTCCAGCAGCAGTTGCACCAGTGCCAAAAACAAAGGTAAAATAATCACTCTAATCCTCCTCAATATCCCCCTGGTGATGCATCCCAGGATCATGTTAGCTTTTTTGGTCACAGAATCCCCTTGGGAGCTCTCATTCAGCTGATTATCTACTATGACCCCCAGATCTTTTTCAGTGTTACTACTTCTGAGGATAGAGTCCCCCATCCTGTAAGTATGGCCTTCATTCTTTGTTCCTAGATATATACATTTACATTTAGCCATATTAAAATACATATTGTTTGCTTGCACCCCGTTAATGAGTGATCCAAATTGCTCTGAATCAGTGACCTATCCTCTTCATTATTTATTACTCCACCAATTTTTGTATCTGCAAACTTTGTCAGTGATTATTTTGTTTAAAAAGTTAAATAGCTTAGGGCCAAGAACTGATCCCTGTGGGACCCCACTAAAAACCAGCCTGCTCAGTGACAAATCCCCCTTTATAATTAAATTTTGAGACCTATCAGTTAGCCAGTTTTAATACATTTAATCCATGTTAATTTTATATTCTACTTTTTTAATCAAAATGGTTGCAGCACATTTTGATTAAAAAAACTAGAATAATATATCATTCTAAGTAAGTCTATTACATCTACACTATGACTTTTATCACCCAAACTTGTAACCTTATAAAAAAAGCAAGTTAGTTAGACAGGATCTGTTTTTCATAAACACAGGTTGATTTGCATTAATTACATTATCCTGTGACGGAGTGTACCAAACCTGCACTGGAGAGATGAGGATTGCCAAACTGCTCTGGGCCCAAGAGACCACACCCCCTCACCCTTGTTGGGCATGCCTCCTGCAGAGAGAAAGTTAAAAGGGAACAAATCAGCTCAGTCTGGGCTGACTGAAAAGGAGAGCAGTTGTGTGCAGCAGCCTCCTGCCAGGAAACCGGTGGGACTCCATGCTGCCAGTGTTGAGCCTCTTAGCTGCACCAGGGGAGGCCAGTTGACTGCAAAGACCAAAGGGGATGAAATGTTGCTGCCAGTTTCAATAAGATGAAGGTCAAACCCATAGATTTTAATCACCTGTGAAGCATTTTATGATCATTCTGTATGGATGACACTGCCAAAACAAATATTTTCAGACTCCTGATCTCCCCATAATGAAAATTCATGGAAGTTGAAAACTAATGAGTCAGAACTCATTGGTATGAGATTGAAATGAGGACCTAACAATGCAAATATATTAAGCTATAGGAAGTAACTATAATATTACTACAGCACATTACACGATTTTCACTGATACATAAGGTTGGCAGAAGTGAAGAGAGCTGAAATTATCAAATTAATCTCTGGTTACAAAATAAACAAGTAGAAGACAGATCTTATGATATGAGGATGTGCTTCCTTGGGAATATAATAACAATGCAGGGGACAGTTAGAGGAAAGATGGGCTTCAAAACAGCCTTGGACCCACACTAAAATACCAACACAAAATGAATCTGCCTTTCAGAGAAATATGACAATTGTACCAAATATCTTGCCTGTCTACTTGTATATCTTATCTACAGTAATATATAACAAAACTCCACTAAGCTCTGATTCACCTGTATTTCTCCCTGCTACTTAATTACATTGATTTATTGTACAAAAGACTATCTTAATTTCTAACTACCATTGTAACATGAGATATTTATGCCCTAAATTACTTTGGTTTATATAATCTATATGTCCTACATTCCCCTTTTATATAATTTTTCTCAGAACCTCAGGTATGCATTATGCATACGATTGCTTGCTCCATTGGATAGAGTAGGGGATAAACATTATAGATGTAAAACAGCTATTAATATCATTATTCTTTGGGTTTGGGTTATTACAAACTTACCTTTGTCTTTACTAAAAATAATTTTCATACACATGGTGCTTGGAGAATATATTAGCGGTTGTTTAATTATACAAAGTGTCAAGCTAGTTAAGGAAACTCCTGGAGGGTCTCAGCTTTCTGTCAGTGAGAGACTCCACAGCATCGAGGTGTTTTTTCAGTGTCTCTGACATGCAGTCTTGAAATTTCTGTTTTGCATTAACATTCTATACTCTGCTCTTATGCTATGTTTTGAAAGATGTATACAAGTGTTTGTTATTGTGATGGTACAGAACATTTGATAGGAGTTTTTAATTACAAGTTGTAAAAGCTACAAGTGGTACACTGTATAAAAGAACGTAAAGAGAAGAAATGCTTATTATGTGGAATCAGAAGCAGTAAATTAAATCATAAAAATGGGCCTTTTACTCTCTCCCATTTGCAAGGAAAAACCCCTTAGTTTGAAACTCACAGAAAGGATTTTAGGAACAAATTGTTATGGAAATTTTTCTTTTAGACAATCTAAAGCCTTCAGTCTTCAGCTCTTAAATAAATAACTTATAGTTGGGAAATGCTTTGTAGAAGGTCTTTGTTATGCTAATCAATGTTTCTACTTAAAGGTGAAAACCTCCTTAAATGACTAAAATGGCATAGGTTTCTTTTGAAGGTGTATATTTTCAAATATTTTTTATTTAAATACAAGCCTCATATAACAATTTCCTGATGCCTTTGTTATGGGAATAGTGAGATGTTTCATATACAAAGGTCACTTAACCGGTTAATAATGTATGAACCCATTTGAGGAACAACAAATAACTAATTAATTCTCCAACTAATATTAATCTGACAATGCTTAAGCAACTTTTTACCAAACCGAAAGATTAAAGGAACCTCTCCAAAGATTGAGAAGAGACAATGCCTTCTTTGGTTGTTTAAATTTAAAGGACTTTCTTTAAGAATTATGTTAGACTATTTTGAGAAATGAAAGACCTTTACATAGGAAATATGAGTGTTTGTATTTCTTTAAAATGGAATTTCAACTCTTATTAAACCCTGATGTAACTAAAGGGTTAGCTCACAAAATGGATTAAATAATAGTAAAACGTCTACACTTTGAAGATGCGCTGAGAATTTCCTGCCAAGAGGAAGGAATTGCAGCTCTCTTGTATATGCATTAGCAGACCACATATTCATGAGATGGAGCTGTTACCAGGATCATCCCATGAAGTTGGTGAGCCAATGAAAGGGTGGCAGCAGCTGATATTTAAATCCAGCTATACCCAAAAGAAGTGTCTTCCTCCTGCAGTGAAACTAGGAAAGAAGCAGCCTATCAAGCTTTCTGAACAGAGTAAGAAAGCAGTAACACTCTGTTCCCATCCTTCAGCTTGGCAGCACCTTCCATTTAATTTCAACTCATCCTGTTCATCTCAGCTCAGCAAGAAAAAAGAAGCAGCAACTTTCCAGCATAGCGTTGTTCTGCAAAATGCATCAGTGAGTTGGAGTTTACAAAAGCACTGCTAAGGAATTAGGTTTAAATTTTTATTTTAGTGATTTTAATGGGACAATTAAGTGGTATTATAAATTAATATCTAACAGCTTCTCCTGTTAAGCACCAGATTGTTTAGACTATGGATTCTGTAATGGGATATACTGGCCCTTGAAGAGTAAAGGGAGCCAGAAGATCCTTGTCTAGGGAATTGGAATAATCAAGGGTCCAGGAAATGTCCTAGTCCTGGAAGAGAGGAAGCATTCCCTGGGGAATTATGAGTTGGATGTGGAGTAACTTGCAGGGCACCCTTCCTTTAAGAGCTTGGGATCAGGAGCCCTTTAGTTTAGGGTGGGGCAGGGCTCCCCTCTTCCAGCCAATTGTGGGGTAAGCACTGGAGGAGGGTGGCATATAGGCAATCCTCTCCCTCAGAATGCTAAAGGAGAAGGAAGCCAGGGCTAGAGCTTCTGGCAGAAAGGGTTGGGGCTGGTGGATTTGGATGGAGCAAACTGAGACAATGGAAGAGCTTTGTGTGTGGCAGAAGAACCAGGGCTGAGTGTGAACATTTTTGTTATGGTCCTTATTTTGGGGACTATCTGTGCAATACTTGAACTTCTTTGTTGTTAACAAGGCGTGGGTTGGGGGCGGGAGGGATGCTGTTAGTCATGAGAGAGACTGTGGAGTGCTTAAGGGGCCCACCAGAAGGGAATAAAAGGAACAGGGAGCCTGCAAAGTTACCCCTTCCCATGAGGGGATGCACAGAGTAGCTATCGTGGTACAGTTTCCCAGGAACTAGCCCTCAGCTAAATTTGGTAAACAGAAAAACAGTGGGATTTAATTTTAAAACTACCCTTTGAGTGGCTTCTTTTAAGTAACTGAATTAAAAAAACTCTTAAACTTTGTTATCCATGATAAACAAACAGGATTCATCTATCATTTAAAAAAATCCCTTTCCTATCTACAAACTGTCATACTTTTCTATGATACACTGAAACAGGACTTGTTACTGATTTTGGTAATTATTTCCTTAGGTGAGTTAAGTATGTGTATCTCCACCAGGTCAGACCCAATCTCAAAAATATAATCTCTGATGCAAACTCTCCAGAGAGAAACGTAGAGAAAAGATTAGAATTGAAGTAACAATAGTTTGTGGACTGTCTGTCGCAATTTTCTTTTCTCAAAAAGGAAATAGTCATAGTTAATAACTGACTATTTTGCCTGCTTCTAATGGTGGTGTTCCCTATGGTAGGGAAAGAACCCCATGTGACTAAAATAGTGGGAGTTATATTCCTGAATTGTCTTTGAGAGAGAGAATTACAAAGGTCTGGTCTGCCATTTTTTGTTGCTCTAGTTTGTAATTTTTTAGTAATTTTGGAGATAAAATGACTTGGTGTTAACCACTTAAAACTCCTCTTTCAGCCCCACACTGCCTTCCAGCAACTGTCTCTTTGAACTACAAAGGAAAAATAGATGTGTGAAGCTGTTGCCTCATATTTCCCATAAAGGGAGGCATTTATGGCCAGGCAGAGGGGCAAAAATTGTTGCCTACAAGCCCAACAGATCCTTTGGCTCGGTTAGCAAAGGAGAACATAAAATGCAGTTATCCTTTGGACTGACTTTTCCTTCTATGCTGCTCTTTGTCCCCAGAAGCAAGACACCTTTACTGTTTTATTAGCCATAAGTGATACTGCAAGAAGGCAGATTTGTAACAGAAGCTTAATTAAACATGGGGAGAGGCCAGGTCAACCTGCTGAGACTCTGTCCTTTATCTCTTACAGCCACGCTAAAGGTTGTAATCCTGAACTTCTGGTTCATAATTGTTGTTGGGGTCTCCTGAAATCCAGTCATCTTTCTCCAGTTCCACCCATTGTACCATACTTAGCATGCACAATGCTACTCCATTTGGAGTAGCATCATGGGAAGCTGTTTTTACCAGCATTAACTCATGTATTTTCTGCTTGTGGCATTTATTAGGGTTGATTTCAATCCTAAATATTCTGACACTGAATTTGAACCAATGTGAAAGACAAGCAATGCGGTAAGCTTTGAGTATGAACTTTCTGAACAATATATGTGCAATTAGTTGGGTAACTACTTTGGAAACTGACGGACCTTTATACACAAGCAAAAGAAATTCTGGTATTGAAATGGTTAACCCAACTTCACAGAATGTTTTCTTATCTCACGAAGTACATAGCAGTGGGCATGAAACGAATTCTTGAGGTCAAGAATTCTCAACCTTATTGTCGTTCACTGAGATTCAAGAATTCTAGGGATCTTGCCTGAACTCAGACAGAAACATACATCTCACTAGATACTATTTTTACATTAGCACAGCATGAAATACATTTAGTCTGATTTTGAAGAAAGCTTTTTCCCCTCTGCCTATTTAGAACAAAATGTTTTGCATATGTAAGCAAGGTCTGAATGAACTCTCCATGACCGCTACTGGTGCTACTGGTGAGCTTGGGGGTGGGGGGGGAGAGGAGCTTCAGGACCAGGCTGTATTTACATGAACACATGTATTCTGCCTAGATATCCAGCAAACAGAAATGTGTTGCCAAGTGATCAATTTTGTCTGGTATTGGTTACAAACTGTTGAGATTTTGTGGTTCCCAATAATAACCAAATGAGTCAGATGCTGGGCAGAATCAAGGGTCTTCGATACGTCATTCAATTCAATAAGACTTTATTTAATGTGCACAAAGGGACAGCCCCGGTACAAAAATCAGCCAGAGTCCCTCCAACAAGGAGCCCCTCCCATTGCTATTATATAGCACATGGCAGTTACATAACAAGTTACATAACACACACCTCTAACCAATCAAACCTTTCTATATATGGATTTGTTCATCACATGCTTATACTTCTCCACTCCACATGTTGAGTTCACCTCCCTCCCCTTGGCCTTTTCTAGAATGTTCCTAGGGTGGTGAGCTACAGCATGCTTCTTTATGCATAAGTACCATCTAAATCACGTTTTGTTTAAAATGAACGCAAGCATACCCTTCAAACCCAAGACATCGCCACCTTCCTGAGCCGCTCCCTGGACGGCGAATTCGAATGGGACGGGGGTGACTTCGCTTCACTGTGATCCTGCACTCGCAACGCCACATGTCGCCTGGGGAAGCACATTGGCTGCTGCTGGGAGTGGTGCGAAGAGCGCCAGGAGCTGGGAGTCCTGGTACCGCAGATCAGGTCCAAAGATAACACCATCGTCATCCAGGGGCTTGCTGGAGAGGACCTGAAGGCTGCCATCCACTTGCTGTACGTGGAAATCCTGAAGCATAAACTGGACCAGGGTAAAGCCTTCGAGCTGACTGGCAAGTGGGATGCCAGCAACCACATCCTCACCAGGGGCAGCTTCACCCGTTTTGCCAACTGGTGGTTCATCCACCGTGCCTAGCTCAGCTGCAACCTGCTCAACGGAACCATCCACCACAGGAACCAAGACAGCGTTGCAGGAGGTGCGGCTACTCCGAGACCCTGCCCCACATCCTGTGCAGCTGCAAGCCCCACTCCAGAGCCTGGCAGCTGCACCACAACACCATCCAAAACTACCTGATGAAAGCCATCACACCGTGCCTGGGGGAGGTCGCCGTGAACTGCACCATCCCCGGTACTGACAGCCAGCTGTGACCTGACGTTGTTGTCACTGACGAGGCCAAGAAAAAGATCATCCTTGTCAACGTCACGGTCCCCTTTAAGAACAGGACCTCAGCCTTTCGCGAAGCCCAAGCTCATAAGCTAGAAAAGAACGCTCCCCTGGCTGACACCCTGAGAGTTAAGGGCTAGGAGGTGCAGATGAACGCCCTGATCATCGGAGCCCTGGGCGCCTGGGACCCCTGCAACGAGTGTGTGCTGCGGACCTGCGGGATCGGTCGATGCTACGCATGGCTCATGTGGTGCCTCATGGTCTCAGACACCATCCAGTTGTCCAGGGACATCTCCACCACACACATCACTGGCCATCAACAGTACCAGGAGGCATGAGCTGGAGCGACATCATGCATTGACTACAAGAAAGGGACTGAGAGACTTTATCCATTGGACCATATGAACTGGAACCATAAACTCACTGAACATTAAATCTCACCAAATAAGGGTTGTAGCGGGGAGCCGACTCACCAGCATGGTGCCTCCTGCTGGTCATCTTGGGAATTAGCTCTTCCAGCCTCTGGAGCACCCTTTGCAGGCCGGTGTCTTGCTTGCTGCTGGTCCCAATGTCCCTCCCGGACCCCAGTACCCCTTCTCTCGGGGTTCTGCCCCCTGCAGTACCCCACACTCTCACTAGGTCTCCTCTCCCCAGGGAACCCCCAACCCCCTATCCCCACCTCACCTGAGTCTTTGGCTACTGCTAGTCACCATCTAGCCCCCGCTCACTGGAGCGGACTGCAGTATAATTGCCACTCATCATCAGCAAGGAGGGTTTGGACCTGCTGCCTCTGCCTACCCTTAGGCTGCCCCTCTGCAACCCCAGTACCTTCTCAGTCTTTAGCAAGGTCTGCAGCCTGGGGGTTTTCCAAGCCAGAGCTCCCCAGCTCCTCTGGTCTTTCCCCAGCCCTGCTCCAGTCTCTCAACATCTAGAGAGGGCTTCTTAGCTCTAGCCTAGCAGCTCCTTTATAGGGTCAGCTGCAGCCTGATTGGGGAAGCAGGCACAGCTGGGGGCCATGCCCCAATCAGCCTGGGAGCTGCTTGCCACAGCCCTCTCCTGGGATGTTTTAAATCCCTCAGGGCAGGAGTGGGTGACCACCCCGCTACAAGGGTCAATCCATTCTCATCATCATATCCACTCATTATACTCCACACCTGAAGATAGCCATTATATGAACAACATACCCTCATATCTCAATGTCTGTACTTTGACCTGTTAACCTTTTACCCCCAATCAGGGATATTGCAGATTATGTATTCTTTACGCCATCCGATCTTAAACCAAACTTCACACCCCTTGATAACCTGTACATTATTCCCTGATAACCAGAAACTTCTACGCTTAAACTCTGTACCAGTCACTTTTTTTTAAACATCTTAATAAAAATTTTAAATTTGAATGTGGGGGTAATGAAATGTTATCCTTATTGTATGAGTAAAGGGCAGCAGAACTGTACTTAGCCCATCTTGATTGAGGGGCTCACCCCTGCTGAATTGAACTCTCTAAGCAGGGGGTTCAGATATCCGCTCATGAACGCAACTTTGAATGCTGGGTCTTCGCTGGCCAAGGACAACTGCTGTGAGGTGGAGTGCAGTGGAGAGAGAGGGGAGTGAAGTGTTAAAGGGACATTTGTTTGTTGGGCTTTCACGCCACATGGTGAGAAATGGAGGCAAAGGACACTGCCCAATGTACTCTGGAGCAGGAGTTTTGCTCATGGTCAGATGTATTGAATCATAGTTGTGGTGTGTTTTCAAATTTAATGCAAGGCTCCTTTCCTCTTTTAATTAAAAGTTTTCTCTGCCACACACAGACTCAGCGCTTGTGAGTGGGGAAGTATTGCCTCTTAGAAGCACCTCAGGTGCTGTTTAACTTTCCCAGATTACTGGGTGTGAACTCAAGCTGGATCTGTGTTGTATTGGTAAGAGGGACCCCTAGATATTGAACCCTGACCTTCTTGTTGCCGACTCCACCTGGCAGAAGGGTTACACATAGAAACCCCTTAAGATCTGTGTTTTTGAAGGATGAAAAGGAAGTGTGGGACACAGCACAAAGGTACCTTAAAATATTACTAGTGATAACAATACTGTAAGAGGGCGGCTTGCCCCAGAGGCTGATAAAGAATGAGCCCTGCCTGAGAGGACTCAGGTGAGTCCAGTATAAAAGGAGCAGGAAGTTGCAGTGAAGGGGGAAGCTTAGGAAACTGCAGCTATGCCTTCAGAGAAGAAGGTTCCTGAGTGAGCAGGGGGCAGGGACCAGCAGAGGGAGCCTGTTGAAGCACAAACTCCAGATAGGAAGTAATGAGAAGTGGACAGACCTGCAGGGAGAGAGGAGCTGTGCCTGGCTGAAACTGGGAGGAAAACTGCATTTGTGTTCTATTTTCAAAGACTTTGTATTATTTTGGTCTACTGGGTGAGAGATTGAACTAGGGTTCAGGCCTGGGACACGGCGGTGGGGGCAGTGTGTACCCAGAGGACTAAATACACAGGACCCCTTGTAGGGATTGTTTGAATTACCTGTGGAGTTCTTAAGGGGCCCTGAAGAGGGAGAACAGAGGGAGGCTGCTGCAAAGGAAACTCTGGCCACAAGAAGGGTGCTTGGGAGACAGCTGCCTGTGTTCAGGGCTGGATCTAGGTTTTTTGCTACCCCAAGCGAAAAAAATTTTGGCAGCCCCCCCCCCCCGCCCCTGGGTTCCCCCCCCCGCCCCGCACCGCTCTGCTGCCCTAGTCCTGGGCTCCCCCCCCCCCCACCCGCACCCCCTGCCGCCCAGCTCTGCACCCCCATCTGCACCCCCTGCCGTCCCAGCCCTGGCTCTCCTCCCCCCAACTGCACCCTCCTGCTGCCCCAGCCCTGGGTCACTGGTAACTCGCTCCAAGGGCGGGTCATTCAGCAGGAATTTTGGATGTGCACAGAACACAAACAGGATTGGTTCCCATATGGTTACAGAACTGCAGTAAAGTGGAAGAATTTTCAGCTTGTTTGATTGAAGGATATCTGGATGCATATTATAAGACTGTCCTACATAAATGAGGAAAAGTTGAGGTGCCTTTATTATTCTTTTGTTCCACTCTTTGTTTTTATGGGGAATTTGCCAATGCAATATCACTGTCTTCCTTTTAAACAAATAAAACTTAAAAAAAAAAAAAGGCAATGGCTGTTGAAAATAGCAATTTCAGTCCTAATAAAACTGGGAAGCATTTCTTGGTCAGTTTTATCCTACTTTTTCTACAGCAAGTTACAGTGGATCAGTATATTTGATTTGGGAGAAATGAAGTAACAGCTGCCCAAATTGATCTTGAGCACTCCTGAATTTTGCGGGTGTTCAAATCTGGAAGGCAGGTGCTAGATTCCCTTTCTGAATATTAGCTAAATCTGGAAAGGAAGTCAATTTCTGCTTCCATGGCTCAGAAGTGGAAATCCTCCTACGTGCCTCTAAAGCTGCCCAGGTCCTCTAGTAGAGCCTCCCCTCCCTTATTTTTCATTTTAAATTCTAGTGGGATCCACGTACCTCCCTTGCTAGGCTTCAGACAGAGAGGTGCACTGTCCATTTAGTCCACCTAATTCTTTCTTTGGGGGCTGCAAGGTGAGGTCACAACAGTATTCCTAATCCAGTCTGGGGATGTCTTCTGAAGGGGATATCTGGGCCAAAGCCTTCTACTCCTTGGGCATACTTGTTCCCCCATTCACAGTACCACCCCATTCTAGCAGTGAGCTCTCCATTCACAGCAAGCTGCAGCATGAGGTCTCTTGTTACCCTTGCCGAAATCAACAGTCAAACACCTATCAGAGTCAATAGTACCTAGTATAGACAAGGCAGTAATAGTTTTAACACGTGTTACTGGTTGAGGTAAACACTAGAGGGGATCCAACCCGTTACCTTTACCTGTTAGCCTGTGTTATAATAATAGCTTGCTTTATCTACATCAGGATTTTATTACATGTTTAAAATACACCTTTTTTCCTAGTAAGGCAAGGGTGACTCTAAATACCTTCACCCTCCCATTTAAGCACTATTTGTCTCTTTCTCAGCACTAAACTTCTCACCTTCCATTATGCTAATTCCTATACCTTGCAGTCTCCCTCTTCTCTGCAAGGAACCCTCCTTCTCTCCTACTAAAGATACTTATTTCCTATCTTTGCTCCCTAGTAACTTCCTCTCACCTTCCCATTCTTGCACTACTCTTCCATATTCTTGGCTGTGTTTCTCATGCCCTTCTTAGCATGAAAGCCTGTTAGGGAAGAGACTATGTATTACTACTACAGCTAGTCAATTCAAATGCTATGCAAGTATTTATTGAAGATTTTAATAGTATTTGTAACACAGGCAGGGCCAGCTCTAGGCACCAGCAAAGCAAGCAGGTGCTTGGGGCAGCACATTTGCAGGGGCGGCAAGGGAGCGGAGAACCAACAGGGGGCCCTGGGTGCTGTAGTTCCTTGGTTAGCTCGCTGCCTATAGAGCCAACCGTGGAGCAGGGAAAGAACTACATTTCCCAGCATTCCCACCGGGAACTGCAAGCCAGCCTGAGATGAATGAGACTTTGCCTTTGCCCTCACTTTACCACCTTGTTTCCCTCAGCCCGAGGTTGCAACAATTCTTCACCACAACCACCACCGTTCACAGAAACGCAAATAGAAAAAGCATCTGAAAACAGAGTCAAATTCTGCTGTCAGATATACCTATGCAGCCCATTGGAGTCAGTAGGGTTGCATGAGCGAAGAAAAGCAGTGTCCATGTAATATTTCTATCCTTTTCTAAATAGTGTGTATTCATTTAAAAAAACCTTTCTCAAATAATTCAGGATTCCTCTCTAACCATCCACAGATGAGAGAACAAAAGCATAAGTACTCATAGCTTGAGATATGACCTTTTCAAATCAGAGAAAAACTAGGAGCTGTTTGTCAAGAATTTAACAGCTGCTGCTCATGAGCTATAGCCTTGACGTATTGGCTTAGCCTTTAGTAAGAGTGGCTGTGCATTTTGATATTTCATTAAGTCTGAAGCAAGTTACAAAAGTGCTTGTTGTCACCAGAACAAACAGAAAAACAGGATTTGAATATATTCCCTGTGTGAATATAAGAGGGAATAGTTTGACTTGGAACTGCATCACTAGTAGATTAAAATACTAGCTGTGGAAAAGAGAGCATTGCCAGCTGTGGAGTGCATGTGAGAAAGACTCCCTCCTGTGGGCTTCCTCAGGTGCTATGGACCTAAAGTGTGTATCTAATGCTGTAGACAATACAGTATAGTTCCTTATATTTTCTTTATCTGAGGAACAGTATAATTAAATCTGACCTTATAGTGTCTATGCACAAGGGGGCAGAGTTAAGGCTGCAAATGCAACCCTGGTTTCTTAATTTTTCTGCTTAATCATGAAGCCTGAATGTCCTGTGGGTTTGTATGATGATGTTTGTCCATTGTTATCTATGAAGACCTCAACAACTCATTCTTTTGGTGACCGGGCTCTGTGCCTCCGAAGATGACTGATCAGTCCGATTCGGGCGTGGAATGTCCTGTCACACGTTGGGAAGACATGTAATGGCACTGTCGATGATGTATGAGCAGCTTTGGACTTGTGCAGCTCACGCTTTTTTTCAGCCTCAGCAATACGCCTTGCCTCAGAGGTATTACTGCCTGTGTGAATGATGCTGTGCCATGCTGGACGGTTCAGTGCGAAGGTTTCCCATGTGGTGGTGTTGATCTCGAAGGACTTCAAAGAGGTCTTCAGCATGTCCTTAAACCGCTTCTTTTGTCCTCCATGGGAGCGCTTTCCCTGAGTGAGTTCTCTGTAGAAGAGCTGTTTAGGAATGCGTTCGTCTGACATTCTCATGACATGTCTGGCCCACCTGGTCTGGGCTCTCATCAGCAATGTGTGAACTGATGGCAGACTGGCTCTAGTAAGGACATCAGTATCGGACACTTTGTCCTGCCATCTGATTTTTAGAAGCTTTTGCAGACAGGAAATGTGGAAGTGATTGAGCCTTCGTGTGTGACTCCGATAGACAGTCCACGTCTCGCAGGCGTACAGCAGAGTTGGAAGCACCACTGCTCGGTAGACCTTCAGCTTCGTTGGTAGGCTGATTCCTCGACGTTCCCAAACGTTGGAGCGCAATCGGCCAAATGCAGAGCTGGCTTTAGCAATTCTGCAGTTTACTTCATCATCGATTCACACTGCTCGGGAAAGGGTACTGCCCAGGTACCTGAAGTGGTCCACTGTCTGAAGTCTCTGTCCATTTACAGTGATGGACGGTTCTGAGTACGGAGCGTGGGGAGCTGGCTGGTGCACTCCCTCCTCATTCTACGGAGGTGAGCAGTGCAATCCTGAATAGGGCTGCTCAGTCGCTCAAGAAGATGCCAAGCTCCACTGCTGCTTCGGTCAGTGAGGAATGACCATTATGCCTGAGCCGCCTATGTGCAGGTCCGTGGCTACAGCTCCCAGTGTATCCACACCTGCTGCTTCGTCGCTCGCCCATCGCCACAGGACTTGATATGATGTAATATGATATGATGTCGAGACTTGTGCGTGAATTGGATTAAAGTGAGGGAGAGTTGCATGACGTCAGCCTCACTCTCTCTTTCCAGTTCCTATCTGTATCCAGTGGCAGGACAGAAGTCGAGACGGCTGGAGATAGGGCAGGGCGCAGTGGATGACCAGGACGCCTATGTGTCTTGTCGTGCTCTTAAGCGTTCCACAACGCTTGCTGTCACCGCCTTCCTGACCATTGAACCAGGTTGAACCAGGTTGCCTCAGTCAGCCGGATCCAGCCTTCGCATGCAATGGGTAGACAGGGCCTAACTCACCGAGAGTCTCATACTCATCAGCTACCCTTACCTGGTTTAGCCCACCAGTCAAGACGGTCTCCGAGGTGTGGCCGCTGTCGCATGCTGACAGCTACTTGGAGCCACAGGTGAGAGCTGGGTGTCAAGTGGGGACCAAAGTGGATGAGCTACTCCTAGGAGTACGACTGCTCCCCCATCAGAGCTACTACCCCTCCCTGACAACCCCATACACCCCAGGTATGATATGCATATAAGAAACTGTTTTTACTGTTGGTCAGGCCCAACATAGCCAGTGGACAGCAAGGTATTTGCTCAGTGGGCTGGTAGCAACTTCAGCCATTGCCTCAGGTTGTTGCATTCAGGTTGAAAGAGTGCTGCACAGCAGCAGCATCTGCTGGCTGACATACACTCAATGTCTCTAGCTGAAATCTTGTGCCAAAGCTGGCTCATTCTGCCCTCATAGGTTAGCCCTGCTGGTACAGCATGAGGAGGGCAGGATGGAGCCACGGCCCTTCCTCTTCTTCTAGGAGCCACCTCCTAAACCCATGGCAGTGCACGTGGTCTGGAGGGGAACTGAATGAGGTGCTGATAAACCCTCTCTTCTCCTGCCAGTTTTCTCAGCACAGCATCCCCTGTCAAGCCAGCAGTAGTCTGTCTGCTGTAGACTGCCTGCTTCTCTCTGTTCATCCACAAGGTAATTCTCCCCCTCCCACCTTCCCTCACCTAATCAACAATTCCTGCCTCACAACCCAGGTCCAATTCAAGAGAGACAGTAAAAAACATAGCTCCCATTTAATTCAACCAGGGGGATCAACTTGATGGTGTATACAAAGGTAAAAGGGAATGATGTAGAACTCTAATCTTAACTGACTTTTTTTTTCTTTTTACTGGCAACTTTTTTGTATTTTCAGCTATTAACTCAGCTCTGCAATGTAGCTCCCTCCTACTTTCTAATTTTGCCTTTGGGATGAAGAACAGAGAGGGGAAGAGCAGATATGAATGATGCCAGTCACATCACTTGAAGTACCACTGGAAGATAACTTGATACCATGGTGATGGATACAGTATAAGAACCCAAATTCAACAGAATAGAACAACAAAGGAAATATTTGCAGTGAGAAAAGACCCTAAACCTAGGAGAAATAGTTTGTAAAGTAAGGGCAATAACTGGAGTTGGAAAATATCTAATTGTTTCGTATTGCATAGTTCACTGTTCAGTGACATCTGGTCCGGCAGGCTGCCTTGGCTATTGTTGCTTCTTTTGACCTGAATGATTAGCCAGAATGTGGGATCCTGCAAGTTGTTTGCATTAGGATGAGAAATTGATGATGGAAGCAGGTATTTCTTTGATTCAATCCTATTTGTTTACAAAAACATATAAAGTCCTCTATACCTGATCACAGCGGGAATCAAACGAGAGTGTTTCTGGGCCTCTTTCAGTCAGTACTCGGCCCAAACTGTTTGCTCTCTCTCAGATTCTTCTCAGAGCCACGTTC
This sequence comes from Trachemys scripta elegans, assembly GCF_013100865.1. Classification (NCBI taxonomy): domain Eukaryota; kingdom Metazoa; phylum Chordata; order Testudines; family Emydidae; genus Trachemys; species Trachemys scripta. Next base: position 92,207,826 of record NC_048302.1, read on the forward strand.
GCAGTGTTTGTTGTGTTAGGTCTTGGCTTTCTGTTGGCGTCTGTGGTGTTTTTTGCTGCTTCTCTCACAGTGCTTCAATCCAATTAACCCCCCCACCCCTGAGTTTATCAGATCACAGAACATTCTTGGGCTGCATGGCCCAACTCCTACTCCAGCCTTGCACATGACTTTGTTTTGGGCAAAGGCTTCTCTTGTTTCCATTATCTGTTTCATTGCTCTAGTACTCTTCATGAATGAAAGGTGGCTGTTACATGAGGAGCTTCAAAGAGGTTATGCATTAGATTAAACAATAACTTTCCCCTTGGCCTGTATTTGGAACCCTTCTCATATTAACTTTGTCAGTACACATACTAACTGAGGGTTAATTCTAAATGATTAATGATAAACGTCAGTTATGGGGACTGGATGTGTGAAGGTCCTGGCAATGGAAAATAGAGCCTTTCTTCAGATCACTGGTTACTGTCCTATTGATATTTGGTTATCTGTGGGAAAATAACTGGTGGTTTTAGGTGAATACCTACAGATTTTAGTCTTCTTAGATTGTAAACTCTTCTGATCAGGAACCATGTCTCCCTCTATGTTTATACAGTGTCCAGCACCATAGAATCCCTAATTGTGGGACCTCTGGAAGCTACCATAATAGATGCCATTAAGTAATTAGTCATCTTTTAGATTATAAAACCACCATTTGGCACCCTAGTTATTGACTTTCTTTTGATACTTGTCACTACATTATCTGAGCACCTCACACATTAATGATTTCCTTCTTATTACATGCTGTGAGATAGAGAAGCATTATTCCCTTTGTGGTATTCTGGGAAATGTAGTCTAGGAGTGGGTGGCCATTCTATTCTTGATTTTTTTCCCAATCTTTATCAGTGAAGGATTATGGGTAATTCTCTTCTATAAAATGAGCTGAGCTGAACTGCCAGGGTGGTCTTTACCACATAAGGCTGAGGCACTGTTGCAAGGGACCTCTGAGAACCACATTCTCTGGGGACAATACCAGAGCCTGAGGTCAGGATTGACACACACTTCCCTGATACAAAAATTCAAGCCTCTGGACTTCTCTGAATTACAGAGAATGCTTACTGAATGGACATCCATGGCAAACAGCAGTTTCAACTTTCACTGATCACATATAGTCAACTACAGCACTAGCAAAAATGCAGTAACTTTGAGACAATACAAAAAAAAATCACATAGCAGCTATTTGAAGGCATGGCCGTTGATCTAAAATTCAGATTCACATGACCTTCCTTACATATCAATGAGGAGAAATCTTCATAGCTGTCATGTGTCTTTCATCCTTGCTTACTCACTCAGTGCCTGTGATTCTTGCAAAATGTGGCATGAAAAGCTGGAAGCAACTTTCTTAGAAGCCTCTTCCAAAAGTCCTATAGCCACAGAGCTTGCGGTAGACATAAGCAGACTAAGCAGTTGCTTAGGGTCCCAAGCAGCCCACTATTTGCTTTTTAGTGTTGTGTATGGGGGGCCCCCACAAATATCCCTGCTTGGGGGCCCCCAATGGGCTAGCACTGCCTCTGTATATCCAGTTGCAAGGTGGGTTTCTACTCCCATGGTGGCACTGGGGGACAATCACAATGAATTTGGCCCAACCTCCATCACCACAATACTAGGAACTGGAGAAGTAGTCAGGATAGGAGGATAAACATTCACTAAAGAGTTCTTTCTTGGGACTTAGCCAGTATAGGGAAATGGGGCTGTAAAGCACACCTACCTTGTCTCTGGCTTTTGGCCTGCTACTCTAGCCCTATGAATTGTCACTCGTTTTTCTCACTAGGTTTCCTATTCCTCCCCCACCCACCCCAACCAAAATGGCTGCTATAGGTCTCCTACAGTTGTAGGTGCTTTGTGATGTGTGTGATGTACAACTGTGTATCGTGTACACAGTGTGTGAGCAAGGAGAAGAGTAGGGATCAGTGAATCTGGAGTCTACCCTGAGCCTGGATGCAATGCCTCTGCAACAATATAAGCAGGAGGAAGTAAACAGAGACAAGGCTGCCTGGCATCAGAGCCCCTTCAAGGTGCCAAAGGCTACTGCATAGGAACACAAGAATGGCCATGCTACGTACACCAATAGTCCATCTAGTCTAGTATCCTGTCTTCTGGCAGTGGCCAGTGCCAGGTTCTTCAGAAGGAATAAACAGAACAGGGCAAATTATTGAGTGATCCATCCCTTGTCACGCAGTCCCAATTTCTGGCAGTCAGAGGTTTAGGACATCCAGAGCAAGGGGTTGTGCCCCTGGCCATCTTGGCTAATAGCCATTGATGGATTTATCCTCCATGAACTTATCTAATTATTTTTTGAACCCAGTTATATTTTTGAGTTTACAACATCCCTTGATTCCTATGATTGCCTCATAGGGGAATATGAGGAAAAGTAGTGAGGGATCCTACCTGTGGTAGTCTTTTGCTTTGCTTTGTTTTTTTCCTGCATTTTCTTTGTACTTTATTAAATCAGTGTCCATTTCCAGAGCCAACACTTCAGAAAAGATGTTGAGAAATTGGAATGTTCAGTAAAGATCTGCAAAACATGCCTTATAGTGAGACAACAGAAGTCCAATCTATTTAGTTTATCCAAGATAAGGTTAAAACATGACTTGATCAGTCTACAACTATCTATGCAGGGAAGAAAGTTCTGATAGTAGATGGCTCTTAAATTTAGCAGATTTAGTTATCCCTACTTTTCCCCCTAAGATATGAATCTGAAGCTAGATAAATTCATATAGAAATAAGGTGAATATTTTTAACAGTGAAGATAATTAACAATTGGAATAACTTACCTAGGTCTGTGGTAGGTCATCCATTACTTGAAGTCTTTTAATCAACAAAGTATATCTTTCTAAAAGAGATACACTAGCTCAAACTGAAGTTATGGGCCTGATGCAGAAATTATTTAGTGAGTCTTTATGGCATAAATTATGGAGCAGGTCACACTAGATTACCCTGGTGGACCCTTCTGGCCTTAAAGATCTATGAAAACTACTGAGAGAGTTAGGTGGGTGGTTGATTGTCTGGGCATAAAAGCAATATCTCTTGTTTGTTTTTTGGGTGCACAGTTTACTATAGTAGCATATTTGCAAAGATTTAGCTATCCATGTTCTAAGACATTAGCTCACATTGAATTATAGGGATTATAATCCCTAAGCGTATGACAACAACACTGAGTGGTTTGAGGGGAGAATAATCAAGCCCATTATATAATATTTCAAGGCTTGGTTTAAAACTGCTTTTGGCAGTAGCAGACCACATCAGTCATAGCTTCACTTGTTGCCAAAAATGTCAATTACGATAAGCAACAAACACGGACAAAATCTTAAATGCTCTTATGGATATTTAAAAAAAACCCATAAAAGCAGTACAAGGTTTAGCAAGATTGAGCGGGAAAAAAAATCAATGTCCATGTCTATGAATTCAAACTGCCTTCAAGGGTAAGACAAAAGAGCCAGTGAATGTGATTTATGAAGTAAATAACTCATCTCACTGGGTTCCCAATTTTAAATTCTGGCTGTTGGCAAACTGTGTGTGATAAGTGTATTACCTATACTCAATATCCATGGTAATTAATCTCTCTGTATAACATTCAGCTATTATAATAGGTGATAAAGTTTCACCTGAACAAGATTCATGCTAAAACTATTTTATTTCTATAGTCACTCTTACCTTTTTTAATTTAATTTTCAACTCAAAGAAAGTTTGAATATTTACATTTTTGTTTTCACAACACACCAGTGCTAAGTATTACAGGCCTTCCATGTTCTCTAATCAGTAGATTTTTTTTTTTTGAGAATACGCTCTCATATATAGGCAATACATGAGGTAAAAGTTTTACAGTAAACGTGTGCCACAAGCTGTTCCAGCAATTGTCCCAAAAGAACATACAAGCATATCTACGGGTTAACCCTCCAGTTCATTGGTACTGCCTCAGCATGTGCTAATGTGAGATGATATGCAAGATCACATACAACAATCTCAGGCCAGCCAAGAAATATAGCCACCAAATACAGTATCAAATTCTGCCAGTAGATTGCATGTGTGTAACTCTGTTTCTTAGATATGAATGACAGGTATTTTAGTAATTTCAAATTGAATATGTTTGCCAGAAAGCTCCTGTTGTACATTTCCAAACATCTGATGGCAAAGTAAGAGAAATACCCTGTGTATTCTTTATGATTACAAGGATTAACAGTATGTCTCCTTTCCTTTATCTCACAAAGTCACACATCATTGATGTATGTTGTATGGACTAGCAAAACATCACAGAGCTTCCAAGGAACTGTGTTTTGCAACTGACTCTTAAAGCAATGTGTGTGCTGTGCTCTTTGCCATCAGTGTCTTTCCTGAATGAACACTGGCTTTAGCTCATATGAAAGGGCTAGTTTTGTAAACTTTTTTCAGACAAGTTCTTCCCAGAATGACAGCAAGCTTACAAGAGAACATGAGAAAATACTTATTTTCCTAATACTTCCTGGTGATTATATAGTAGACAATCCATACCCAAACCTGAAACAAATACTCACCAGCAACTACACACCACACCACAGAAACACTAACCCAGGAACCAATCCCTGTAGCAAACCTCGTTGCCTACTCTGTCCCCATATCTACTCTAGTGACACTATCAGAGGACCCAACTACATCAGTGGTATGCAAGAGATATATTCTGAAAGAAGCACATAATAGCCACAATAACTACATTTAATCAGGTGAGTTAAGGACAGTTTTAGCCTTAATTCTAGATCAGAGGTTCTCAAACTGTGGTCCGCAGACTGAGCTCCATTCAGGTAGTCCACGGATAGTTCCTTCTAAGGTGTGCACCTGAGCAGCTGCACACGAGAGAATGAAGGGCCGCCCACCTAATTAGGTGCCTGGACCCCGGAGAAGATGCACACGTAAGGTGAGGTGGTAGTCTTGGGGGAATAGGGGGTAGGTGGGAGGGGGCAGTGGGGTGAGAAAAGGGATAGGGGGAATTTCGGACATGCAGGGCTGCGGTGGCCAGAGAAAGAGGCGACTTTCTCCAGCTCCAGGGCTGCGGCTGCCGGAGAGAGAACCCGCTTCTTCCCAGCCCAGCTTGGTGGCTGCCATGGCGGGGGAAGAGACTGCCGATATTAAAATACAAGTTGTGTGCTTTTATTTGTAGAACAAAAACACATTAATTATTATTAAGGTTTTTTTTTTATATGGCACTTTTATCCAAAGCGCTTTACAATAGTTAGCTAATGGTACAACAACATTTGGAAAGATCATTACATGGTCCACTAAGACCCAGAGCAATTTTCAAGTGGTCCGCGGAAAAAAAGTTTGAGAACCACCGCTCTAGATTGTATTTATTCATTTTAGACTCATCTTTGTCATCTGTATCCTTGAGGTGCACCATCTCGTTTAAAAGTAATTTAGAAAGCAGAAGAAAACAAAAGGAACAACTAGATATACACATAGAACTGTAACTTGTTTAACCTATATGATTATATTAATATTAGCACTGGATGAAAATTTTCCACTGCAATTTTTTTGATGGAAAATTGGGATTTCAACTAAGCAATCTATATTTTTTTTTTTGCAAATATTTTCTATTTTTCACCAAGAGGTGCATCGTGGGAGATGCAGCCTAACCAGGGAGCCTGGCCTATAAAGAAGAACCTGAACCAAAACTCTCAATTTTTAAATTGAAATATAGTTTTTTGTGTGGCCTTGTCTACACTGCAGGGCCGGCTCCAGCTGTTTTGCCGCCCCAAGCGGCGAAGAAAAAGAAAAAAAAACGAATTGAGCTGCCACGAAGTGCTGCCAAAGATGATGAGAGGGAGTGAAGGACCCGCCACCAAATTGCCGCCAAAGACCCAGACGTACCGCCCCAACAACGGATGGAGTGCTGCCCCTTTCTATTGGCCACCCCAGGCACCTGCTTCCTCCACTGTTGCCTGGATCCGGCCCTGCTACACTGCCACTTTACAGCGCTGCAACTCTCTCGCTCCAAGGTGTGAAAAAACACCCCCCTGAGCGCTGCAAGTCTCAGCACTGTAAAGTGGCAGTGTAGACAGTGCACTACGCTCCCAGCGCTGGTAGCTATTCCCCTCGGGGAGGTGGTTTGTTTTTTTTCTAGCACTGGGAGAGCTGTGACTACCGTGGCTAGTGAAGACATGCCCTAAGTTTAATTAGTTGGAACCCATAGGCAACCACCTCCTCACATACCATCACCAACAAAAACCTACCTACCGACAGCATCTACTCAACCTCCCCCCAAAACCTCCAAACAAACCACCTTTTATTCCACTCTGCCCTTGTGACCGAGTTTTACTAATGGCTGGGTCCCAGTCCCCAAGCTTTAAAATCTCCCCTGCTTGTGAATCACCTATGACTGGAAGCAGTGCTTGTGCAAAATGTTTATTTTGCTTAAGGGAGTCACACATAGCAGACAAATGTGTGATTTCAGAGACTGTTTCTAAAAATAGGACTGGGTCGTTGAGTCCAGTCCTTTGTTATTTCAGGCAGTCCCATTGTTGCAAAGAGCTCTTGATGCCTGAGATACTCCCTCTGGTAGGAAGGTTGAAAGATCAGTGGAGATTGCCCAGCACCATGCACTATCCTCCGGTACCATCTAAAAAGCAGTATAAATTGCCTCACTGTGATGTTTCCAAGCCAGCTTCATCTAAATCAGACTGGCGCTCTGTATCTTCAGGGACTGCTGGAGACAATTCTTGAACCTTGGTACTCCACTTTCCAAAGACTCCAAGTCCTTCCAGCATAAGAACATAAGAATGGCCATACTGGGTCAGACCAATGGTCTATCTAGCCCAATAGCCAGTTTTCTGACACTGGGCAGTGCCAGATGCTTCAAAGGGAATGAACAGAACAGGGCAATTATCATATGGTCCATCCCCTGTTGTCCAGTCCCAACATCTGGCAGTCAGACAATTAGGGACACCCAATGCAGGGGTTGCATCTCTGACCGTCTTGGCTTATCGCCATTGATGGACCTATCCTCCATGAAATTATCTAATTCTTTTTTGAACCCATTTATAGTTTTGGTCTTCAAAACAGCCCCTGGTTCCACAGGTTGACTGTGCATTGTTTGAAAAAGTACCTTCTTTCATTTGTGTTAAATCTGCTGCCTATTAATTTCACTGGGTGGCCTCTGGTTCTTGTGTTATGTAAAGAGGCATATAACACTTCCTTATTCACTTTCTCTACACCATTCATGATTTATAGACCTCTATCATATTCCCTCTGAGTCGTCTCTTTGCCAAGATGAACAATTCCACCCTTTTTAATCTCTCCTCATATGGAAGTTGTTTCATACCCTTAATCATTTTTCTTGCCCTTCTATGCATTTTTTCCAATTTCAATACGTTTTAGAGATGGTGACCAGAACTACACACAGTATTCAAAGTGTGGGCTTACCATTGATTTATATAATGGCATTAGGATATTTACTATCTTATTATCTGTCCCTTTCATAATGGTTCCTAACATTGTTAGCTTTTTTTGACTGCCACTGTACATTGAGCAGATGTTTTCAGGGAACTATCCACAATGATTCCAAGATCTCTTTCTTGAGTGATACCAGCTAATTTAGACCCCATGATTTTCTATGAATAGTTGAGATTTTATTTTTTAATATGCATTTATCAACATTAAATTTCATCTGCCATTTTGTTGCTCAGTCATCCAGTTTTATGAGATCACTTTGTAACTCTTCAGTCAGCTTTAGACTTAACTATCTTGAGTAATTTTGTATCATCGACAAACTTTGCCACCTTATTCTTTACCCCTTTTTCCAGATCATTATGAGTATGTTGAATGGGTCTGTCCAGTACAGATCCCTGGGGGACACCACTATTTATCTCTCTCTATTCTGAAAACTGACCATTTATTCCTTCCTTTTGTTTCCGGCCTTTTAACAAGTTACTGATCTGTTAGACGACCTTCCCTCTTATCTTTTGACTGCTTAGTTTGCTTAAGAGCCTTTGCTGAGGGACCTTGTCAAAGGTTTTCTGAAAGTCAAAGTATGCTATATCCACATGTTTTTTGACTCCCCCTCAAGGAATTCTAATAGATTGGTGAGGCACGATTTGCTTTTACAAAAGCTGTGTTGATTCTTCTTCAACATGTTGTATTCATCTACACCTTTTCCTCAATATAACGCTGTCCTCAGGAGCCAAAAGATCTTACCGCGTTATAGGTGAAACCGCGTTATATCGAACTTGCTTTGATCCACCAGAGTGTGCAGCTCCACCCCTCTGGAGCACTGCTTTACCGCATTATATCAGAATTCGTGTTATATCAGGTCGCGTTGTATCAGGGTAGAGGTGTATGTATATGATAATTCTGTTCTTTACTGTAGTTTCAACCAATTTGATTGGTACTGAAGCTAGGCTTGTTGAACTATAATTACCAGGATTGCCCCTTAGTCTTTTGAAAAAATTGGTGTCACATTAGCTGTCTTCCAGTCATCTAGTATAGAAGCTGATTTAAGTGATAGGTTACAAATCACCATAGTAGTTCTACAATTTCATACTTGAGCTCCTTCAAAACACTTGGGTGAATACAATCTGGTCCTGGTGATTTATTGCTGTTTAATTTATTAATTTCTTCCTAAACCTCCTCTACTGACACCTCAATCTGGGAGAGGTCCTCAGATTTGTCACCTAAAAAAAAAATTGGCTCAGGTGTGGAAATCTCCTTCACATCTTCTGCAGTAAGGACTGATACAAAGAATTAATTTAACTTCATCACAATAGCCTTGTCTTTCTTGAGTGTTCCTTTAGCACCTGCATCATCCAGTGGCCCTATTGATTGTTTGGCAGGTTTCCTGCTTCTGATGTAATTAAAATCCAGTGCCAAGCCAAGGGTACAGGTCATTAAGATCTCTTTTCATCCTTCCTCTATGGTACGGATGATTTTCTCTCAGGAGATACAAGGATCTCCTAGTTCTGCTGTCACACCAGGATGTGTATCTCTCATGGAGAAGTTTTATTCTTTTAAATATTCATCTTCTCATGATAGCAGGGACCTTTCTCCTAGGTTTTTACCTTGTTCTGAGTTTAATTCCAGAAAGGGAGGTGAAAACAACTCCTCACCATAGGTCCTAGGCTTTTGATAGATTTCAAGGCCCATGGTTTTGCCATGTGGCATCGTATGTCTTAGCCTTATGGTTTCCATGTCAGGATGAAACCCTTAATAATTTCCATCTCTTTGCTCTTTCAGATTCAGACCAAAGAATCACACAGGAAGTTCAAGAGGGTCCTCATTCTGGAGTTGATTTTTTTTTTTTTTTTTGAGGAATATGATCAGCCCATCCCTTTGGCAGTCTCATCTACCCATGCTCCAGAACACCATTGTCCAGATCCTAACAGATAATATGATGATGATGTATTATATAAACAGGCTGGGGGGCATAAGTGTTTCCCCTCTGTGTTTGTAAGGAATTCTCTTGTGGGAATGATGCATTTTTCATCGTATCAGTCTGTTGGCTCTTCACCTGCCAGGAGCCCAGAACAATTTAGCAGACCACCTGAGCAGGAAAGGCTCCATCTCCCACAAATGGGAGCTAAAGTGTTAAATTTTGAACCTGGTCTTTCAGGGTGAGTGTGTGTGTGTGGTGGGGTGTCCCATATTTTGCTCCAATGGAGGAATGAGTCTGAGTTCTAGTAGACATCTCTCATTTCAATGGGATCAAAACATGTTATATGGCTTTCCCCCCATCCCTTTAATTCTCCAGAGTATTCAGGAAAATACATCAGGACAAGGTGAACCTCATCTGTTCTGGGTTTCTGATCTAAAACACCTTTCAACCCACCCATCTTGTTGGCTTCCAATCCTTTCAATATAATTTCTCAAAACCAGGGCCTAGTACTTTACCCAGACCCAAAAATATCTACACTTGACAGCATGGAATCCATCTGGTTGGCTTTGCTTGAAAAGAACTGCTCATTGGTATATCAGATGTGAGTACTGGGAAGTGTAAATAGTTCAAAAGACTATACTGAAACGTGCCACACAGGCATGGACTTCTGACACACTAAATGTTAAGTGGGTTTTCTAGGGAATCCCTGAGGTGTGGTTAAAGCAAATTCTCCAACACTGTTTATGCCAAAAACAAACAAACAAACAAACCCCACACATATCCCCACCCCAAAAGACTTTTAAAGCTTCACCCAGAGAAGCGGGCCACTGATTGGTGATTACTTGTTACAGAAGTCCAAAGACAAAGGCCCAAAGAGTATAAAGAGATAAAGAGCTGTATAAAGAGAGAGCTGAAATGCCCCAAAGTTGTTTTTGTTCATGTCTGGTTTCATTTCAAGACCATGTAATTCAGTAGAGGTATGTGAGAAACTAATACCTACCAGAGTCCTATGTTGAAGTTGGGTGTGACTTCTGGTAAGGTTTTAGCATATGTGCAGTTTCATTTATTTATTATTTTTCTCTGTAATACTTTTGACCTAAGAATAAAAAGTACTTTGCCTTTTGAAGGCTGGTCAGTAACTAGTGTACACTGTTGTAGTCCCTGAAGAAAGGTTAACCACAGTTTCTGGATCCCATTCAGAGCTATTGGGGAAGTCACAGTGAGGTGCAGAGGGACTGCAAGCCTAAATCCCCCTCATGAGGGAGACTTGGGTCTACATCCAAGAGAAATGGTGGCTAGGAAGCCTGAAATCTTAATAGCCGTGTTAGTCTGGATCTGTAAAAAGCAACAGAGAGTCCTGTGGCACCTTTAAGACTAACAGATGTATTGGAGCATAAGCTTGCGTCTGACAAAGTGAGTATTCACCCACGAAAGCTTATGCTCCAATACATCTGTTAGTCTTAAAGGTGCCACAGGACCCTCTGTTGAAATCTTAAATGGGTGCCCTTGAGGAAGACCACAAAGGGGGTCAAAGATGCAGTTAACCTGAAACTGTTCAAGAATCCTGTTCAGAAGTCTTTACTGATAGTAGGAAAGTCTCTATAAGACAATCATATATGGCTAAGTGGAGGAATTTTTCAATATGGGCTAACCAGAAACTTATCCAGCAAGAGGACTCTTCTCAGCTATTCTGGACCACCTGTTATCCTTGAAACATTTTGGTCTGTCAGTCACTCCATTAAGGTAGCATTTGGCAGCTTTTTGTGCATTCCACCCTCAGATCAAAGGTCATTCAATGTTTTCTTCCCCCCCCCCCCACTCCGGTTTCCAAGTTTTTAAAGGGATGGTCTCATTTGTTTTCACCACTTAGAGATTCCTTTCCTATCTGAGACATGAATGTGGTATTAATAACTTTAATGGACCCTCCTTTGAAACCTTTATTATCCTGTTCTATGTATGATCTTTCTAGAACAGTGGTTTTTCAGTTTTGTTCATTTGAGGACCCCTAAAATATTTCAAATGGAGGTGCTGAACCCTTCGGAAATCTTAGGCTGCCTGTGGGCCACAGGTTCAAAACCACTGTTCTATAAAGACAGTATTTTTAGAGGCTATCACTTCAGCTCACAGAGTGAGTGAATTTTGCAAGCTTTGATGGCAGAGCTTCCTTATACAGTTTTCCCTAAGGACCACAGCCAATTTTTTTACCAAATGTTGTTTTGAATTTTCATTTAAGCCACCCTATTCACTTACCTCTCTCTGTTTTCCTGAGCTTCATGACTCAGTGTACTTATGGCCATGTCATTCTTGCTGGCTAGAACAAAGCCCTTTGAAAAGTCTCAGAGCTTTTGTAGTTTTTGGCAGTAAATCTAATGATTGGACATTATCCACTCAGAGAATATCAATGTGGGTTTCAAATTATATTAAGATCTCTTATTATTTGAGCATGTTCCCCCTTCCCTATTCAGTTAAGGACACTCTACTAGAACTCAGGCAATATCTGTAGCATATGTTAGAGGGGTTCTGTAACAGCATGGTCTTCCCTTATGTAAAGCCTGGGAGTCTGGGGCAAGCCAGGCCTGTCCACGGACAGAACAGGTGTTTGGGCCAGGGAGAAGGGATTATCAAATCCAGCTGACAGGAGGTCAGCTGATTCCTATAAAGGGCTAAAAGCTCAGTTGAAGGAGAAGCTGCAATAAACAGAGTGGATCCTGTGAAAGAGGTGAAGGGAAAGGCCACTAGGTGCCTCCAGAAGATCCAGATTTAGGGGAAAAGACTAGGTTAATATGTACTAATTATGTTGAACTGTTTAATTGCATTTGAAGACTACATTATGTTTAAAGTAATAGTCTAAAAAGACTCTAGGCACGGCATTAGTTATTCCTAGACTGGGGAAACAGATTAGTAGCCTTCTAGTTTTCTATCATGAAACACACCCATCCAGAATGGGATCTGTGTGGACAAAAGCATCTATAAGAAGTCAAGTTACTGTAAAGTAAGTAATCTTTTTACTATGACTTGTGAGATTGCATCAACTCCCATACTTAAATGGAGCTAGAAACTGCCAGAAAATAGGAAACATCAGTGTAGTTTCTGTAAAGAGAGGGAGAATAGGTTATTTACTAGAACTACTTGAAATTCTTTCAATGACCAGCTTTTTTAAAAAACACCACTTATCTTTCAATTTTTAATAGAATTCTAAACAAATGTTCTGTTCTTGTGTGTGTCTCTTTTTGCAGGAAAAAATAGGCTTTTTTTTTTTTACTTGCTCTATTGTTTACCATAGTAACTTTAGTGTTCCAAATGTATTGCATCCACAGAGCAGCACTGTAAATCACATATCTAGCCATGGAACCTTTCTAAGATTACAGGAAGTACTATGTGTCAGAGGGGTAGCTGTGTTAGTCTGAATCTGTAAAAAGCAACAGAGGGTCCTGTGGCACCTTTAAGACTAATAGAAGTATTGGGAGCATAAGCTTTTGTGGGTAAGAACCTCACTTATTCAGATGCAAGTAATAGAAATTTTCAGAGGCAGGTATAAATCAGTATGAAGATAACAAGGTTAGCTCAATCAGGGAGGGTGAGGTGTGAACACCAAGGAAGGAGGTACTATGCTTCTAGAATGTAGCACTCAAGACATATGTATGTGCCCAAGTGGCAGTCACTGCTTTAAAAAGGTATATAGCCACATGGCAGGGCTTGTAATCCTACAGTGGGGCACTGTAGTGGCCATAGGGAAAGAATACCCTACTGCTTTCTGAGCAGAATGAATGACTGCTAGAACTCAGTCTTAAAACCCTCAGACAGGCTCTCCCACTTCCATTCCCTCCCATCTTAAACTATTATGTCCCCCATTCATCCTACCCCTTCATTAACTCAGTCCCTCTATCTTACATTTGCATTGACTTGCTCTTCCTCCTCATTCACTTCATACCCACCCATTTATAATCACCTCTCGTGCTCTCTCTCACTTTTCCACCCCTCCTTTCCTACATATCTTTTCATGATCATATTCTCTCTCTTCCTCGGTTTCACTGTGTATAAGAAAAAGAGAAGTGTGTGAAAGACAGGGAGAAAGTGTGAATGGATTATACCCTTGCTAAGAAGACTCCAACCTTGCATGCAGAATGGATCATGTGCTTTTTATTCTTTGGATGGCTAACAGCAGCAATTTATGATAGACAAGGCCACTACATTCTAGACCTTCAAGCAAAGCAGTGTGTTGGTGAGGGGATCTGAAACAAACTCTTTTAGTCATTTTAGGAGTGTATTGAAATATAGGAGCCATTAAGAATTTGTCCGTACTCATTCTGAATAATGCTATTGTATAAAACAATGGAACTCGCTCATCTGGAATACAGTGTTCAGTTCTGGTCACCCCAGTTCAATAATGAGTGTAAATAGAAAGTGTTCACTTGAAGCTGATGGAAATGATCAGAGACATAAAAAGACTTTTTTGTGTATAAGAAGAGACTGGGGCTACTTAGTTTAAAAGAGAGATGAGAGAGGTATGCAAAATGTTGAATGGTATAGATAAGGTAAAAAGGAACACCTGATTTTCTTTTTCTCATATTCAAGAACAAAGGGGCATTCAATTAAATTGAAAGGGAATGAATGTTAGACTAAATAAAGGAAACTATTTTTTTTACACAGTGCATAATTAACCAGTGAAACTTATTGCCACAAGATAGAATCATAGAAGATTAGGGTTGGAAGAGACCTCAGGAGGTCATCTAGTTCAACCCTCTGATCAAAGCAGGACCAGCCCCAACTAAATCATCCCAGCCAGGACTTTGTCAAGCTTGGCCTTAAAAACCTCTAAAGATGGAGATTCCACCACCTATCTAGGTAACCCATTCCAGTGCTTCACCACCCTCCTAGTGAAATAGTTTTTCCTAATATCCAACCTAGACCTACTCCACTGCAACTTGAGACCATTGCTTCTTGTTCTGCCACCACTGAGAACAGCCTAGCTCCATCCTCTTTGGAACCCCCCTTCAGGTAGTTGAAGGCTGCTTTCAAATCCCCTCCCCCTCACTCTTCTCTTCTGCAGACAAATAAGTCCAGTTCCCCCAGCCTCTTCTCATAAGTCATGTGCCCTAGACCCCTAATCATTTTTGTTGCCCTCCGCTGCACTCTTTCCAATTTATCCACATCCTTTCTGTAGTGGGGGGCACAAAACTGGATGCAACACTACAGATGTGGCCTCACCAGTGCTGAATAGAGGGGAATAATCACTTCCCACAATCTGCTGGCAATGTTCCTACTAATGCAGCCCAATATACCGTTAGCCTTCTTGACAACAAAGGCACACTGCTGACTCCTATCCAGCTTCTCATCCACTGTAATCCCCAGGTCCTTTTCTGCAGAACTGCTGCTTAGCCATTTGGTCCCCAGCCAATAGCAGGGCATGGGATTCTTCCATCCTAAGTGCAGGACTCTGCTCTTGTCCTTGTTGAAGCTCATCAGATTTCTTTTGGCCCAATCCTCCAATTTGTCTAGGTGACTCTGGACCCAATCCCTACCCTCCGGTGTATCTACCTTCTCTTCTCCCCCCCCCCCCCCCCCCCCCGCCAATCTTAGTGTCATCTGCGAATTTGCTGAGGATGCAATTAATCCCATCATCCAGATCATTAATGAAGATATTGAACAAAACCAGCCCCAGGACTGACCCCTGGGGCACTCTGCTTGATACAGGCTGCCAGTTAGACATGGAGCTGTTGATGACTACCCATTGAGCCCGACAGTCCAGCCAGCTTTATATCCACCATATAGTCCATTCCTCCAATCCATACTTTTTTAACTTGCTGGCAAGAATACTGCTAAAGTCAAGATATATCACGTCCACCACTTTCCACAGAGCCACTTATCTTCATCATAGAAGGCAATCAGGTTGGTCAGGTATGACTTGCACTTGATGAATCTGACTGTTCCTGATCACCTTCCTCTACTCCAAGTGTTTCAAAATGGATTCCACGTGGACCTGCTCCATGATTTTTCCAGGGACTGAGGTGAGGCTGATTCTCCTTCTTCCCTTTTTTTAAAAGATGGGCACTATATTTGCCCTTTTCCAATCGTCTGGCAACACTGAGTCTGAAAGGAAAGTCGGAATCCAAAAAGGATTACCTACATAAATGCGTAATCAGAATATCTAGTTACATTAGAGAGGACAAAAAAATTGCTAGAAGGGATATAAACCTTCATGCTTTGTCTTGCTGTACAAAATGGGGAGGGGAAAAATCTGTAAATTACAAATTTCCTTTAAAAAAACAAACAAACAAAAAACCACTGTTCATCTTAATATATGAAACAAACACTTCCTAACTCTGTGCCAAATCCTGCAGTCCTTTACTGAGCAAGAGTGTAATGGATATTTTCTTTGATTAAAGACTACAGAATTTGGGCCAGTTATATTACTTTGTTTCATGCAGTGCAGCACACAATAAAGTCAGATACCATATGATAACTCACATTCTGACAAACAAATCTTTTTCATGGGTAACAAATGATACCCCTTACCCATCGTTAATCAGCATACAGTCACAGCCAGTGACTGCTCAAATCACTATTGAATAGTGCGGCACATCTTTCATTGCCAATTTTCATGTTTTCAGTTTAAAAGAAACTATTACTGAGTGAGTAATAGCACAGCTGGCTTGCTGTATTTTGAGCTGTAATGTAGCCACAGCACAGCTGTGGTGAAGTAAGTCATGCAAAAACATTGATTCTTGAGGTTAGTCTAGTTTGTGATTAAATTGGGAAAACCTGCTCCAATGGGTTTGTTTAAAGAAGAGCCTACTACCATTGCTATAGCAATCCTTTATAAAATCCTACCTTCAGGAGTTTATGGCACAGCTATAAAAACTAAACCTGTGACTATAGACATGCAATCAAATGTGGAGGATGTTGCTTAAAGTCACCAACACAAGCAAATTCAGAGTTAGTCTGGAACTGTCCTTCATACATCCTATCCCCCTTTCTGAGTATTGTGTAGCCTGATTTAGGGTGTACTGATAATATTAATTTGGATAATATGGAAATTTAATTTATTTTAATTTTTATTTAATTTTAAATTATTAATAATCATCATCAATTTTAATTAGTATGGGTTTTAGGCTCACCAATCTGTTTTATCAGAAGATAAAAGTTCTTGTCCTGAAACAGGCTCCACAGAATTTATGAAGGAGCCTTAGGGGTATGACAGGAAGCTCACACTGAGACAGATATAGTCTTAAAGACTTTTTATTAAAATCAATAATAGTAAGTAAATGGTAAAATACCCAGAGTTACAAAATTACAATTGCATTACTGCTATTCAAAAGATACATATGCTAATATAGTATTATATGCAACAAAGCTTTGGTTAATATACTCACACCCTTCCTTGATAACCTGGTGGTAAGAGACAGGACCAGCATTGCAGTTCAGGTTTCTCAATTCTTGAGTGAGAGATGCAGTGCTTAGAAGAAATCTAATGCTAAGCGCTATCAAAAATTAAATTGGGGTTTACTTGACTAACTTAAACGTAAAATCAAAACCTAATAAAACAAAGAATAAAACTTAGGAAAACCAAGCTTAGCCTAGTTCCCTTGAAACTTCAAGTTTAAGAAGAACAAGTACAGCCTACTAATAGTAGCAGTCACTGTAGATAGATAAAGGAGAGAGAAAGAGAGTAGAAATAGAAGAAGTAAGAATACAAATGATAGAGTGGAGTAAATAAGAATGGAGTAAAGTGAGAAATGGAGTTCTCTATCGAGGTGGGTCACCTCTTTTATAGGGCAAATGCCGGCAATCCTTCCTCTTATGCCCAAATTTCATTCCTCACCCACAGAAATGTTAGGGTACACTTATCCCATAGGCTAATATGTATGTGAATATCGATGACAAGTATGTACGCACATCAGTCTCTTGTGGTGTACTTGTTAAGTCTGTGAGTACAACATTGAAAAAACCCCTATGCCATTCTCCATTGTCTATTGGTCTAGGTAAAGGTTTTAGACGTAGGCATGGGTACTTATCTATTTAGGTATAGGATAAACAAGATAAAGGTCAACTTTGCTTTCTGAGGAAAAAGGTCTTAATATAGATATGCTAACTTTGCTTTAGCTTAACATACAGGACTTGGCCTGTAAGTCTCTTGCATTACGGCCAAACTTACTTTAATATAAATTTATAAACCTATTACAATAAACCAAATACTTAAACTATAAGAAAAGATATATATGCCTACATGCAAGCAGGTTAGTCCTATAGGCTATACGCCTCCCACTTCCCCCTTTGACGGGGTTGTTTGCACCAATGAACCACATCACACAGGTAGGATGTAGGTGGTTAAGTATTTATGGGGACAGCGTTTTCCCCCACACACACCTGATATGGAGCAAGAATTTGAATATGAGTTTTCTTCCTCCAATGAGAGTAGACTCACTGCTGGGCTATGGGCTGTGCTGGTGCAGGGCTCTCTACATCTCTTCTGTTAAAGCTGCTCCACTATGTATAAATACTTAAATATTTATTAGGCCAATAAGCATGAGAAAGAGACTATGGCCCAATGGTTAGGGCAGTCATCTAGGAGGTGGGACACCTGGCTTCCAATCCCTTTGTTCCAATGCATATTAATTATTTATATACAGTGGGACAGCTTTCTCAGGAGAGACTGAGCAAACCCTGCCCTAGAATACCCCATAGCCTGGTAGTTATGGTGCCCTCCTGGGAGGGAAGAGATCCAAGCAGGGAGAACTGGAAGTCCTAGCACAGTCAAGGAATTATGATGTACATGGAATAACAGAGACTTGGTGGGATAAGTCACATGACTGGAGTACTGTCATGGATGGATATAAACTGTTCAGGAAGGGACAGGCAGGGCAGAAAAGGTGGGGGAGTTGCATTATATGTAAGAGAGCAGTATGTCGCTCAGAGCTCCAGTATGAAACTGCAGAAAAACCTGAGAGTCTCTGGATTAAGTTTAGAAGTGTGAGCAACAAGGGTGATGTCGTGGTCGGAGTCTGTTATAGACCATCAGACCAGGGGGATGAGGTGGATGAGGCTTTCTTCCAGCAACTAACAGAACTTACTAGATCACAAGCCCTGGTTCTCATGGGAGACTTCAATCAGCCTGATATATGCTGGGAGAGCAATACAGTGGTGCACAGACCAGGAAGTTTTTGGAAAGTGTAGGGGACAATTTCCTGGTGCAAGTGCTGGAGGAACCAACTAGGGGTTGACCTGCTGCTCACAAACAGGGAAGAATTAGTAGGGGAAGCAAAAGTGGTTGGGAACCTGGGAGGCAGTGACCATGAGATATCGAGTTCAGGATCCTGACAGAAGGAAGAAAGGAGAGCAGCAGAATACGGACCCTGGACTTCAGAAAAGCAGACTGATAATGGCCAATGGCAATGCAATCACATCCACCAACTCCTTTAGCACCCTCGGGTGCAGCGCATTCAGCCCCATGGACTTGTGCTCATCCAGCTTTTCTAAATAGTCCTGAACCACTTCTTTCTCCACAGAGGGCTGGTCACCTCCTCCCCATACTGTGCTGCCCAGTGCAGCAGTCTGGGGGCTGACCTTGTTCATGAAGACAGAGGCAAAAAAATCATTGAGTTCATTAGCTTTTTCCACATCCTCTGTTACTAGGTTGCCTCCCTTATTCAGTAAGGGGACCACACTTTCCTTGACTTTCTTCTTGTTGCTAACATACCTGAAGAAACCCTTCTTGTTACTCTTAACATCTCTTGCTAGCTGCAACTCCAAGTGTGATTTGGCCTTCCTGATTTCACTCCTGCATGCCTGAGCAATATTTTTATACTCCTCCCTGGTTATTTGTCCAAGCTTCCACTTCTTGTAAGCTTCTTTTTTGCGTTTAAGATCAGCCAGGATTTCACCGTTAAGCCAAGTTAACCTGCCATATTTACTATTCTTTCTACACATTGGGATGGTTTGTTCCTGCAACCTCAGTAAGGATTCTTTAAAATACAGCCAGCTCTCCTGGACTCTTCCCCCTCATGTTATTCTCCCAGGGGATCCTACCCATTAGTTCCCTGAGGGATCCCCTGGGAGAATAACATGAGGGGGAAGAGTCCAGGAGAGCTGGCT